>NC_091315.1:25821769-26041769 GCF_038502225.1 Cherax quadricarinatus
AAAACATTTGCCTCCACTCACTTCTAACATGCTCACACACATGCCTGCTGGATGTATGTATGCAATCATGCACAAGTATATAGATATAAACCATTTCCTACTTGAATTAAAGTCTAACCCCATCCATAATATTTATTGTTAAATTTGAACAAAATAACTCATTGCCTTTTTAGATGTTTTAATTATTAAGGGGAAATAAGAACTTAATGAAATTTAATATACAGTAAAATTCCGGTTTTCGTCTAGTCTGAATATCGTACAATTCAGATTTCAACCACTTTTTTTGGCAAATTTTTACTCCGGGTTTCGTACATCGACTCAGAAATTGTCTTTATCAGATGTGTCCACCTGCCCAGGACCCCGCAGCCTGACTCAGTCTCCATCTGTCACTTCTCGAGTGACCGAAACTCTGCTCGTTCATCCATTGTTTTTTGGTGCTTGTTTATTGAGTGCAACTGCAAAATAAGTCACTGTGGGGCCAAAGAAAGTTCAGAATGCCAGCCCTTTGGTAAAGAAGGTGAGAAATGTGATAGAATTCAAGAAAGAACTTGTATCAAAATATGAAAGTGGCATACGTGTGGCTGAGCTCGCCAGGATATATTTTTTTTTTTTTTTATTATCACACTGGCCGATTCCCACCAAGGCAGGGGTGGCCCGAAAAAGAAAAACTTTCACTATCATTCACTCCATCACTGTCTTGCCAGAAGGGTGCTTTACACTACAGTTTTTAAACTGCAACATTGACACCCCTCCTTCAGAGTGCAGGCACTGTACTTCCCATCTCCAGGACTCAAGTCCGGCCTGCCAGTTTCCCTGAACCCCTTCATAAATGTTATTTTGCTCACACTCCAACAGCACGTCAAGTATTAAAAACCATTTGTCTCCATTCACTCCTATCAAACACGCTCACGCATGCCTGCTGGAAGTCCAAGCCCCTCGCATACAAAACCTCCTTTACCCCCTCCCTCCAACCTTTCCTAGGCCGACCCCTACCCTGCCTTCCTTCCACTACAGACTGATACACTCTTGAAGTCATTCTGTTTCGCTCCATTCTCTCTACATATCCGAACCACCTCAACAACCCTTCCTCAGCCCTCTGGACAACAGTTTTGGTAATCCCACACCTCCTCCTAACTTCCAAACTATGAATTCTCTGCATTATATTCACACCACACATTGCCCTCAGACATGACATCTCCACTGCCTTCAGCCTTCTCCTCGATGCAACATTCATCACCCATGCTTCACACCCATATAAGAGCGTTGGTAAAACTATACTGGAAGTCCAAATCAACAATTCCATCCTGGCAAAGAAAGTAAAAATCGTGGAAGCTGATGTTGTGAAAGAGGTAAATATGCTAACAAAACAAATATCACAAACAATCGAAGATGTGTTGTTGTTGTTGGTGTGGATCAGTGAAAAACAGTTAACGGGAGATAGTGTTGTGGATGGGATAATTTGCGAAAAGGCAAGGCAGTTGCATTCAGATCTTGTAAAGAAAATGCCTGGAACGAGTGCTGCTGTTAGTGAATATTACTTCGGGTTATGTCCACTTCGGATTTCGACCGGCCTTCTGGAACGGATTAAGGACGAAAACCGGGGTGCCACTGTATACAGAAAATGAACAACTGCAGTTATGTATACTGTCCTCCTTCACATCATGAGAATTAAATGTTCTGTATTCTCCATATTTTTGAGAGCTCTGTGCATTTGCAGCCCAGAGGTGATAGATAAGGAAATATGGAAGATTTATGAAGTAGTATATGATCTAGAATATCCAAAAAAATTAATTGACAGTCTTTTTAGTGGTAGTGGTAAATTGTAAATATGATACACTGAGAAAAATTCTTCTAAAATTAGTGTGTGTGTGTGTGTGTGTGTGTGTGTGTGTGTGTGTGTGTGTGTGTGTGTGTGTGTGTGTAGTGTTCTGTTGCATCTTATATGGCAGGAAATGGAATAATTTATTATTCATTTCATATAAACACATTTACATATGGTATCTGATAATTATTATTATTCTTTCAACAAACCAGCAGTATCCCACCAAGGCAGGGTGGCCCAAAAAAAAAATTGAAAGTTTCTCTTTTTGACTTTAGTAATGTATACAGGAGAAGGGGTTACTAGCCCCTTGCACCTGGCATTTTAGTCACATCTTACAATACACATGGCTTACGGAGGAAGAATTTTGTTCCACTTACCCATGGAGATAAGAGTAAATAAACAAGAACAAGAACTAGTAAGAAAATAGAAGAAAACTCAGGGGTGTGTATATATATGCTTGTACATGCACGTGTAGTGTGACCTAAGTAAAAGTAGCAAGACGTACCTGAAATCTTGCATGTTTATGTGACAGAAAATTGACATCAGCAATCCTACCATCATGTAAAATACTTACAGGCTTCTGTTTTCCACTCACTCGGCAGGACGGTAGTACCTCCCTGGGTGGTTGCTGTCTACCAACATACTACCTAGGATTTTTAGTTTTTATCGGCATTTAAAGCAGTCCCAGTTGATGGTACATGCTATAACTTAGTGAAATTAAGATTAACTTCTTAACCCTTTCACTGTCCTTCACATAGATCTACATCATTGGCACCAGGGTCCCTCACATAGACCTACTTTTTAGGTCAGTTCCCTCAGATAAGCACGGAGTGTTGAATTTTGGCCTATATAAGAGAGAATGGGTCTGTGCAGTGTACACACACAGTATATAAAAAATCCTGCCCCACAAAGCTCTAACCTAGTGTTTGGTTTAAAATAGTAAATTTGAGGTGTTTTGTAGGATGGTTTTTATAGCTTAATTGGCTGTTTCTTGGTGTCATTTGATAGAATGGAAGATATGCTACTGAAACAAAGATGCTTTTAGCTGGTTTCAAGACCATGAAGTAGCTTGAAATTGGGCTCAAAATAGAGGAAATATTAGATTTTTGCCAATTTTCCTGAGGGTGGGTATCTCCCCCCCCTCTTCCCGTCTATTATACACGTTCTTACTAGATTTGATTCAATTGTATGAGATGCCTTAAACCATGACCAATCCCCTTCACTGTATGGAACCCCAAAATTAAAACTGCTCAGTCTACATTAAAAAAAATCTGAAATGATAGAGAATCTCTCCCTGAATGTAATGACAACAAAATTACAAAATTTTATACAAAACTTGTCAAATTACGCAGTCACAGAGTGAGTGGTAGGGAGCAGTTTATGCAATGGGAATTTTGCCCATTTTGAGTCTTATTTTAAGGCAATTTAGTTGCTCAATTTGATCAAATTTTTAGCTATTTCACTAGTATGCCTAATATTCTATCGAATGAGCACAAGAAACCCCTATCTACCTATCAGAACTACCCTGTACAGTCTACAGAATTCGGTAATTTGGCCAGTTTTACACAAAATTTAAAAAGTCTAAAATAAACACTGTAGACATTCCAGACACTAAAGCAACCTTTCTTCTGTTCATTAATCACATCCTCTTCCATTCTGAATTCATTACAAAAAAAATTAAAATATGCCTTATTTCTCAGATAATAAAATATAACTAGCAATGGTTATCCAGTTTTTCTAAGACATAAGTGTAATTATGGATTATCAGTGTGTTAGAATATTCAGGTTAAGTGGAGAATCACTAACTTTAACATTGCCTTTTATATTTTTACAAGTTTTCATTTAGTGTATTATATCTAAAATATGCTATAATGTAATTGCACCTTATTTCCAGGGTCAAGACATATCAGAAAGAGATTGATGAATTTTTAGAGCTATTAAAGACACGCAAACATTGCCGCATTGGCAGACATAAACAGCGTCAGTTCATGCCCCGTTGCCTCGGTAGACTAAGGTGAATAAAATACTGTAGTGTACTCCTTGTGAATTATTTCGTTTAAATGATTTAAAATATGACTATTTTGTTCTTTGCATACTTATTAAAGCTTTTAAATTTGATGTAACTATATGCACTTCTCACATAATTTTTGGGGGGTTATATTTTTAATAAACTTAAATTTAATGTTCTCTTGATTAAATATTATATTAGGGTTTTTGTGCAAACAGTTCATTTTATTGAAATATCATTATTCATAATGTCTTTTAATTGTAGGTTTCACGAGGAGGATGTAGTGGTGAATCTAGGTAATGAGCTGCCTGGAAGCCTGCGTGAGGTAGTTCCAGCTGTTAGTCTCTTAGAAGAACGTTTTAAGAATCTGCAGCGAAGAAATATGATTGAACCCAGACTTCCTCACAAGTAAGTATTGTATGTACAGAGTAGTTTTAAAAATAGTGTGAATATAGCAGTTTATTTTAAACTTTAATGAGTGGTGAGTTCTTGAGGTGAAAGTTCTCTTGATTTACATCTCTTTACTGATACACAAACCAGAGTACACTAAAAATACATGTATGTTGTAAACTAGAGTACACTAGTTTCCTCATAAATATGGTAAAAATAATTAATGCTGATAATAACTAATATATTTTACAGTGATTATGTGTGAGTGAGGTGAAAGTGTTGAGTGATATTGAAAGTATTTTCTTTTTGGGTCACCCTGCCTCGGTGGGAGACGGCCGACTTGTTGAAAAAAAAAAATAACTAATAGTGATACCAACACGGTTATATGGGTATGAAATGTGGGTTTTAAATGTTGGAGCGAGAGCATAATTCCATAAGTTTTCCATCAAATTTCGTACTTGTATATTTGTATACTTGCATATTTGCCAGTTCTTTTGAGAAATTACCAAGACCTTGGTCTCGAGCATACCAGTTTTTTAGTGTCTGTTGTACTAAAGTTATATAAATATCTTGTATAAAATGTATAAGGTACTGTAGCATGGGAAGGATAGTTGTACAGTGGACCCCCGCATAACGATCACCTCCGAATGCGACCAATTATGTAAGTGTATTTATGTAAGTGCGTTTGCACGTGTATGTTTGGGGGTCTGAAATGGACTAATCTACTTCACAATATTCCTTATGTGAACAAATTCGGTCAGTACTGGCACCTGAACATACTTCTGGAGTGAAAAAATATCGTTAACCAGGGGTCCACTGTATAGGTGTTTAATGAGCAAATAGTTGGAGGAGTTTTTAAGAGAGTTCCAGGAACTGGATGTGTTGAGGCTTTACAAAAGCTATAGTACACTATATTGTAAAGCATATAAAAAAATGTATTAAAAATTTAGGAATAATCATTACTTATTGCATTTTTTATCTTTGCAGGATGGTGAGAAAATACAAGCTGAAGAAAACAGTGAAGCGTAATTACAAATTAGAGTTTGATAAGATTGAGAAGATGGTTGATTCACTGTTAGAATAAAGTTACTGCATCTGCTATTGGATATTTTCCATATTCAGATACCATTGAATAATCCACATTTATTTAGTTTTTTTTTTTTTAATAATACTCCAAATTTAGGGACGTATAAAAATTTTAGCTATTTTGAAGATTGAGCTCCCTGGGAATGGCACCTGCAATGTGGGCTGGCATGAACATAGTCTAATTGTCAGATAAGTGATTCATACAATTGGAATTAGAATGTACAAGAGGTAATGTAGAAGACAGGGTCAACTCAAATGATCGTAGCACCTCGAGCCAATTTTACTTTGGCTTTCACCTCTGTCCTTCCCTCTCCCTTCCTCCCTCCTTTTTCTAAGGACGAGTAACCTGAAGGGTAGAAAGGAGGAGGAATACGGGGACATCCCATGAAGGGTTAGAGGGAGATGCTAAAGGAACTTTTAAGGGGTCAGTGACCTTTGTTGCGTATGAATTACGAAATAAATAAAAAAATATGGAAAATGAGTTTTCTTTACAGGAAAATAGTTAAAGAATCTGGCAACATTTGGGTAAAAATCCCATTGTAATATGTTTCTACAGCAAATTATAGCTATTTGAACATGTCTTGTGGTGATGCGTCACATAAATATGTGTATGAACATAAGGTGAATTTTTAGATTTTTTTTTTTTAATTTTTTGCCTCATTTTTCTTTCTAATACACTAAATTTACCACTGAATATCATTACAGTGTGGGAGGAGCTATAGCATAGTAGGAGGAGGTAAATGGAGAGGCAGGGAAAGAATTTGCTCCGTCAGCTGTCTGGTCATCGGCCACAAAATGTCTTGTGCCAATGCTATTATTAGTAATAAACTTAATCTGCCTATACCATTTATTCAGAAATGATAGCAGACATAAGATAAATACAGCCAAAATAATAATATTTGGCATATAGGGAGGGGTGGGTGTTGGCGGCAGCCAGCGATCTACTCAAGTACCTGACCATCATAGATAAATTACATTCTCCCTTTGGTACCTCTGGTCTCTTACTAGAGAAAATGGTGTAAAATACAGGGAAAATTATAAGAAATCACTTACATTGTATAGAAAAAGCCAAAAGTAACACGATTTTTTTTTTTCCATTTTTACATAATCAGGTGTGTGCACGTTTACCCCAATATCTCGGAAGTAAGATTTTGGCCTATTTCTTATCGTAGCACCATTATTAATGATTATATTGAAATGATTTTCACAGGGAACATAAACAAAGTGTGAATTAATGTTGATGCAACATTTGGCATATCTCAGATATTTTTGGTTTTGTTTGGGGGTTAAACAATAGATATTTTGGTGAATGTCAAAAGCGTACCAAATTTATTTTTTTCATCATGAAGATAAGGTATATTACATTATATTATGTCCCCAGAAATTCGGGTTAGGCTTGTTTTATCAGTCAGGAGTGTCCGTAGAGTCACTTGCGGTGCCAGTATGTGCCATCATGCTGCCAAGCGTCACACTCAATAAACATTTTTTTTCTCATTTGTTTCTTGGATGATCTTATTGAAACTTTGTCACAGTTCATTAAATATATGTTTCTGAAAGTACACTAAAAAGAAACAAAATTGGACGATTTTTTTTTTTTTTTTTGGGGGGGGGGGGGAGAACCATACCCTTAATCCCTTTGCTGTCTCTCACATAGATCTACGTTATTGACACTAGTGTCATTCTCACATATGCTGTGAGTGGTAAATTTGGGCCTGGACATGTGTGTGTATATGTATGTATGTGTGTGTGTGTGTGTGTGTGTGTGTGTGTGTGTGTGTGTGTGTGTGTGTGTGTGTGTGTGTGTGTGTGTGGGGAGGGGAGAGTGAGGTATCGACCTTTTTTTTTTTTTTTCCAAATTACTGACTTCTGTGCACTTTACTGCATATTTCTGACAGTTGTCTGGGGCAGTTTCTTGTGTTTATAGATGGAATGGAAGGCATGTTAGCAAAATAGCTAAGAATTGAGAAGTTGAGCAATGTAATAGGCTTAAAATAGGATTCAAAGTGGGCGAAATTCCCATTGTTAAATTATGCCGATGGACAACTCAGCACCTGCATAATTCCCCATCAAATTTTGAATTTTTGTTGCGATTACCTTCAGCAAAAGATTCTCTAGCATTTCAGAAGATAATTTTTTTTTTGTAAAGTAAAAGGACACAAGTGCAACTAATGTGGCATTTATTGTGGCAACGTTTCGCTCTCCAGGAGCTTTATCAAGCCATTACGTAATGGCTTGATAAAGCTCCTGGAGAGCGAAACGTTGCCACAATAAATGTCACATTAGTTGCACTTGTGTCCTTTTACTTTACATATTGTCGGTAATTCTACCAACTTTATTACAATTTTTTTTTTAATTGTGACACTCCGCACTCTTAAATTAAGGGGTTGTGACTTGAACATGCAGCAGGCTTGTGTAAGCATGTTAGTTGGAAGTGAATGGACAAGTGATTTTTATGACATTGTGCTGTTGAAGTGTGAGCAAGGTGAGTAGGTGATTAACATTCATGATGGGATTCAGGGAAACTGGTTAACTGGGCTTGAGTCCTGGTGGTGGGATGTACAGTGATTGCACTCAGAAGGTGATGTGAGGATGTTGCTGCTTGGAGAGTCATCTGAACTATGATGTTAGCACACTTTGAGCATAACAGCACTTGAGTGAGGGGCAGTGTTTTTTTTTTTTTTTGAGGGGTGGAGGGACCCGTGGTAGATGGTTGCTTTGTTTAACCCCTTGACTGTCGCAGCCCCCAATCCTGAGGTGTCTCCTGGTGTCGCAAAATTAAAAAAAAAAAAAAAATATTTTTTCTTATGAAATGATAGAGAATCTTTTTCCGATTGTAATGACACCAAAAAACGAAATTTGATGGAAAACTGACAGAATTACGCTCTCGCAAAGTTAGCGACCTTGGCAATATTTACAAATTGGCGATTTTGCCCACTTTGAGCCCTATTTTCGGCTAATTCCATTGTTCCAGTCGACCAAACTCATAGCTATTTCTTTAGAACTCCATTTTTTCTATCAACTGAGTACAAGAAACTGCCCATTTACCAATCTTAACTACCCAATAACGTGGTCAGAAATTTGCAATTTGGCCAATTTCACGAAAATTAAAAAATATGACAATTTCAAAATAAGGTCCAGAATGATCAATGCAAACATTCCTGGCTCTAAAATAACATTTTCTTTGTTCATCAGTCATGTCTCCAGGCCCCTCTGATATTACTCTTGCTTTCTATTTCGAATTTTTATTCAAACAAAAAATAGAAGATTTACTATTATGCAGACTACTCCAATACTGTAATAATTGTATAAATAACATCAACCCATTCATGACTGCATATTAGAATGGCTAGTTGGACATTTATTGGACAATGATGTCATTTGTTTACTTTTGAACATCAGCAAAAATCAAACATTTCCCCTACTTTGAGCTCCATTTCCAGGTTCTTTTTATAGTAAAATCAATCAAAATCATCTCTTTTTCTATAATATGTTTTCCATTCTATCAATTGAGACCAAGAAAACAAGAATACAACCATAAATACTATATGAAAATAGACCACAAAGTCTGCATTTTAATTAAAAAAAACGGTCGGAGTTTTTTTTTTTCTCATTATGCACTGCGTGCTCCAGGATTTTTTTTATGTGGTGCACACTGACCACACAGACCCATTCTCTCATATGTGGGCCTACCATCTTTCTCCTCCTTGATTTGAAGCCGCTAGAATTTATGAGTAGATATACGTCAAACACGGTACCTCGTAAGACGTATATATACGGCCGTGACAGTCAAAGGGTTGAATTTGTTATGTAATTTTGTTGTTTATTTCATCAAATTTATTTTATTAAAACTTTAAAATAAAAACGTGTACAGTGGAACCCCGAGTTTGGGCCATAATCTGTTTCAAGAGCTAGGCCTAAACTTGAAATGGCAGAAAGTTGAATCAATATTTCCCATAAGAAATAATGTAAATACAATTAATCTGTTCCAGACCCACAAAAATATTCACAAAAAATACATTTTTTAAAGAAAAACTATAGTTTAACATACATCTTTCTTTCAACACACCTGCCGTATCCCACCGAGGCGGGGTGGCCCAAAAAGAAAAACAAAAGTTTCTCTTTTTAAATTTAGTAATTTATACGGGAGAAGGGGTTGCCTCTTACAACACGCATGGCTTATGGAGGAAGAATTCTTTTCCACTTCCCCATGGAGATAAGAGAAAATAAACAAGAACTAGAAAGAAAATAGAAGAAAACCCAGAGGGGTGTGTATATATATGCTTGTATGTGTAGCGTGACCTAAGTGTAAGTAGAAGTAGCAAGACACCTGAAATCTTGCATGTTTATGAGACAGACAAAAGACACTAGCAATCCTACCATCATGTAAAACAATTACAGGCTTTCACTTTACACTCACTTGGCAGGACGGTAGTACCTCCCTGGGTGGTTGTTGTCTACAAACCTACTACCTAGGTTTAACATACATATAGTACTTAAAACATATACATGTATATAGTACTTAAATGAGTAGTACAATACATAAATAAACATTTAAAATCACATTTATGTACCTTTATTGAAGAGTCTTACTGGCATCTGGAAGATGCCAGTAAGACTTTAGGTAACAAGTCCTTATTTGTGGTTACTTCCCTTCTTTGTCTTTAATGCCACTAGGACCAGCGTGAGAGTCACTGGACCCCTGTAGCACAAAATAACTCTCAAGAGTGCTCTGTTTCTGGCATCTCTAAGATTTCCCTAAAATGGGACAAGGTTTTGCCACTGAACATGTAGATATGGCTTGTTTTAGCTTGGTCAGGGTGATACTTTTCAACAAAACTTTGCAACTCATTCCACTTTGCACACATGTCCTTAATCACTGAAGAAGGCACCTCCTTCACTTCCTCTTCCTCCTCTGAAGCAAGTTCCTCAGCTGTGGTCTGATGCTGTTTCAGTTGAAGCTCTTGCAGTTCGTCAGTGGTTAGCTCTTCCCTGTGGGCCTCCACTAACTCTTCCACATCCTCGCCATTCACCTCCAACCCCATGGACTTGCCCAATGCCACAATACCTTCCACAATAGGCAGAGGGTTGGCAGGATCAGGGTCAGCCTCAAACCCTTCAAAATCCCTCTGGAGGACATATTGTGGCCACAATTGTCTCCAGCAGAGTTCAAAGTCCTGGAAGTCACTCCCTCCCAAGCCTTACCTATAAGGCTTATTCAGTTGTAGATATTGAAGTGATTCATCCAGAACTCTCTTAGGATCAGTTCAGTGTCCAATGTCACTTCAAAGCACCTTTCAAACACTGCTTTTGTGTAAAGTTTTTTGAAATTAGAAATGACCTGCTGGTACATGGGCTAGAGGAGAGGAGTGGTGTTAGCAGGCAAGAACTTCACTGTTATAAAACTAAAGTCCCTAGAAAAGAGGTCTACTAAGTTTGGAAGATGAGCAGGAGCATTGTCCATTACCAAGAGGTAATTGAGTGGCAAATTATTTTCCAGGAGGTAATTTTTCACACTGGGTGCCAAACACTTCATGGACCCACTCTTTGAAAATTTGCCTCGTGACCCATGCCTTATGATTAGCTTTCCACAACACACACAATTTACTTTTGATCATATTGTTTTTCTTGAGCACACTGGGATTTTCTGAGTGATACACCAGTAAAGGCTTCACTTTAAATTCCCCACTAGCATTAGCACAGAACAAAAGAGTTAGCCTGTCTTTCATAGGCTTGTCTCCTGACAGTGCCTTTTCCTCCTGAATAATGTAGGTCCTCTTTGGCATTTTCTTCCAAAAGAGGCCTGTTTTGTCACAATTGAACACTTGTTGGGGTTTGAATTCTTCAGCCTCTACGTACCCCTCAAATTCGTGCACATATTTTTCAGTCGCCAAGTGAGTGTAAAACGAAAGCCTGTAATTGTTTTACATGATGGTAGGATTGCTGGTGTCCTTTTTTCTGTCTCATGAACATGCAAGATTTCAGGTATGTCTTGCTACTTCTACTTACACTTATGTCACACTACACATACATGTACAAGCACATATATACACACCCTTCTGGGTTTTCTTCTATTTTCTTTCTAGTTCTTATTCTTGTTTATTTCCTTATATCTCCATGGGGAAGTGGAACAGAATTCTTCTTCCGTAAGCAATGCGTGTCGTAAGAGGTGACTAAAATGCCGGGAGCAAGGGGCTAGTAACCCCTTCTCCTGTATATATTACTAAATGTAAAAGGAGAAAATTTTGTTTTTTCCTTTTGGGCTTCCCCGCCTCGGTGGGATACGGCCGGTGTGTGGTTGAAAGAATTTTTCAGTCGCCAGTTTGTCAGAACTGGCAGCCTCACCATGCCTTACAACACTGTGTATGCCACTACGCTTCTCAAATCTGTCAAACCAGCCTCTGCTGGCCTTAAATTCACTAACATCAGCACAGGTTCCAGGCATTTTCTCTACAAGATCAGCATGCAGCTCCCTTGCCTTTTCACAAATGATTGACTCTGAAACACTATCACCTGCTGTCTGTTTATTGTTGATCCACACCACCAACAACTTCTCAACCTCTTTGACTGTTTGTGTTCCATTTTTTGTTAACATGTCAACACTTTTCTCTTCGCCAGGATAGAAGTGATTGTTGATTTGTTTTTAACGTACATCCTGGCAAGCTCGCCCACACGTATGCCACTCTCATATTTTTGTACTATCTCCTTCTTCACTTCTGTGGTGTTTCTCACTTTCTTTACCAAAGGGCTGCCACTATGAAGTTTCTTTGGGCCCATGGTGGCTTATTTCAGTCACAATCAATAAACAAGCACTAAATGCAATGAATTTATTGTGAAATGTTCAAATGAGTGCCCAGGGTAATATTCACTCAAGGATAAACAAAGCTAGACTGGCTCATGACCCCTGCGCGAGGAGGTGGACAGGTCTGGTACGCCGGCCAAAATATGAGGCAACAGCCGAAACTTGGAACAAAATTTAGCCGAAAAAAGCAGTCGAAACTCGAAGCAGCTGATACTCAGGGTGGCCAAAACTCGGGGTTCCACTGTATCTTAATTTTAATTCAGTGAACAAGTATTAGCATTAATATCTTGCATACTAGTAAAACTTTTGGCTTCAACAATTAACTTTTTGGGTCCTAGCACCTGCAGTTCTTGGCAATCATTGGTAATAGCATGTTCCATTGATGAGGTTGCCAACCCATTCAGTCGATCTTATTTCAGCATGAAACTGAAAAGTTTTGCTGAATTTCAATATTACAATAATTCTCGGTACCACTAAAAAGATTTGCCAATGCTGCAATAAACTTGTTTGAGCATGTGAATTGTATACAGATTGATGCTGAAGATATTTTTCTGATCACCATCTGTAAACTACTACTACTATCAACAAACTTGGCTGTATCCCACTGAGGCAGGGTGGCCCAAAAGAAAAAACAAAAGCTCCTCCTTTTAAATTTACTAGCCTCTTGCTCCTGACATTTTAGTCACCTCTTACGACACCATCTGTAAACGGAATTTCTAAATACACATAATTCACACCTGACATGTCACGCATTTGTGGCATTATTCAAATCATACGGATTTGCAATCAACTCGTGAATGTCTGTCATTGACTATGCAGCCTCTCCTCACTTAGCGACGTACACATTTACTGATGGCTCAGACTTACGACAGGCTCTCTGACCAGTATGCATAACTCAGTAATATTTTGTACATTAGAGCTGATTTCCTCTATTCTGTTTATTACAATATACAGTACACTACTGTATAAACATTTAAAAATATACCAGAAATGTTAAATGGTGCAAAGGTGACATTAAAACAATATCAAAGATGGTTGACACAAACCCACTACCATCATAGTATGCTCCTCACTTAGCAATGAATTTGTTTACCAATGTGGTCTTAAAAATGGGATTCCATTGTTAAGTGAGGAGAGGCTGTATTGCATTGTCTCAAATGTTAGGAAAGTTGGTACTACAGTTTTCTTCTGTCGTCCTAACTTCATCTTCATGGTTATTATCAGACATTATTTTAAGGTGGCAAATTCTTGTTTGTCTATTTTTCTTTTAATTCTTTGACTTTTGGCACCTCCTAAACTTGTGGCACCCTAAGCTTGTGTCACATTGGCTTGCCCTTTATGTCCACCCTGGTAGAAGGGAAGCAATGATACTATAAGAAATAGGAATAACTAAGATACTCAAAAAATCATAATGGCACATTTGCAAATTAACCACGGTACAGGCGGGGACTGAACCCATGTTGGTCTGGAGTTATATGACTCGCTCACCGCGAGTTCAATCCCCACCCATACCATGGTTTGTAAGATAGATTTATTTTATTGATACTATATGCATCATGGTATATACTTTGAAAATGTGAAGCAGAGCATTATAGTATAGTTTTTTTTTAAAAGTGTTTGTGCTAAAAATGTGATTCATATAAGCTGTATCCTATTAAAATTGTGTTGGAGGACATATTTCACTATTTATACTTTGAGTCCTGGAAATGAGAAGTACAATGCCTGCACTTTAAGGAGGGGTTTAGGATATTGGCAGTTTGGAGTGACTGTCTAAACTGTTGTATCTGGGCACCTCTGCAAAGACAGTGATTATGTATGAGTGATGGTGAAAGTGTTGACTGATAGTGAAAGTTTCTCCTTTCTTTTTGGGTTTTTCTTACTTTTGGGTCACTCTGCCTTAGTGGAAGACTGCCGACGTGTTAAAAAAAATATATATTTAGCATGTATGTCTTAGATGTCTGGACATTTAGTGATAGTAATGATTAGCTTGATCTTGCTAACAAACATTGGACTTTTAAAAGGTCTATATGAATGTACAGCTCTTTCAGTTATATAAGTGGAAGAAAACACTAAACCCATAGGGACCATACATTATTCTTTTTTGGGTCGGAAATGGCTGGTGTTAAAATAAATTACTATTAAAGATGACAAGCACTAAGCCTGTGTGGGTTATTTAGGACAATAGAAGGCAATCAGGTTAGATAAAAGGAATTATTGTAATCAAAGGGAATTGCTAAATTGATAGGAGTCATGAAATTCATAGGGAATGGAAGGTAATCAGATTCAATTCAAGGAATGGGAAAATGAGTCAACTTTCTTAGATCAAGAGTCCCTCACTGGCACCAAGACACCGGCATCCAAGGGGATGCAAGGGTAGGACCAGTTTCTTGGATTAAGGTGTTTTTTTTTTTTTTTTGAGGGAGATTTATACACTAAAAAAAATAAATAAAAGCTACATCCATGTGTTAAACAAAAAAAATGAACCTGCTGCCTCCAATTCTCCAGCTTAGCCTCAGAGGCAAATACATGCTGGGCCATAGGACAATTGTCTTAACATTGACATTTAATGTTGACTTATGAAAGTTTCAAAGATTTATCTACTGCCTTTCCAAATAAGTCAAATGCTGTGCTTATACCATTCAAAGGAGGTGCCCTGATGCTAGTGAAGGGCATTAGAATTAGATCTACCTTTGCCTCCTTGGATTGAATCTGATTATCTCCCATTCCCCAAGGCACTGTATGACCCTACAGTTTAGTGTACCCCTTCACTTGCCCCCTTCCCCATGAAATAAAAATAATTATCACAGTTAATATGACCTTCAAATTTCCAATTCCTAGCTGATAAGGATAAGGAAGAAACTTTGGTTAATTTTAATTAAGACAAGATTACTTAATAGGGTTTGCTCCAAGTTCATTGAGACTTAGTATCCATGCCTGGCCCTATAAGGAAGGTGCCTTAATGCTGGTGAAGGGCTTTTGATCTGAGGAATTTTAACGACTTTGCTTCCTTGGCCCTTAAGGGAAGTTCCTTGATTCTAGTGAGGGGCTCTTGTTCTAGGGAACTGGATCTGTGCCCCAGTGACCTGAATTAAGCCTGAATGGCTCCCCTCCCCTCACAGGTGCTTTGTAATTCCTATGGGTTTAGCATTCTCCTATGATGATTGATCTAAGGAATTAAACCTGAGGCATTTATAAATAATTGCAGTATTTTAATTTTCCCAATTTCAATAAAATTGGCACATACACTGCTCATAATCAATCCCTTTTAAGCAAGCTACTCCAGCATTTAGCTGTATAATCCTAGTGGGTTTAGCACTCAGTTTTGATAATAATAATACACCAGTATTTAAGGTTTGAGGCCAATCCTAAGGGATATGCCCAGTCAATTAGTGCCTGGTTTTGATTGTAAACTCCTCAAGGAAAGTTCGTTGATGCTGGTGAGGGGCTCTTGATCTAGGGAATTGGATCTGTGTTCCAGTTCCCTGAATTAAGCCTGAATACCTTCCACATCCATCCCCCCCTGCTGTATAATCCTATGGATTTAGCACTTCCCCCTTGATTTGATTATAATAATAATTTGATTATAATCTCAGTTATTGCACAGAAACCAGTTCAATAAAATTGGCAAAACAAAGCTTACACAACCCAAAGCCAATGCAGAGCTTCGTTTGATAAATAAAATCCTAAAAAGTTTGAAGGCAACCAAGAGGCATTCTCTGGTTATTGTATAGAATAAAAAAATTCCATCTCCATTAGCCATATTTGTGGAAAATATATTTTCTAAACCATAATTGTATAAGCTTATTATTGCTGCGCTGTATAGCCCTTGTGGCTTAGCACTTCTTTTTGATTATAATAATTATTATTGCTGCAGGTACAAAACATTAATGCAAGATGCCATATCTATGAAGCTTTGAAAGTAACTCCTGCATCATGTAGCTTCATCCAACCAGTTATTGAATTAGATTAAGCCAAGTGCTGATGTGCCAATTTCTAATACCCTTTATCTTCCCTCCCCTCAAGGAAGGTTCCTTGATGTTGGTGAGGGGCTCTTGATTTAGGGAATTGGATCTATGCTCCAGTTCCCCGAATTAAGCCTGAATGCCTTCCACATCCCCCCCCCAGGCGCTGTATAATCCTCCGGGTTTAGCGCTTCCCCCTTGATTATAATAATAATAATAATAATAATTTATCTTCCCTCCTTGCTGATGGCCCTACCTTTGACATAGACTCCCTCTTCAACTTTTTGACAGCAACCAATTACACAGACTTTGATAATACTTCTATAGCACTCCTCACTACTTTCTAACTTTACCTCTCTTATCATTTCTACCCCTGGCTACTTTCTGCTCCAATAGTGCTGTATAGCCCTTGTGGCTTAGTGCTTCTTTTTGATTATAATAATAATAATCTGCTCCAATAGTCAGTGCTGTATAGGCCTTGTGGTTTAGCGCTTCTTTTTGATTATAATAATAATAATGCTCCAACAGCAACCCCCTGCTCTGCAGCGCTGTATGACCCTAGTGGGTTTAGCACTTTTTTTTATAATTATATTTAGTGGGCGAGGGGCTTGGACTTCCAGCAAGCGTGCGTGAGCGTGTTAGGAGTGAATGGAGACGAATGATACTTGGGACCTGACGATCTGTTGGAGTGTGAGCAGGGTAATATTTAGTGAAGGGATTCAGGGAAACCGGTTATTTTCATATAGTCGGACTTAGAGTCCTGGAAATGGGAAGTACAATGCCTGCACTTTAAAGGAGGGGTTCGGGATATTGGCAGTTTGGAGGGATATGTTGTGTATCTTTATACGTATATGCTTCTAAACTGTTGTATTCTGAGCACCTCTGCAAAAACAGTGATAATGTGTGAGTGTGGTGAAAGTGTTGAATGATGATGAAAGTATTTTCTTTTTGGGGATTTTCTTTCTTTTTTGGGTCACCCTGCCTCGGTGGGAGACGGCCGACTTGTTGAAAAAAAAGCAGTTGATACATGGGCTCTGCCTACCTGTGATGTAGTTGCAAAGCTATGCTTTGCCTGTCTCCAGTATACAAATCTCCATCCTCAAGCATCTACTTTAGATTAATCTAAGCTGAAGGATTGAACACCCATCAAGGTAAGGTACCAATCACCTCAAATTTCCTCACATCTTCCACCATCTTCAGTAATTACAGTATTTTCTATTTTACTGACAAAGCCACTGTTGGCGAAATGTCGTGACCCTAGCGGGTTTAGCGCTTGGTTTTGATTATAATTATAGCGAAATGTTTCCACAATAAAGATACTAAGCTGTTGCACATATCTTTTTCATCTTCCTTGAATACTGTCACATTCTCATGAGTGTGTAAACAGAAGATTCCAAAACAACAGATGAAGTAACGTACATGGCTGTTTTTAAGAGTAATTCAAGGGCATTTACTAGAGTTGGCCAGCATTTTCACAGCAGAACTACAGTCAACTTTCTTACAAAGCTCTATATAGTGCAATTTTTCATAAATGTGATTGACAAAGTACATCTAAAATTGAATAGCACATGAAAAAAAAGCCTTCATAATATAATAATAATAATGATGAGTTCATTACCTTTGTAACTTGCCATGATTGTGACCAGATCTACCTGGAGTTCATTACCTTTGTAACTAGTTCAGCTATCATAACTTTGGGGTCCAGTCCCTGGACCCATTATGTACCTCTGTAATCTTTTGACTACTGCCCACAGGATGGGTATGGGGTGCATAATAAACACATTAAACTAAATATAATAATACAAGTGTAATATAATATACAGTGGAACCTTGACTTACGAGTTTAATCCGTTCCGTGTCCTAGCTTGTAACTCAATTTGCTCATATATCAAATCAATTTTCCTCATTTAAATTAACTGAAATGCCACTAATCCATCCCAGCAGCAGAACAAAATATTTCAATGTAACAACTCTGCAGCTTATTTATCTATCAAAATTCATCTAATATGACATAATAAACAATATAATTAACAGAGAAACATGATATATACTCTAGAATGAATAAAATAGGCCATAATATGATGAGTGATGATACAATTTATTTTGTTTGACTGCTGAACTTAACTGATACAGTTGCTTTATTTCCTCTTTTTCTTCTCAGCACTGTCCTTTGCACTTATTTTCTTAGGACCCATGGTTAGAAAAAAGAAATTTAGCCAAATGACTAAAAAATGCAAGCAAGCATTAGAGAAATGCTCCTACGGAGATGTAAATATGTGGACTCCTTACTGGATGTTTTGGCATCGGCTGTGCCAACTGGTGGCAACATTCTGAATTATTATTACATACATATCTATTATCATTATATTATATAATATATCTTCTTTCTTTCAACGTACCAGCCGTATCCCACTGAGGTGGGAATATATATGTAATAATAATAACAGCAATAATAATAACGAGAGCTTCAGAACGCCACCAACTCAGTGCATTGTTTACCTCGGTGTGGGAGTATTTCTCTCATGCTTACATTTTTTTCAGTCATTTGGCCAAATTTCGTTTTTCTAAACATGGGTCCTAAGAAAGTGTAAAGAACAGTGCTGAGAAGAAAAGGAGGATGATTTCCATGGAATTAAAGCATGAAATCATAAATAAACAAGCAAGGTGTGCAGGTTTTGGGTTGAGGGGAAAGCGGGGGGAGCTGGCTCGTAACTCAAGAGCAAAAAATCGACCGAGCAACGGCTCGTATCTCAAAAAATTCGTACATTGGGACACTCATAAGTCAAGGTTCCACTGTATCTTTATTTCTACAAGTACATGTACAAGGTATACAGACCTAGCTGACATCAATGATATACTATTACATAGATGACACCTCCCTGGTCAACAGATGCCAGCCAGTCTGCTACTATATAGGGGTACAGAGAGACTACTTACTTCTGATAGGACAGTATATTATAGATTAACAAGGACTTTTAAAGCTGAATCCTTAACTTCATCTTTAAAAGCTGCATACTAGTTTATAAAAAAAAAGAGCATAACGAGGGCAATAATGTACAAATACAAGTTTTAATACGGTTTAAAATTTAAAAACAACAACAAAACAAGAAGAGTAAAACATTCTGCATATTAAAAAAATGACAATTGTATGCAATACCTTCAATATTTTACTCTCATAAAAATACCACACACACACGTTATAACAAATAAAATAAAAACACTTCAGCCGTCAAGAAACTTTTCCACTATAAATGTCTAGATCATGCTAAATTCCTCGGTATAATATTAGCTGCTTAGGATCACAACACTTTCACCATATAAGACTGATCAAAAAAATAATAATGAAGAACTGGGATTGATGATTTGGCAACAAACTGGCACCATAAACTTGTAGAAATGTATGAAAATGTAAAAGAATTAGGATTACTTTTAACATACAGATAGGAGGAAATGAACAAAGATATGCAAGACCAATAGTTATTGTAAAAATATAGTAAAAACATTGCATATGTGAAATAGTGATGTAATGAAACTGGGGGATGAAAAAATGAAGAGCATATAGCATGTAGTCTTTAACTGTGGAGATACAGAGAAGCTACATAATAAATGTTCCAGAAGAGCATGTATGAAGAAATGAGGTGAATCTAATGCAGTACTGGGAAGGCAACCAGTATCCATAAAGAAGTGCATGGAACAAGCTAGAAGGGCATTTACATTGAGCCATTTTTGTCATGGATGGAGCTGCCATAATTAAACAATAACAAACATGGTTTGAAATATTTGCATTATATTACTGCTGTATATCTTAAATATTTTTTCTGCAAAACTGTTACTATCAAAATTAAGTGCTTCAACACGGATCTTCAAATCAGTTTGGATAATTATTTCAGTAAATAGAAAATACTGTAACTAAAAAATTTTCAAATTTATCTGTATATTCAATGCCTAATATGAAATAGTACTAATTGACGTGTTTATTGGTTTCTCATACAATACTGCCAAATACCACCTGTTCTAATCCTCACACCTTGGCTTTATGTATCCAGTTACTAATTACAGTTGTGAAATTAATTTCAACATCAATTAATGTCATTACCTTTCAAAATGTTAGTGCTGATCCATCCTATGTCAATGATTAGACTTAACTTTCTGTTGGTGGCCCTGGGATAAACAATGAGCGACCCGTACAGTAACAAGCCAGCGACACTGAAATGTCACTGGCCCAAATGAATAAAAAATATAATCAAATAAGGTGCTAAACCTGCAAATCCTCAATTATTCTTTACGTAAATGGAAAAGGCTACATGACTTTTGACAAGCTATGGTTCACAAATTATTTTCATAGTTTATATACACCTATATATCAGGCTTGGTTAAGGGGGGATACATATGTATCCTTCAAATAAATGCAGCTGCAGGTTAACCAGTTGCAGTATATTTAACTTATTAATTCAGACTATGTACTGTACTAATTTCAGTTTCAAATAAATTTTTCATTATCATGAGGTACTCAACCAGTAGGGGTCATACAGTGCCTGGGAAATGGAGGTAATGAGGCTTGATTCAGGGAGGAGAGAGGGTGTGTGTATCTCCAGCTCCTTGGATCAGGAGTATTTCACCTTCATCAAGTAACTTCATCCCTTCAAGAGTATAAATATCTGTAGCAAGATTCCATAAATTTTAACAAAAATAATGCAAAGATGTAACAGATTAAATACACTGTACCATAAAAAAAAAAAGCTCTCCCCAATAAAGATATACTATAGTTAACTCAAATAATACCCATTACAGTGGAACCCCGGTTTTCTTCCGGTCCGGTTATCGTACAATGCAGTTTTCAACCACTTTTTTCGGCAAAATTTTCCCCGTTTTCGTACATCAGCTCGGAAATCGTCCATACCAGATGCATCCGCCTGTCCTGCGGACAGGCGGATGCATACATTCATGACTCAGTCTGTCTTTGTTACTAGTAGAAGGTGGTAGTGATGGTGGTAGAGGGTGGCAGTGGTTGTGATGGTGGTAGAAAGTGGAAGTGATTGTGGTAGAGGTTGGTAGTGATGGAGGTAGAGATAACCTCTCCCTCTCCCTTCCTCGCCGTCTTCCATACGCCAACAAGTCTCTTCAATAAAAGTGATTTAAATGTTCATTTATCTATTTCATTAGTGCTTTATATTTATTTATCATTGTTTTCTGTATGTAAAACTATAGTTATTCTCTATAAAAAAAAATTTTTGTTAATATTTTTGGGTGTTTGGAATGGATTTGTTGGACTTACATAATTTCTTATGGGAAATATTACTTCAGTTTTTGTACAAATCAGTTTTCGGACGACCTTCTGGAACACATTAAAGAAAAAACCCGGGGTTCCACTGTACATTAATGGTATACAATAACTACAAGTTGATGAATAAGACATGCACAACCACTGGGTATCTTTCATTATGAAGACGATTATGGCTAAAGGACTGAATATTTTCTATCAAAAGTAAGGGACTGATCACCTCATCTTCCACTGTCTCTAATATACAATCTCTACATTAAATTGAAAACAGCACTGGTTGGCAACATGTCATCATAAGAGATAACCAGGTGATGCACATATCTTACACAATAAAACTCATAAAATTGTTCAGTCTTGTGTTTGGTAACAAGGTACCCTCTCTTAAAAAGCTTTTTCATAATGAGCTAAATCTGACACACACAGATCTGGTCACTTATTGTATTTATTGAGGTTAGGAAATGTATGCTAAACTTGCTTGAACAGAAAATTCCATCTAAGAAGACATCTAGGCATCAAATGTTAACCAAGTCATATATTTGCATATCACCACTTGAATTATAACACTATCAGATACATGTATGTAACTTTAGCCTAGCACAATTTAGGAAGATTTTGTATTAATGCCATAGGCTTTAAAAAGGGAAAGTACTTTCTATGGATAAACAGTTCAAACAGCTGCACAATATCTTTTATTTATTAAGTTTTAATATGTCTACATAATATTCTTCCTCTCACTTGCATTAAAAGCAAGTAGTTATCAGGTAGTCTATTATCAGCAGTAACATACTGTATTAATAAATTAATCCTCATGTTGTATTTTATTTAAAGGATTCTCCGGACTCTTCTGCCATTCCTTTCGTAACAGTTGTTTCAGCTGAGACAGTCGCAAGTTAGGATTCTCTTTTTTAATTTGTGGAAGTCTTTGTGTTTCAAAAGCTTTGAATGCAGCAGCCATTCTCCTCTCTGGGTGTCGATCAGTTGAGTCATCTTGGACACTGGAATAAGAAAAAAGATAAACTGCAAAAGCTGTTATTTTTGCAACTGCTATAAAAAAATACAAGAAATGCCTGATGCCTATGTTTTCACATGGAAGAAATTGCGAGAAAAACAATACTATACAGGCTATCTATAAAATGACTTTAAATTACTGATGTGGATAAAAATATGCTGAAAATGCTATTTACAACATCAATTAGTCCAAAATTGGAATATTCATCTGTTGTATGGTGTTTGCATGTTCAAAACTATGTGAATCAGATAGAAAAAGGTTCAAAGAATAGCTAAAAAAAATATGGGCTATGATGAAAGGATGAAAAGACTAAAGATTTTCATGCTAGCTGATACAAGGAAAATAGATATAATAACAGACAGTATAAACATTATTAAAAGATATAAAGGAATAACTTAATTATTTTTTTATGACTTTACCTTCAACAGAGATAACAGAGAGGCAACAGATGAAAATTAAGAAAAAATGGAGCCAAAGGAATACATACTGGGATTTTTTTATTTTTTTTACAAATTGTGGTGCAAGAATGGAATAAATTGGAAGGAAAGGTAGAAAGTGTTACATCCTCACTTGTTCAGAGTGTAGGCTCTCTTCCCATTTCCAGGACAAGTCCAGCTAACCAATTTCCTCGAGTACCTTCATAAATGTTACCTTGTTACATCCCAAAAGCACACCAATCAATCAATCAAGTTTATTCTCTATAAAGATTACAATACAGGGTTTATATATTATAGGATATTGTTTACAATGTGTGGTTTACATATTATAAAATACTAATTACAGAGAGGGCCACTATCACACCTAGCATGACTAGGCATTTTGGGCAGACTAAGATTAATTCAAACTCTATATTGGTACAGATTATGGAGCATGTTGATATTAAGGCTAGGTAACTGCATTACAGTTCGTAAATTTAGCAATGTGAATGGTTTCGTCTTGGTACAATACATAGTTTCTATTAAAGCTCCTATATTGGAGTTTCTCAGGCAAACTTATGACTAGTTAAAGATTCATTAGGTAATAGTTTTATTACGTATTTCTATGATTACAGTCAATTGGGTGAGTGTAAGTGTGAATTGTGGAGAATCACAGGTATCAAGAGTAGGTCTAGGTTGTTTTTTGTGTGTGTATGATACAAGAGAATAGATGGTTATCATGTAGTTAGCTGACGGTGGGGTGTGTCAGGGAGGTAAGATGTTTTCTAACGGTAGTTTTGAAAGTGATGGTTGTGTCTGCAGTTCTAGAGTTTTCAAGTAGGGTGTTCAAGATTTTAGGTCCTTTCATGTACATTGAATTTTTGTATAGATTTAGCTGGACACGGGAAATATCAGAGATTTTTGTGCCTGGTGTTATGCCTGTGGGTCCTGTCACAACTATCAAGAAATGTTTTAGTTCAGGGTTAATATTGGAATTTAAGGTTCTGTAAATGTAGGCTGCACAGTAGTAAGTGTGGATGTTCCATACAATGAGTAAGTTTAGATCTTTGAAGAGTGGGGGGATGGGGGTTGCCTGGGATTGGATTGCGTGATTATTCTTACTGCAGCTTTTTGCTGGGTTATTACAGTTGCTGCTGTTGATCCCCAGGCACAAATAGCATAGGTGAGGTAGGGATGGATGAGTGAATAGTATAGTGTGCGTAGGGCTGACTGTGGCACATAGTAACATATCTTGGAGAGGATCCCAACCGTTTTGGATACTTTTTTTGTTATGTGTTGGATATGGGTGCTGAAATTCAGGTTGCCCTCATTACGATTGGCAATAAGAGTGTTGTCGATCTTAATGTTAAGTTGTGCAACACCTGCTCTGTTGCCAAGCATAATATAGAAGGTTTTATCAGTGTTAAGTGTAAGTTTATTGGCTGTCATCCAGGTAGATATTTTTAGTAGCTTCTCGTTAACAATGGTGTTGAGTGTGGCAAGATTTGAGTGGGAGATGACATAAGTCATGTTGTCAGCAAAGAGAACAGGTTTCAGGTGTTGTGATATGTTGGGAAGATCACTGATGTATAAGAGGAAGAGCAGGGAACCAAGGACACTTCCCCTTGGCACTCCAGTATCAAGTGGCTGTGTTGACGAGGTTGTGTCTTTCATGGTGACGTACTGATACCTATTAGTAAGGTAGGATTTGAAATAAGCAAGTGCATGGCCTCTTATACCATAATGGTCAAGTTCGTGGAGTAGGATGCCGTGGTCTACTGTGTCAAAAGCTTTTCTTAGGTTGATAGAATGTCCTAATGGATATTCCTTATTTTCCAGTACTGTGTAAAGCAGATCTAGCATTTTTACAATTGCATCATCTGTGCTTTTATTTTTTCTGAAGCCAAATTGGCAGGGGTTGAGTATGCTTTGTGCTGTTATAAATGAATATTATCTCTTGTGCACGAGTTTCTCAATGATTTTGGATAGCAATGGTATTGGCCTAAAGTTGTTTACATCTGTGGGGTCACCACCCTTGTGTATTGGTGTAACCCTTGCTGTCTTGAGTCGTGTTGGGAAAGTGCTAGTTTCTAGTGACTTTTTAAAAAGTCATAAAATAGCATGCAAAAGGACATGGGACACTCGCTTGTATAATAATGGTGGGACGTGAGACAGATTCCCTGAATTATTTTTAAGTAACTTAACAATCATGGTGACTTCAGTGGGCTCAGTAGGTGCAAGGAGGAGTTCCGGAAATTCCCATCTAAGTAATCACTTGCTCGGGCGTTGGTACCTGGGATTTTACTGGCGAGATTAGATCCTATGGTTGAGAAGTCATTTATCTTGTTAACTGTATCAATGGGATGCAGTGGTGTTTCGTTCGGTTTAGTTAGGGCAATATTCCTAGTTTATTTCAGTTTGTGGGTTCTCAGAATCTAAGAGAGTGTTTTCCAGGTCTTTTTTATATCTCCTCTTGTTTCAGTGAATCTGCTGGAGGTCACAAAAGTTACGGTACTTATAATAATAATTTTTATTTCTACAAGTACATGTACAAGGTATACAGACCTAGCTGACATCAATGACATACTACTACATGCAGAGCATTTCGGGCAAATTATGTCAATTTTGTCCCCAGGATGCAACCCAAACCAATCAGCTAACACCTAGGTACCTATTTTACCGAGAGGTGAATAGGGACAGCAGGTGTTTTAAGGAGACACGTTCTAATATTTCCACCCATACCAGAAATCGAACCACAGACCTCAATGTGTGAGCGGAGTGCACTATCAATAGAGGTATGCGACACCATGCCTCAAATCTGAGCTAATGTGCTTACACAAGCCTGCTGGATATTCAAAACCTTCTTCACTTCCTGCTTCCAACCCTTCCTGGGATGACCCCCGCCCTTCCTTCCAGATTTATATACCCTAGTCATCATATTTTGCTCCATCCTCTTAAGTGTCCAAGCTACTGCAATAACTAATTTTCATGCCTCTAAATTATATTTTTGGTAACTCCACACCTAACCTCCAATCTCTGAATTCTCTGTATAATATTCACACATCACCTTCAAACATGACATCTCCACTGCCTCCAACCCCCTCACTGCAACATTTAAAACCCATGCTTCACACCCACATAACTGTGTTGTAACTACTATATTCTGATAGACATCCCTTTTTTGTCTCCAGGGATATCCACAGATGCCTTAATGCACCACCCACCTTTTCTCCACCCTCTTATATTAAATGGTGTACCTCACCTTTCATAAACCCATCTGCTAACAGGTCCATGACCAAATATACAGACATATTTACTTCCTCCTTACTCCCTTTCTCCTCTAGTCTAACAAATCTCTACCAAAGCTGGTTAGGTCTGGGCTACCTCTATAAAGCAAAAAATCACTCTAAAGTGAAACATGACCTTTTTTTCACTTTCAAATGCATATAAAAGACTGATAACATGTTTACACTATCATATATTAAGTGAGCAATAGAGCTAGGCCTAAAAAATGCATATACAGTACAACATTACTTACCTTAAAATATTTTCATATTTGGCTTATAGTGAGTGGTGAATATATTTATTGTAGGTAGCCTGAATAAATGAAGAATGGGTATGATTGAAAACCACTGTATTAGCAAAACACTGTAAAGCAGGGCCATCCTGTATATGAATAAAAGGCACATATACAAAGAAAACAATACATTTCGTAAAACTTAAGTGTTTTTTTTATAATTCAGCCTTAAGAATATCATAAATATTAAATCTACGGTTCTTGATTAATTTCCACTAAGAAAATATGAGCATACACAAAATACGAATGCATTTGGTAAAAAATAGAAACATTTATTTAAAATAATATGTTTGAGTTGTAATTGTTTTACATGAAGGTAGGATTGTTGGTGCCTTTTTCTGTCTCATAAATACATAAAAACTTACACTTAGGTCACACTACACATGCATGTACTATAAGCATATATACACACACCCATCTGGGTTTTCTTCTATTTTCTTAATAGCTCTTGCTTTTCTTTATTTCCCCTTTTCTCCATGGGAAAGTGAAAAAGAATTCTTCCTCAGTAAGCCTTGCATGTAGTAAGAGGCAACTAAAATGCCAGGAGCAAGGAGCTAGTAACCTCTTCTGTATAAATTACTAAATTTAAAAAGAAAAACTTTCTTCTTTTTAAATTTATAAAGAAAAACTTTTGTTTTTCTTTTTGGGTCACCCCTGCCTTGGCAAAATACAGCTGGTGTTGAAAAATAAAATTGTTTGAATATTTGCAATAATTGTGACTGCAGATCAGTGTCAGTAATTAATTAACTGGTTCTTATGGAGCAATATCCTAAGTTTGAGCATCCTAAGTAGGGGATCTAATGTACAGTACATAGAGACTTCAAGGAAGTGCAGAAAGAAACATCAGATTTATGTAGAAAATAAAGCCAAAAATAAGGTACAGAATTAAAGAAAATTATTATTATAATCAAAAATTAGTGTTAAACAGAATTTAAGAAAAAACAAAAGTTTTTTTTTTTATTATTAATCACTTATCTTAAACTGTGCACCTTATTTTGTTAATAAGATTCCTCTGAAAGATAAGGCCAGGTTAACCTTAACATATTTATGGTGTTTCTTTTTTTAACAACCTCAACAAACAGCTGCAGGATGGAGACTGGGTTTTAGATTTCAAAGAAGTGTACAATTTTTAATTCTAATAATTTTGTAATGTATTTGGGTACATTCAGACATCTTTTCATATTTTATTACTTACCTCAATGCAGACAATGCAGCGTCAACACCACTTGCAGACACAACTTCATCGATTGTTCTATTGAGGTTTTCAACCAGGGGTACATCTAAGTGGGTTTGGATTATTTCCTTCTCTGTTTCTGCCTGTTTTTCTTTAATTTTCTGAAAATGTAAATAATGAAGCACTGTACTGTAAATAAGTAAAAATAAAGAATCAAACCAGAATTAATATTATAATTTTATTCTGTAGCTGTTGTGGTTTATTTGTATTTTAACCCTTTCAGGGTCCAAGGCCCAAATCTGGAGTCACGCACCAGTGTCCAAGAATTTTCAAAAAAAAAATTTGTTATTTTTTCTTATGAAATCGTAGAGAATCTTTTTGTGAAGGTAATAAAACAAAAAGTACGAAACTTGGTGGAAAATTGACGAAATTATGCTCTCACGAATTTTGATGTGTCAGCGATATTTACGAATCGGCGATTTTGCCGACTTTGACTCCCATTTTAGGCCAATTACATTATTCCAATCAACCAAATTCTTAACTATTTCACTAGTATTACTTCTATTCTATCGATTGAGCACAAGAAATCGCCAAGTCAACTGTTTCAACTACAAAATAAAGTGATCAGAAATTGTTAATTTGGCCAATTTAACACAAAGTTCAAAATATTCCAATTTCAAAATAGGGTCCAGAATGAACAATGTAGGCATTCCTGGCACTAAACTAACATTTCCTCTGTTCATTAGTTATGTTTTGAGGCTTTACAAATAAATTCCATTTTTATTTTTTATTCACATAATGAATTTTTATTCACACCAAAACATAGAAGATTTACTGTTATGCAATACTGTAATAATTGTATAAATATCATCACCATATTTGTGAATGTATATTAGACCCACCAGCTGACGTGTATTAGACGTGTGAGGTCGTTTGTTTACTCTTGAATATCGGCAAAAATTTAACATTTCTGCTACTTTGAGCTCAGTTTCAAGCCATTTCCAGTGCTAAAACCAATCAAAATCATCTCTATTTCTGTAATATGTCTTCCATTCTATCAAATGAGACCAAGAAATCGCAAATACAACTATAAAAAACATACGAAAAAACACTGCAAAGTTGCTGTTTTAATCGAAAAATCATGATTTCATTTTTTTCTCTCATTATACACAGTGTGCTGCAGGATCTGTTTTATGTGGTGCACACATACCACATAGATGTATTCTCTCATATCTAGGCCCAAATGTACCACTCACAGTTTATCAGAGTGAGCTGAGCTCATGGCGTAGATCTACGGTTTGGACCCTGAACGTAAAGCCGTAGATCTACGGGACGGACCCTGAAAGGGTTAAACAAAGTTAAAAGGGAAAAGTATTGCTATTTCTATAATATGATATTCTAAAGTATTTTCACAATACAGTGTTTGATTCAGGATGCATTACACTTCATCAGAGTACTATAATTAAAGTTTAATAAAGCACTGGATAAGAGTCATAGAAAACAGTAATTTAACCAAGCTGGTAATTTTACAAACACTATTTTCTCCTAGCTTTTTCTTCCTTCTCCCTGTCTTATTTCTCATACCTAGTTCTTTTTCCTCAGTTTGCTCCACCCCAACTCGCCCACCTATTTCTCTGTCTAATTTAACAATTCCAATTTCTCGGTTTTACCCTCTCTGTCTCAATGTTCTGTCTAACCTAACACTTTCAATTCTGTCGATAATGTAACACACACACACTCACTTTTTCACTGTTCTGTCTAATCTAACAAATGTACTGTACTTGCTCATTGTTCTGTTTAACTTAACTGCTTATACCTCTACTCTGCAGAAAGTAAACTTCACATCTCTAATCACCAACACAGGTAGTCAATTACCATCAGTTAGTGTTTCGTTAACTTTAGTGTATACATTCCAGGATGGTATCTGTTCATCATGTGTTTACTGGCCATTGGTACTGGTTTCCTTGCAGAACAAGCTTCTATTGGGACAACATTCCTATCTGTTAAAACCTTTATCAAATCACAATGACTTCTTGAAGTTCTGATCTTAGCAGATGAAAACTGACCCAACAAGACCTTTGCAAATTGTGTCTTTGTTTCACTATTCTCAGCATCATGTCATTGAGTTCCATGGCATAATATTTCTTTTTTAAGGCATATTTCCAATTATAACATGAGATTTTATGGAAAAATGGATTTCACTTAGTGTAAATTCCACTTAGCATTACTTTCCTCTTAAGATGTGTGTGCTGTACCCATCATATGCAACCAACACCAAATTTATAAACTTTTTAAAATACTAAATTAATAGTAATATTGTACAGTACTTGTGTTAATTTCCATTATAAAGCTCACCTGCAACTGGTAGGCTGTCACCTTCTGTGGTACTGCAGACTTAGGCGTGATTTCTGCCACTTCAACCTCTGCCAAAGCTCGATTCTCTGCTTTTCTTTGTAATTCTGCCTGGCGCTTCTTGTCACGATCCTCCTGTGGGCACATTTCATCAAATTTTTTTACTCTAGTACTTATATTATTCCTGGAATACATACTTAAAAATACAGATGAACTAATATTGTACAGGTGCTTCTCACTTAACGATCAAGTTCCATTCCTAATTATTATTATAATCAAAAAGAAGCGCTAAGCCACAAGGACTATACAGCGCATTCCATTCCTAAGAGTAGCTCAGTAAGTGAATTGGTTGTTAAGCGAGGAGCATACTGTACTGGTAGTGGGTTTGTGTCGACCATCTTTAGATATTGTTTGCACCATTTACAACATTTTTAATAAATTTTAAATGTGTATACAATACAGTGTACTTTATACTGTAATAAACAGAATAGAGGAAATCAGCTCTAATATACATTACTTGGGTTTGTATACTGGTCAGAGAGCTGGTCATAAGTCCGAGTGGTTGTTAAAGAGGTAAGTCATTAAGTGAAGAGTGTCTGTAATATAATAAGGGAGGGCCCCAGTTTACAGCACTTTGCTTCTCGGCTCTTTGCTAATACAGACATTTCAAATTACTACCTAAAAATTCGTTTATATGGCTCCTGATTCGCTATCATGGCCTGAGCTCCCAGCTGGGTGTCCGTGCGTCATTTTCTTTCATTTTGTTTACATTCTCTGAGCTCTACATCTCTCTCAATTCTGTCAGGAAACTTTCCAAACTTTCAAGCATTTTATATATACAGGAGGGCCCTGCAGAGAAGTCAGATCTGAGTGGGATATCACAAAAGTTGTGTTATAAGAAGGGTTACATGAAAAGGGCATACATTTATATTATATATACAGGAGGGTTCTGCTTACACAGCAGGCCAGGTTCAGGGCTATTGCTGTAAAGCAAAAATCGCTGTACATTGAATGTGGCCTTTTATCACTTGCAAATACATATAAAAACCTGATAACACTTACACTATCATATTAACCCTTTGACTGTTTCGGTCGTATATGTACGTCTTACGAGCCAACGTGTTTGACGTATATATACTCAAAAATTCTAGCAGCTTCAAATCAAGCAGGAGAAAACTGGTAGGCCCACATGTGAGAGAATGGGTCTGTGTGGTCAGTGTGCACTATATAAAAAAATCCTGCATCATGCAGTGGATTAAAATGCCGACTTTGAGGTGTATTTTTGTATAGTTTTTATGGTTATATTCTCATTTTCATAGTCACATTTGATAGAATGGAAAACATATTATAGAGGTGATTTTGATTGACTTTACTATGAAAAAGATCTTGAAATGGAGCTCAAAGTAGGGGAAATGTTTGATTTTTTCCAATGTCCAAGAGTAAACAAATGCACTGCGCACACTGACCACACAGACCCATTCTCTCACATGTGGGCCTACCAGCTTTCTCCTGCTTGATTTGAAACCGCTAGAATTTTTGAGTATAATGTACATACGTCAAACACATTGGCTTGTAAGACGTATATTTTTTTTTTTTTCAACAAGTCGGCCGTCTCCCACCGAGGCAGGGTGACCCAAAAAGAAAGAAAATCCCCAAAAAGAAAATACTTTCATCATCATTCAACACTTTCACCACACTCGCACATTATCACCGTTTTTGCAGAGGTGCTCAGAATACACAGTTTAGAAGCATACACATATAAAGATACACAACATATCCCTCCAAACTGCCAACATCCCAAACCCCTCCTTTAAAGTGCAGGCATTGTACTTCCCATTTCCAGGACTCAAGTCCGACTATATGAAAATAACCGGTTTCCCTGAATCCCTTCACTAAATATTACCATGCTCACACTCCAACAGATCGTCAGGTCCCAAGTACCATTCGTCTCCATTCACTCCTATCTAACACGCTCACGCACGCTTGCTGGAAGTCCAAGCCCCTTGCCCACAAAACCTCCTTTACCCCCTCTCTCCAACCCTTTCGAGGACGACCCCTACCCCGCCTTCCTTCCCCTATGGATTTATATGCTTTCCATGTCATTCTACTTTGATCCATTCTCTCTAAATGACCAAACCACCTCAACAACCCCTCTTCTGCCCTCTGACTAATACTTTTATTAACTCCACACCTTTTCCTAATTTCCACACTCCAAATTTTCTGCATAATATTTACACCACACATTGCCCTTAAACAGGACATCTCCACTGCCTCCAACCATCTCCTCGCTGCTGCATTTACCACCCAAGCTTCACACCCATATAAGAGTGTTGGTACTACTATACTTTCATACATTCCCTTCTTTGCCTCCATAGATAATGTTTTTTGACTCCACATATACCTCAATAAACCACTCACTTTTTTTCCCTCATCAATTCTATGATTAACCTCATCCTTCATAAATCCATCCGCCGACACGTCAACTCCCAAGTATCTGAAAACATTCACTTCTTCCATACTCCTCCTCCCCAATTTGATATCCAATTTTTCTTTATCTAAAACATTTGATACCCTCATCACCTTACTCTTTTCTATGTTCACTTTCAACTTTCTACCTTTACACACATTCCCAAACTCATCCACTAACTTTTGCAATTTTTCTTTAGAATCTCCCATAAGCATAGTATCATCAGCAAAAAGTAACTGTCAATTCCCATTTTGAATTTGATTCCCCAAAATTTAATCCCACCCCTCTCCCGAACACCCTAGCATTTACTTCCTTTACAACCCCATCTATAAATATATTAAACAACCATGGTGACATTACACATCCCTGTCTAAGACCTACTTTTACCGGGAAGTAGTCTCCCTCTCTTCTACACAACCTAACCTGAGCCTCACTATCCTCATAAAAACTCTTTACAGCATTTAATAACTTACCACCTATTCCATATACTTGCAGCATCTGCCACATTGCTCCTCTATCCACTCTATCATATGCCTTTTCTAAATCTATAAATGCAATAAAAACTTCCCTACCTTTATCTAAATACTGTTCACATATATGCTTCAATGTAAACACTTGATCTACACATCCCCTACCCACTCTGAAACCTCCTTGCTCATCCGCAATCCTACATTCTGTCTTACCTCTAATTCTTTCAATTATAACCCTACCGTACACTTTTCCTGGTATACTCAGTAAACTTATTCCTCTATAATTTTTACAGTCTCTTTTGTCCCCTTTCCCTTTATATAAAGGGACTATACATGCTCTCCGCTAATCCCTAGGTACCTTCCCCTCTTTCATACGTTTATTAAACAAAAGTACCAACCACTCCAACACTATATCCCTCCCTGCTTTTAACATTTCTGTCATGATCCCATCAGTTCCAGCTGCTTTACCCCCTTTCATTCTACATAATGCCTCACGTACCTCCCCCACACTTACATTCTGCTCTTCTTCACTCCTAAAAGATGGTATACCTCCCTGACCAGTGCATGAAATTACTGCCTCTCTTTCTTCCTTAACATTTAAAAGTTCCTCAAAATATTCTCGCCATCTACCTAATACCTCCATCTCCCCATCTACTAACTCCCCTACTCTGTTTTTAACTGACAAATCCATACTTTCCCTAGGCTTTCTTAACTTGTTTAACTCACTCCAAAATTTTTTCTTATTTTCATTAAAATTTTTTGACAGTGCCTCTCCCACTCTATCATCTGCTCTCCTTTTGCACTCTCTCACCACTCTCTTTACCTTTCTTTTACTCTCCATATACTCTGCTCTTCTTATAACACTTCTGCTTTGTAAAAACCTCTCATAAGCTACCTTTTTCTCTTTTATCACACCCTTTACTTCATCATTCCACCAATCACTCCTCTTTCCTCCTGCCCCCACCCTCCTATAACCACAAACTTCTGCCCCACATTCTAATACTGCATTTTTAAAACTATTCCAACCCTCTTCAACCCCCCCACTACTCATCTTTGCACTAGCCCACCTTTCTGCCAATAGTCGCTTATATCTCACCCGAACTTCCTCCTCCCTTAGTTTATACACTTTCACCTCCCTCTTACTTGTTGTTGCCACCTTCCTCTTTTCCCATCTACCTCTTACTCTAACTGTAGCTACAACTAAATAATGATCCGATATATCAGTTGCCCCTCTATAAACATGTACATCCTGGAGCCTACCCATCAACCTTTTATCCACCAATACATAATCTAATAAACTACTTTCATTACGTGCTACATCATACCTTGTATATTTATTTATCCTCTTTTTCATAAAATATGTATTACTTATTACCAAATCTCTTTCTACACATAGCTCAATTAAAGGCTCCCCATTTACATTTACCCCTGGCACCCCAAATTTACCTACTACTCCCTCTATAACATTTTTACCCACTTTAGCATTGAAATCCCCAACCACCACTACTCTCACACTTGATTCAAAACTCCCAATGCATTCACTCAACATTTCCCAAAATCTCTCTCTCTCCTCTACACTTCTCTCTTCTCCAGGTGCATACACGCTTATTATAACCCACTTTTCACATCCAATCTTTATTTTACTCCACATAATCCTTGAATTAATACATTTATAGTCCCTCTTTTCCTGCCATAGCTTATCCTTCAACATTATTGCTACTCCTTCTTTAGCTCTAACTCTATTTGAAACCCCTGACCTAATCCCATTTATTCCTCTCCATTGAAACTCTCCCACCCCCTTCAGCTTTGTTTCACTTAAAGACGTATATATATGACCGAAACAGTCAAAGGTTTAATAAACTTACACACCGTGCTGGTATGCAGGTACAGTGGAACCCTGAGTTTCGGTCATAATCCGTTCCAGGAGCTAGGCCTAAAGTCAAAATGGCCTAAAGTCAAAGTAATATTTCCCATAAGAAATAATGTAAAACCTAATAATTAAACCGTTCCACCCAAAAATATTCACAAAAAAATTTTTTTTTAAAGAATAAATACTATAGTTTTACATACAGAAAACAATGAGAAATAAATATAAAGCACTAATTTTGATGGATAAATGAACATTTAAATCAGTTTTACCTTTATTGAAGGCTCTTGTTGGAGTATGATAGAGGCAGGAGAGTTTGTTTGGAGGCAGCACAAGATAGTCTTCAATATGACACTAATATCAACTCTATGGCTTATTTATCTAGCACACTTCATCTAATATAACATAATAAACAATATCAACAACACAGAAACATGATATATACAGTGAACCCTCAGTTAATGTCTTAATCCATTCCAGAGAGCTAGTCTTTAACAGATTTAGCCTTTAACCAAATTAATTTTCCTCATAAGGAATAATGGAAATCCAATTAATCCATGACTCACGAAATCGTAATGACACGATTGCAAACAAACCATACCCTGGCCGGGATTGAACCCGCGGTCAGAGAGTCTCAAAACTCCAGCCCGTCGCGTTAGCCACTAGGCCAGCTAGCCACAATAAGATTCGTCCAACTAGGTATATTTCTACACCATAGGAAGGTTAGCACAGGCACCACTGTGACCACAAATGCAAGTTTTTACAGACGAATCTCCAGCTAGCGTGGCCGTGACGAACTCTAGCTCAAGTCCCTTCACTGCCGTCAACATGACTCACGAAATCGTAATGGCTAGTTGGTCTAGTGGCTAACGCGACGGGCTGGAGTTTTGAGACTCTCTGACCGCGGGTTCAATCCCGGCCGGGGTATGGTTTGTTTGCAATCGTGTCATTACGATTTCGTGAGTCATGTTGACGGCAGTGAAGGGACTTGAGCTAGAGTTCGTCACAGCCACTCTAGCTGGAGATTCGTCTGTAAAAACTTGCATTTGTGGTCACAGTGGTGCCTGTGCTAACCTTCCTATGGTGTAGAAATATACCTAGTTGGACGAATCTTATTGTGGCTAGCTGGTCTAGTGGCTAACGCAACGGGCTGGAGTTTTGAGACTCTCTGACCGCGGGTTCAATCCCGGCCGGGGTATGGTCAATTAATCCATTCCAAACACCCAAAAGTATTAGACAAAATAATTTTTTTTACATGAAATATACATTTCCCTACACAGAAAACAACGATACATGCACAATAAAACAATAATAACATTACACTTACCCTTATTGTGGACTTGTTGATGAGTGATGAGACGGTAGGAGTGCAGAGGATGCAGGTGTTCTATTGTTTGAAAGGGTTATCCCCTTCCATAAAGACTTCAGGTAACAAGTCCTTTTCTGGGGTTACCTCCCTTCTTTGTTTTTTAATGCCACTAGGACCAGCTTGTGAGTCACTGGACCCCTGTCATGCAAAATATCTGTCCAGAGACCTCTGTTTCTCGCGTCCCTTTAAGATTTCCCTAACATGGGCCACAAGAGTGTCATTGTACAAGTTGCCAATATGGCTTGCAACAGCTGTGTCAGGATAACATTCATCAATAAATGCTTGCAACTTTCTAAACATTGTACACATTTCCTTAATCTTAGACGAAGGTAACTTCCTCCTCCTCTGAAGGAAATCCCTGAGCTTTGGTCTGATGCTGTTGCACTCCACTCTCATACTTTTCTATTATCTCCTGTTTTAATTCGATAGTACACCTCACCCTTTTTACCACAGGGTTGGCACTCAAAGCTTTCTTTGGGCCCATGGTGGCTTTTTTAGCAGTTACAAGCACTAACAACAAGGGAATAATACAAAATACATCGCATGTACATGTTGAATCATCCTCACTGGCTTCGTAAACAATGGCACACTGGCTGGTACACGGGGTGAGTGGCCGGGTCTGTTCAGGGCGCCGTGCGGACACATTCAGGATGAAAGCTCTTAACCGAGTTCTTGGGTGTTATCCGAGCCAATTTTTTTACGCCAAAGCAAGGCGTTATCCAATTTTGGCGTTAGCCAATGCAGGCATTGCCCGAGGGTCCACTGCACTCAAGAATGAATAAAATATATTATGTCTCTCTCTCCCCCTAACCGACAAGTGTTGCTGTGTTGTTTGTTGTTGGGTGTATAAGGGCCACTAAAAGATAAGCCTTACAGTTTCGTGCCGTCCTTTTTCTATCGATTAATCGCTTAATTTACTTGATACACTGTTAATGCTGCACATTATCGCTGGCTGGCACTATAAATTTTATCGACTCGTGCTGCTTTAGTATGATACATATCGAAGAATCACCAAAGAAGGCACATTCTCCCCTCTCTCTCTTCCTCCTCCACTTTGTTACTTTGCTACATGGTTACTTATTTCACAGTTACACTGCAAAAAAAAAAAATTGAAAACAAGCAAAATGCTTGGATGTATTAGCAGAAGCTTCCTCAGCCACTAAGAGATAAAGCCAAACTGACGTGCAAGCGGCCCCAGCTGGCGGATGGACGCATCCCAAATGGCTGATAACCGGGCACCAAAAAACCGGCTGATAACCGAGTTGGCCGATAACAGAACCGGCCAATAACCGGGGATCCACTGTAGTAGTATGTCAGTGATATCAGCTAGGCATCACTGTACTTGTAGAAATAAAGATATTATTATTATAATACTGTATATTATTATTATTAAATAGAGAGCATTGAGACAGGAAACTCAACTAGAGATGTAAACAATTTATAAAACTGAAACATTCAATAAAACCATAAAAATCATCCCAGAAAACACTTCAAAGTTGCTATTTTAAACAAAAGACAAAATCAGGGTTTTAATTTTTCCCATCATTCACTCCTTGGGGTAGGATTTTTTTTTGTACAGTGCACACTCACCAGACAAACCGTCTCTCATATCTAGGCCAAAATTTACTGCTCTCAGCTTATCTGAGTGAGCTGAGCTGAAGGTGTAGATCTATGTGGCATCAATAACAGATCTAGATGACAAGACAGTGAAAGGGTTAAGTGGTGCTGGAATTCCTGAAATATCAATACCACTTCTTTCACTGTAAGAGAGCAAAAAGTGTGGAAAAAAAAATACCAGAGATAAAAAAAAATAACTTAATAAATTAAAATAAAAATTAAAGAACAGAGAGGCTGTCACTCCAGTCAATAATAAGGAAAACTAAAAATCAAGACATAATATGTAACAAAAAATTATGAAACAATCTTACCTTTCTCGCTAATTTTTTTTTAATTTGTTTGTCATTATCACTCCATAAGGCATCCTCTTCAGCCTGATCTTTCTTCATTTTCTCTCGTGCAGCAGCTTCTGCTTTCCGAGCCCTTGCAACAGCTGCCTTGCTGTTTTCCCCTTGGAATTTTTTGGGCATGTTTTTTGATAGAAAATCTTTTTGGGAAAACAAAGGCAAAAATAAGAGTTAATAGGTCATCTTTTACCTTGATCTTCCACTAATATAAAGTGGGGCCTTCTCAAGCATTAATGATTTGTCTAAGTTCTTTCCATTAATGACAATGCTTACATGATCTTAAAATTTTACATCAAACAAATAAGTCTTTCCTGAGGAAGACACACTTGAATTATCTTCTGTTAACCCTTAAACTGTCCAAGCAGATCTACGTTCACATGCGTAGTGCTCCAAAAGTAGATCTACATTTTTTTTACATATTTTCAAATATAACAAAAAAAAAAGATCAAAGTTTTTTTACACGTTTTCAAATGCAAAAGAAAAAAAAGTAGATCTACTTTTTTTACATACTTTCAAATGTTGAAAAAATGTAGACCCACATTTGGACAGTTTAAGGGTTAAAGATCCAGAAGGGTCATTAACAAATAATAACTCAAGAAAGTTAACCAATATGGCTAATTCTCAATCAGGCCTTTGCTTAAACTGTGGCTCAAAAGAGGTGAGTAAATCCTAGACATGAGTTATTTTACTGTTGGGTGAACAGAGGCAGCAGTAGATGCAGGAGACTTGCCTGTACCCCTTGCCCCACCACTAATATGAGGAAAAGTGTAATAAATTACTCATATAACATGGTAGCATATTTAACTTACACATGTGTTACTTTTAAAACAATCAATGATGATGTATTCCCCACAGTCAAAGCAAGTATTGTACTGTTAGAGTAATACTGCAATTGGCCAGAAATTGAACCTAGGATTCTCTCTGGCCTCTCAAAAGTCCAATACCACCAGGGCACAATGCTAGGCGGCCAATGAAATCACTAGTTTCCTCCTAGCACCAGCTGTACATAAGGGAAGGTAAGCTATGAGAAAAAATTTATTTTAACTCACACTGGATACCAACCTCGAGCAGTACAAATATCAATGCCAACACAGTGGTTTTAATGCAAAGAAAAATAGTACTGCAGCTGGCAGGGAATCAAACCCAGGACTCTCACCAGCCTCCCATGAAGGAAACCAGACTCCTGACACTAGATCGACTGGTACTATCACAGCACACAATGCTACCTGGCCAGTGAAATCACAAGCCAAGTGCATGTATAGTACTGTATATGTACAGTACTGCTTAAAATATTCATGCAAACATACTGTACATTCCAACCTTGGCATTTTTTTTTACTTCTTATTAAACTACGACTCTATTCCAGAGCCAGTACAGCATAAAATATCTATGCACTCATGCTTCCCATTTTGGCTCTTCATTTTCCATTAGACCATACCCCCGGCCGGGATTGAACCCGCGGTCATAGAGTCTCAAAACTCCAGCCCGTCGCATTAGCCACTAGACCAGCTAGCCACAATAAGATTCATCCAACTAGGTATATTTCTACACCATAGGAAAGTTAGCACAGGCACCGCTGGTCTAGTGGCTAACGCGACGGGCTGGAGTTTTGAGACTCTATGACCGCGGGTTCAATCCCGGCCGGGGGTATGGTTTATTTGCAATCGTGTCATTACGATTTCTTGAGTCATGTTGACGGCAGTGAAGGGACTTGAGCTAGAGTTCGTCACGGCCACGCTAGCTGGAGATTCGTCTGTAAAAACTTGCATTTGTGGTCACAGAGGTGCCTGTGCTAACTTTCCTATGGTGTAGAAATATACCTAGTTGGATGAATCTTATTGTGGCTAGCTGGTCTAGTGGCTAACGCGACGGGCTGGAGTTTTGAGACTCTATGACCACGGGTTCAATCCCGGCCGGGGGTATGGTTTATTTGCAATCGTGTCATTACGATTTCTTGAGTCATGTTTTCCATTAGTAATTATTAAAGCAAAATAATATAATTTACATGAAAAGATACACTATATTCTAGAGGGTTATCTACCCAGGATAACTCATAAAAGTTACTGTCATCAGGGGCTATCCACCTTGTTTTCATTATGGTCCTTTAATCTTCTCCCCCCAATGATGTGACCAACAACAGTCAACTAACACCCAGGTACTTACTTACCGCTGGCTGGTGAACAGGAATGGCAAGTATAAGGAAACATGCACAACATTTCACCGTAGAAAGTAAAGTAAAAGATTTATTTCTCTGTAAAGGTTACAATGTGTACCAATTACAATTTTGGTTTGCTAAGTACAAAGAAAGCCACTATCATGCCGGGGCATTCAGGTCAGAGATCGATCCCTGGTGTTTTAGCAAGAGATCTGAAGTTGTCATCAACCATCCCACAAGCATCCCCAAGTCATGAATAAGTTTGGTTTGGCTTTATGCTGGACTAAGTTAGCTTATGTTGGGTTTTGATATTCTCAACTGAATAACTGAAAATTGTTCCCATGACAGTACCATCTATTTACCTGGAGTTTACCTGACTATACTGGACATTTTAAAATAAAATTTTATGGCCCAAATACACTGAGGCTCAACATTCTAAAATTCTAAACTTGTGTAAAGAACATAACATTATAACTAATTTAATGCTAAACCCAGCAATATTAATAACCTTATTTGCATATCATACCTAAGTTTTATTAAGGATTTGGGTAAATAACATTAATATTTTCACAACAGTCTTGAGGGCACACACGTTAAGAACATATATTATTATTATTATAATCAAGGGGGAAGCGCTAAACCCGGAGGATTATACAGTGCCTGGGGGGGGATGTGGAAGGCTTAATTCGGGGAACTGGAGCACAGATCCAATTCCCTAAATCAAGAGCCCCTCACCAACATCAAGGAACCTTCCTTGAGGGGTAAGAACATATAAAATGTACATTATATATATTTATCCTAGGATAACACAAGAGTCAAACAATTTGATGGAGTAATTCCACTGTGGACCCTGGATATTGTAAGCTTATTCAGATACAGGTACACATAAGTACAATTATACAAAGTTAAGTGATTACAATTATCATACACAATAACATGTGTAAATAACCAAGGATAATAAAAAATAAGTCGAAATGACTTATTTCCACTGGGGTACAAAAGGAGCAACACTTTGTGAGGATAACTTTAGCTTCTATATCGCTATATTTGTTACTAAGAGGAGTCAGTAAAAGGTTACAATGCTTAGTTAAGAGTAGTGAAGGAAGCAGACACAATAATGGATGTAGTACTGAGTAATCCTCGTCAACCTTCACCACACTACAGATGGACTGAGTTGACAAACTCTTCTACCGCTTTCTTATTCTTATTAACAAAATTTGTTAATATGTAAAATATGCAAATATTAAACATTTTTTTAGCTAACTTAGTTAGTATTACTGTAATATTATAAAAATTTATAAGTAAAATTTTATAATTCTTGGACTAAATTAATTATCGAAAATTTTAGAAAGAGAGGAGGTCGTTCCTTGTGGAAAATTTTTAATTTTCCGAAACTATAGCGCCTAATAGGTGTTTTATGTGCCGATATGAGTCAAAAATGTATTTGAAAATAGAGTAGAACCAAGAGTTCCCTTTACGCATGCGCGGATGTGCGGGGGGAGGGAGGCGGGTTTGTTTTGAAGGTGCAGAGGAAGCTGGGAAAGCATGGAACCACGAAATTGACATTCACGGCGGCCTAAGGATTAATATAGGACTCATTTCGTAATAGGAAGTGTCGTAACTGTTCCTAGTGGAGAGTGAGGGAACGTGATTTACGGGACCTCGGTAATAGAGTGGTAAAATGAGTGAATAAGGGTAGGACCGAGGGTGACTAGCGCATCGTCATGGACTGTGTCCCGGGGAAAATTACCCTTGGTTTAATCATCACTCATCGGTCTCAGATCTTAATGGAGTGATCTCTGATGTGTATAATAATTATGAGCCATTAGATCGTCTTGTGAATTGTAATGTAATTAATGATAATAACGCTAAGTTAAGAGAATGCGTGAAGTGAAATAAGTCGTTTTGCTCCGAGTGAACACGTTAGACCTCGTTGTTCCCGAGACGAGGAAAGTGAAGCTCCTTGAGTCACGACCTTTAAAGCGGAACAAACCAACGGATACCTCGTCCTGCTGGAATGAGGACCGTGTCGGTGTAGCAGGACATCGAAATGAGATGGTGAATGGAGGAAATAAGGAGTATCAATCACCCACAGTTAAGTAACCCTTCTAGTTATAACAGACTTATGCTGGCCAGCGGTGTTATGTTGTAATTAGATAGGTTAGGAGTGATCCAGCTACATCAAGTGACCACCAGAGAACATCTGGTAAGTGGTGGGATTATGTACAAATGTTTTCCTTGATGGATGTATCCAGGTGTATCCTACCCCCCCCCCTTCATTCAGCTAAACTAATATCATCTATACAGTCCACAATTAATTAGTAGCACTGTACTTGTGGGTGCTATCCAATCCATACTGGTCTCGGATAGATATGGATAAGATTGTGAGGTCGAGGGGACCACTTGCCGCGACCAGGGGTGGTTAAGTTTTCTCACATGTCTACACGGGGTGACTACGGTAAACAATATGATTGTCTCCCAATGAGATTACTGGTATGTATATAATGTTGAGGTACATACAAGTAAACACCCTAGAAAATTTTCCATATCTGCCCGTTGGTCCTTCGAAAACCGGATGCAATCAGTGAAAAAAAAAAAAAAAAAAATTAATTGAATTAATTACTTAATAATTAAGTGACTGATTGAAGGAAGTGGGTGTAGGGTGCACGAGTTTAATCGATCGTGTGATGGATGATAATTAGCCCAATAAATTGCTAGCACATGGGTGGCTAGGATTTATACAAGAGTAAAGTGCAAGAATTACTCTTATAAGGCGTCTACTTAAGTAGTATAATGGGTGATTATTAATTCCCTAACCATGGCTGGGTCTGAGGAAGTTAGTGCGACTGGCAAGTCCATGGATGCCAAAGCAAAGAAAGCATCACTACAAGCTCGGAAGGGTCATGTTACTAAATCATACAAGAAGTGTATGGAGCTAATGAAACAAAACACGGTAAACCCTGATGAATTAAAGCTACACCTAGATGCCTTAGGAAATAGACATGAGTCATATAGATTGTGGTTTAAAGACTATGAAAAAGAGCTGCTAGAGAATTGTGCAGATGATGCTGAAAGGGAGCGGCTGCTGGATCAACATTATGAAGTGGAGGACAACATTGTGTCCTGCAAAACTAAGGCTTTGGAGAAGGTAAAGGGTGTAAACAATGTTGTTGGTCAACCTAGTAAGGAAAGTCAGAGGCGTCTACCAAAACTCCCAGAATTATGTATGCCTGTGTTTAATCCGGGAGAACACTGGGAGGAGTTTTGGTCTATCTTTAAAGCAGTCGTACATGATAGGAGTGATCTTGCAAGTGTTACCAAATTATGCTATTTAAAGGGACAAGTAAGGGGAGATGCGCATGTTCTCATACAAGCATTCCCAAATGTAGATGACTCCTATAGTGAGGCAGTTGACTTGTTGGAGGTCACTTACGGTAACTTGGAGCAAAGTAGGCTGGACCTAGTAGCTAATTTGGCTAATTTGAAGACTCCAGATCACAACCGCAACAGCTTACAGCAATTTAGGATCAAACTAGAAAGCACTCTTAAGACCTTGAGTAATAAATATGATCTGGAGGGAGCAGAGTGGTTGTTGAGTGCCTTGATTCAGAATAAATTGAACCACAAGACCATAGAGTGGTTATCTAACAGATATCACAAGGGTTACTTCAGGTTGGAAGAAATAAGAGTGGGACTGCAAGAGCTAATTGTCCAACTGCAGACCAGCCAACCCATTACCTCTAGGAATACCACGTCTACAGACCCCAGTGCACCTGCCAAGTTCCACAAAGGGAAACCTTATCCTAATATCAATAATCCTAAGCCACCTACTACACGGGGTTACGTAGGCACGTATCAAGTGACAGGTGCCAGTTATAGTGGTTCTCCACCTCCAAGCAAGAGGAGGAAGTACCACAATAAGGGTAGCCCAGTTGATAAGAGGTCAGGCAAAGAAAGGAGAGATTGTATCTTCTGCAACGGTACTCATTTCTCTAAGAACTGTAATGCCTATAATTCATGGGATGTTAAAGTGGAAAGATTGGAAGAGCTTGCTAGATGTATCAGGTGTCTAGGAAATCATAATGTAAGGGATTGCCGTGCTAACTTGCACTATTGTTATCAGTGTAACAAGGGAAGACACCACATAGCTATGTGTAAGGGCAGATCTAATCGTAATGATGGTAACAATAGTACTGATAGTGATAATAACCCGGACACAACAGTAGCCCACGTAAAGATTGCAGCTAACGTCGGTAATGATGGCCTAGCTGAGGTAGCGTTGCCTGTGTTGGATGTGGTGATTAATGATAAACGGCGTAAATCCAAAACTGTAACAGCATTACTGGATCAGGGATCACAACGTACCTTCATAAAACGTAACTGCCTTAATGGGATGAAGGTACAAATGGGAGATCCTGCTATACTCAAGCTATCTGGCTTTCTCTCGAATAAGAAGGCCCAGTCATACGACACTGTTTATGTAACTGTCCGGCTGGGCAATGAGAGAAAACGTATTAATGCCGTAATTGTGGATAGGCTCCCAGAGAAAATATCTACAATAGGGCTTGGTGACGCTACTGAAAGGCTTTCGAGTAAGGTAAATTTGGCACCTTCTGGTATAAATAATGATTCTGTGGGGCCAATAGATATTTTGATAGGTAGTGACCATTATGCCACATTTGTAAAGGGTATGACAAAGAAATGCGGAGTCACCCTTCTAAGGACCGCAGGAGGTCACGTGATGTATGGCAGGCTTCCTCGTACTGATAATGAATGACTGGAGGAAGCCATAAATACAGTTACGGTGTGTCTTACTCATGAAGTATCACCCCAGTATAAATATACTTCAATAGAGGATGAAGTTGAACCTGTGTATAAATTATGGGAATTGGACAGCATAGGGATCAATGTAAATGAAGAAAGTCCAGATGATTCCTTTACTCAAGAACAATACCAGAAGGATGTTAAATTTGAATCTGGACAATACTGGGTGAGACTTCCGTGGAAGCTGAACCATCCAGACCTACCAACTAATTACCGGATGGCGTATGGACAATTAAAGGCCCAGCTCCACGAATTGAGCAAGACACCAGAACTGTTGACTGCTTACGATGATATAATTAATGAGCAGTTAAATAATAAATTCATAGAGGAGGTACCTCCCGAGCAGACCCAGATTCATGGTCACTATTTGCCACACCACGGAGTGAAGAAGGATTCTAAGACCACTCCTCTGAGGATTGTGTTTAATTGTAGTGCCAGGAGTAATAAAAGTGTACCTAGTTTGAATGACTGTTTGATGACAGGTCCGTCGTTGACGGAAAAACTGGGAGACATACTATTAAACTTCAGGGTTAAGAATTATGCCTTTACGGCAGACATAAGTAAAGCTTTCCTGAGAGTGGGTCTGCAGGAGGCTGACCGGGATTGCACTAGGTTCTTATGGCCCGAGAATCCTAGTGACCCACTTAGTCCCCTGAAGACTTTTCGCTTCAGGAGTGTATTGTTTGGTGCTACCTCCAGTCCGTTCCTACTCCAGGCAACGATAAATGCACACCTTAAGCGTACGGGTGGTCCACTGAGTGGAGTAATGGGTAAACAATTTTATGTGGACAATTTCCTGGGGGTGACGTCTACTGAAGAGGAACTAATGAGCATATACGCAGGGGCTAATGAAATAATGCAAGGTGCAAATATGCCCCTGAGGGAATGGAACAGTAATTCGTCCAGTTTAAGAGTTCAAATAAATAAAGACAACCCTGGAGTTGAAGTGTCCAAATATAGTAATGTGCTGGGACTGACTTGGGACACAGAGGGAGACTTGTTATCGTTAAAGTCTAATGACTACAGCATGCCCAATAAATTAACCAAGAGAGTCTTGCTTGCAGAAGTTTCAAAATGCTTCGATCCACTAGGCTTAGTGTCCCCACTTACCATAAGAGGAAAATTGTTGATACAAGAAGCATGGAAGCTTAAGTGTGCTTGGGATGAAACCCTACCTGAGGAATTTGTTGAAAGGTGGGAAGAACTAATAGGGGAATATGTAAAATTACCAATGTTGAAGTTCCCCCGTAATGTGGCCAGTCAAGATGGAGAAAATGTACTCCACATTTTTTGCGATGCTTCGAAATTAGCATATGGAGCAGTCGCTTACCTTCAATGTAATAGTGCCATTTCTCTTGTTATGTCTAAGGCTAAGGTGGCTCCAATCAAATCACGCACCTTACCTCAGTTGGAATTAACGGCCATTTATGTAGGTGTCAAATTAGCCAATTATATAAGAAATAAATTGCGAGAGATAAATATCAGCGACACCGTAATTTGGTCTGATAACGAGGTATCCTTACAATGGATTCGTAATGGTAACAGTAAGATTGTGTATGTACAAAACAGAGTCGCTGAAATCAATCAAATGCAGGAGAAATATAACAGTTTGGGTCAGCATATGTTAACCTTTAATCACATTCCTGGTGACGAGAACCCAGCTGACTTCTTGTCTCGAGGCTTGACTTATGAAAAATTTGTGAGTGCTTTATCGTGGTTTAAAGGGCCAAGTTGGCTGGTGGACAAAATTAACTGGCCGGTGCAAAAGGCACATATTGCTCCTGTCGAAATTACGGTGAGCACCGCTCCGGTCAGTAGTCCCTCCTTAGCCATTGATATGAACAGGTATTCTTCCTTACCTAAGCTGATTAGTGTGACCAGGTTAGTGTTTAAATTTATAAGTAAGATGAATATCTCACATAATTTTCCCCATCCCCTGAAATACTGGCTACAGAGGGTACAAGAAGAAACCTACAGGGATGAGATTAAATTCATGATGGACGGAAAAATTGTGAAAGGCTCAATAATAGAAAAGCTGGGGCTGTATTTAGAGGATGATGTAATTAGGTGCAGAGGCAGGTTACAAAATGCTGAATTGGGGGAATATGCTAAGCACCCTATCTTGCTGCCCAAAACTCATCACCTGACAACCTTGATTGTCTTTAATGCCCATAATAACGTGATGCACGGTGGGGTACAGGATACCTTAAACTGTATTCGGGAAACCTTCTGGATTCCACAAGGACGGCAAAGTGTAAAAGGGGTTATCAAGTCGTGTGTAATATGTCGCCGGGTGGATGCCAGAACCTACATGTACCCAGGTCCTCCACCATTGCCCAAGGAACGCGTGCAGTTGGTAAAACCATTTGATGTGACCGGAGTGGACTATAGTGGGCCAATCATTTTAACAGGTACTTCAGATGGTGTCCCCTTGAAGGTGTATGTATGTCTATTTACTTGTACAGCTACTAGGGCTGTTCATCTAGAAGTGGCTCAGGACTTGTCTGCAGAACAGTTCATACAGCTGTTCCGGAAATTTGCAGCTAGACGATCCTGTCCAAGATTGATGATCTCAGATAATGCCACCAATTTTGTAGCGGGTGCTCAACACTTGATGAAATTAAATAAGAGTGATGATGTACAGTCTTTGTTGACCCAGCGAGGGTGTGTCTGGAAATTTATTACTCCCAGAGCCCCTTGGCAGGGAGGACTGTACGAAAGAATGATAGGTACAGTGAAAAGATGTCTTCGTAAGGTGCTACACAGGAAGAGAATTGATTTGGAGGAATTCCGGGCAGTGTTGGTGGAGGCAGAGAATCGAGTGAACAATCGTCCTCTGTCATACATGAGCGACACTCCTGACGCGGAGATACTGACTCCCTCTCACCTAATATGTGGACAAAGGTTAGAAGCTGCACCTATCTATAGAGATAATCCCGAGGGAAGTGATGAGGATTACAATAACGTGACTGTGTTGAGTGACAAGTTTAAGATGTTAAATAAGGTAATTATTCATTGGTCTGATGTGTGGCATAAAGAATATCTTCTTACACTACGTGAACACTTTTATGGTGCGCCAGAGGCAGTAAACCGACAGAACATTCAACCAGGTGACATTGTGTTAATTGATACTGAACAACATCGAACATTGTGGCCTCTGGGCAAGGTAGTTACATTATACCCAGATGCACAAGGTGTTGTCAGAAACGTCAAAGTGTTGTGTCGTGGTCAGGAAAGTTTGCGTACCATTAATAAATTAATTCCCTTAGAATTAAATGGTGTTCAATCCAGTGCAGATGGAAACCTAAGGGAAAGTGACACGAGTGATATTGAAGACACTGACCGGGTAATGCAAGAAGAAACTGTAGTAAGACCCACTAGGAAAACAGCAGCGCAATCTAGAGAGGGCTGGAATCGTCTCCTGGAGGAAGACGCAATTTAAGTCGTCTAACAACGACTTCCGCCCGGCCGCAGTGTGGAAAATTTTTAATTTTCCGAAACTATAGCGCCTAATAGGTGTTTTATGTGCCGATATGAGTCAAAAATGTATTTGAAAATAGAGTAGAACCAAGAGTTCCCTTTACGCATGCGCGGATGTGCGCGGGGAGGGAGGAGGGTTTGTTTTGAAGGTGCAGAGGAAGCTGGGAAAGCATGGAACCACGAAATTGACATTCACGGCGGCCTAAGGATTAATATAGGACTCATTTCGTAATAGGAAGTGTCGTAACTGTTCCTAGTGGAGAGTGAGGGAACGTGATTTACGGGACCTCGGTAATAGAGTGGTAAAATGAGTGAATAAGGGTAGGACCGAGGGTGACTAGCGCATCGTCATGGACTGTGTCCCGGGGAAAATTACCCTTGGTTTAATCATCACTCATCGGTCTCAGATCTTAATGGAGTGATCTCTAATGTGTATAATAATTATGAGCCATTAAATCGTCTTGTGAATTGTAATGTAATTAATGATAATAACGCTAAGTTAAGAGAATGCGTGAAGTGAAATAAGTCGTTTTGCTCCGAGTGAACACGTTAGACCTCGTTGTTCCCGAGACGAGGAAAGTGAAGCTCCTTGAGTCACGACCTTTAAAGCGGGACGAACCAACGGATACCTCGTCCTGCTGGAATGAGGACCGTGTCGGTGTAGCAGGACATCGAAATGAGATGGTGAATGGAGGAAATAAGGAGTATCAATCACCCACAGTTAAGTAACCCTTCTAGTTATAACAGACTTATGCTGGCCAGCAGTGTTATGTTGTAATTAGATAGGTTAGGAGTGATCCAGCTACATCAAGTGACCACCAGAGAACATCTGGTAAGTGGTGGGATTATGTACAAATGTTTTCCTTGATGGATGTATCCAGGTGTATCCTACCCCCCCCCTTCATTCAGCTAAACTAATATCATATATACAGTCCACAATTAATTAGTAGCACTGTACTTGTGGGTGCTATCCAATCCATACTGGTCTCGGATAGATATGGATAAGATTGTGAGGTCATGTCTACAGGGGTTTACCACGGTGGTGCCCGGTCTGAGACCAGGTGGTGGTTAAGTTTTCTCACATGTCTACACGGGGTGAAGACTACGGTAAACAATATGATTGTCTCCCAATGAGATTACTGGTATGTATATAATGTTGAGGTACATACAAGTAAACACCCTAGAAAATTTTCCATATCTGCCCGTTGGTCCTTCAAAAACCGGATGCAATCAGTGAAAAAAAAAAAAAAAAAAAAAATTAATTGAATTAATTACTTAATAATTAAGTGACTGATTGAAGGAAGTGGGTGTAGGGTGCACGAGTTTAATCGATCGTGTGATGGATGATAATTAGCCCAATAAATTGCTAGCACATGGGTGGCTAGGATTTATACAAGAGTAAAGTGCAAGAATTACTCTTATAAGGCGTCTACTTAAGTAGTATAATGGGTGATTATTAATTCCCTAACCATGGCTGGGTCTGAGGAAGTTAGTGCGGCTGGCAAGTCCATGGATGCCAAAGCAAAGAAAGCGTCACTACAAGCTCGGAAGGGTCATGTTACTAAATCATACAAGAAGTGTATGGAGTTAATGAAACAAGAAACGGTAAACCCTGATGAATTAAAGCTACACCTAGATGCCTTAGGAAATAGACATGAGTCATATAGATTGTGGTTTAAAGACTATGAAAAAGAGCTGCTAGAGAATTGTGCAGATGATGCTGAAAGGGAGCGGCTGCTGGATCAACATTATGAAGTGGAGGACAACATTGTGTCCTGCAAAACTAAGGCTTTGGAGAAGGTAAAGGGTGTAAACAATGTTGTTGGTCAACCTAGTAAGGAAAGTCAGAGGCGTCTACCAAAACTCCCAGAATTATGTATGCCTGTGTTTAATCCGGGAGAACACTGGGAGGAGTTTTGGTCTATCTTTAAAGCAGTCGTACATGATAGGAGTGATCTTGCAAGTGTTACCAAATTATGCTATTTAAAGGGACAAGTAAGGGGAGATGCGCATGTTCTCATACAAGCATTCCCAAATGTAGATGACTCCTATAGTGAGGCAGTTGACTTGTTGGAGGTCACTTACGGTAACTTGGAGCAAAGTAGGCTGGACCTAGTAGCTAATTTGGCTAGTTTGAAGACTCCAGATCACAACCGCAACAGCTTACAGCAATTTAGGATCAAACTAGAAAGCACTCTTAAGACCTTGAGTAATAAATATGATCTGGAGGGAGCAGAGTGGTTGTTGAGTGCCTTGATTCAGAATAAATTGAACCACAAGACCATAGAGTGGTTATCTAACAGATATCACAAGGGTTACTTCAGGTTGGAAGAAATAAGAGTGGGACTGCAAGAGCTAATTGTCCAACTGCAGACCAGCCAACCCATTACCTCTAGGAATACCACGTCTACAGACCCCAGTGCACCTGCCAAGTTCCACAAAGGGAAACCTTATCCTAATATCAATAATCCTAAGCCACCTACTACACGGGGTTACGTAGGCACGTATCAAGTGACAGGTGCCAGTTATAGTGGTTCTCCACCTCCAAGCAAGAGGAGGAAGTACCACAATAAGGGTAGCCCAGTTGATAAGAGGTCAGGCAAAGAAAGGAGAGATTGTATCTTCTGCAACGGTACTCATTTCTCTAAGAACTGTAATGCCTATAATTCATGGGATGTTAAAGTGGAAAGATTGGAAGAGCTTGCTAGATGTATCAGGTGTCTAGGAAATCATAATGTAAGGGATTGCCGTGCTAACTTGCACTATTGTTATCAGTGTAACAAGGGAAGACACCACATAGCTATGTGTAAGGGCAGATCTAATCGTAATGATGGTAACAATAGTACTGATAGTGATAATAACCCGGACACAACAGTAGCCCACGTAAAGATTGCAGCTAACGTCGGTAATGATGGCCTAGCTGAGGTAGCTTTGCCTGTGTTGGATGTGGTGATTAATGATAAACGGCGTAAATCCAAAACTGTAACAGCATTACTGGATCAGGGATCACAACGTACCTTCATAAAACGTAACTGCCTTAATGGGATGAAGGTACAAATGGGAGATCCTGCTATACTCAAGCTATCTGGCTTTCTCTCGAATAAGAAGGCCCAGTCATACGACACTGTTTATGTAACTGTCCGGCTGGGCAATGAGAGAAAACGTATTAATGCCGTAATTGTGGATAGGCTCCCAGAGAAAATATCTACAATAGGGCTTGGTAACGCTACTGAAAGGCTTTCGAGTAAGGTAAATTTGGCACCTTCTGGTATAAATAATGATTCTGTGGGGCCAATAGATATTTTGATAGGTAGTGACCATTATGCCACCTTTGTAAAGGGTATGACAAAGAAATGCGGAGTCACCCTTCTAAGGACCGCAGGAGGTCACGTGATGTATGGCAGGCTTCCTCGTACTGATAATGAATGACTGGAGGAAGCCATAAATACAGTTACGGTGTGTCTTACTCATGAAGTATCACCCCAGTATAAATATACTTCAATAGAGGATGAAGTTGAACCTGTGTATAAATTATGGGAATTGGACAGCATAGGGATCAATGTAAATGAAGAAAGTCCAGATGATTCCTTTACTCAAGAACAATACCAGAAGGATGTTAAATTTGAATCTGGACAATACTGGGTGAGACTTCCGTGGAAGCTGAACCATCCAGACCTACCAACTAATTACCGGATGGCGTATGGACAATTAAAGGCTCAGCTCCACGAATTGAGCAAGACACCAGAACTGTTGACTGCTTACGATGATATAATTAATGAGCAGTTAAATAATAAATTCATAGAGGAGGTACCTCCCGAGCAAACCCAGATTTATGGTCACTATTTGCCACACCACGGAGTGAAGAAGGATTCTAAGACCACTCCTCTGAGGATTGTGTTTAATTGTAGTGCCAGGAGTAATAAAAGTGTACCTAGTTTGAATGACTGTTTGATGACAGGTCCGTCGTTGACGGAAAAACTGGGAGACATACTATTAAACTTCAGGGTTAAGAATTATGCCTTTACGGCAGACATAAGTAAAGCTTTCCTGAGAGTGGGTCTGCAGGAGGCTGACCGGGATTGCACTAGGTTCTTATGGCCCGAGAATCCTAGTGACCCACTTAGTCCCCTGAAGACTTTTCGCTTCAGGAGTGTATTGTTTGGTGCTACCTCCAGTCCGTTCCTACTCCAGGCAACGATAAATGCACACCTTAAGCGTACGGGTGGTCCACTGAGTGGAGTAATGGGTAAACAATTTTATGTGGACAATTTCCTGGGGGTGACGTCTACTGAAGAGGAACTAATGAGCATATACGCAGGGGCTAATGAAATAATGCAAGGTGCAAATATGCCCCTGAGGGAATGGAACAGTAATTCGTCCAGTTTAAGAGTTCAAATAAATAAAGACAACCCTGGAGTTGAAGTGTCCAAATATAGTAATGTGCTGGGACTGACTTGGGACACAGAGGGAGACTTGTTATCGTTAAAGTCTAATGACTACAGCATGCCCAATAAATTAACCAAGAGAGTCTTGCTTGCAGAAGTTTCAAAATGCTTCGATCCACTAGGCTTAGTGTCCCCACTTACCATAAGAGGAAAATTGTTGATACAAGAAGCATGGAAGCTTAAGTGTGCTTGGGATGAAACCCTACCTGAGGAATTTGTTGAAAGGTGGGAAGAACTAATAGGGGAATATGTAAAATTACCAATGTTGAAGTTCCCCCGTAATGTGGCCAGTCAAGATGGAGAAAATGTACTCCACATTTTTTGCGATGCTTCGAAATTAGCATATGGAGCAGTCGCTTACCTTCAATGTAATAGTGCCATTTCTCTTGTTATGTCTAAGGCTAAGGTGGCTCCAATCAAATCACGCACCTTACCTCAGTTGGAATTAACGGCCATTTATGTAGGTGTCAAATTAGCCAATTATATAAGAAATAAATTGCGAGAGATAAATATCAGCGACACCGTAATTTGGTCTGATAACGAGGTATCCTTACAATGGATTCGTAATGGTAACAGTAAGATTGTGTATGTACAAAACAGAGTCGCTGAAATCAATCAAATGCAGGAGAAATATAACAGTTTGGGTCAGCATATGTTAACCTTTAATCACATTCCTGGTGACGAGAACCCAGCTGACTTCTTGTCTCGAGGCTTGACTTATGAAAAATTTGTGAGTGCTTTATCGTGGTTTAAAGGGCCAAGTTGGCTGGTGGACAAAATTAACTGGCCGGTGCAAAAGGCACATATTGCTCCTGTCGAAATTACGGTGAGCACCGCTCCGGTCAGTAGTCCCTCCTTAGCCATTGATATGAACAGGTATTCTTCCTTACCTAAGCTGATTAGTGTGACCAGGTTAGTGTTTAAATTTATAAGTAAGATGAATATCTCACATAATTTTCCCCATCCCCTGAAATACTGGCTACAGAGGGTACAAGAAGAAACCTACAGGGATGAGATTAAATTCATGATGGACGGAAAAATTGTGAAAGGCTCAATAATAGAAAAGCTGGGGCTGTATTTAGAGGATGATGTAATTAGGTGCAGAGGCAGGTTACAAAATGCTGAATTGGGGGAATATGCTAAGCACCCTATCTTGCTGCCCAAAACTCATCACCTGACAACCTTGATTGTCTTTAATGCCCATAATAACGTGATGCACGGTGGGGTACAGGATACCTTAAACTGTATTCGGGAAACCTTCTGGATTCCACAAGGACGGCAAAGTGTAAAAGGGGTTATCAAGTCGTGTGTAATATGTCGCCGGGTGGATGCCAGAACCTACATGTACCCAGGTCCTCCACCATTGCCCAAGGAACGCGTGCAGTTGGTAAAACCATTTGATGTGACCGGAGTGGACTATAGTGGGCCAATCATTTTAACAGGTACTTCAGATGGTGTCCCCTTGAAGGTGTATGTATGTCTATTTACTTGTACAGCTACTAGGGCTGTTCATCTAGAAGTGGCTCAGGACTTGTCTGCAGAACAGTTCATACGGCTGTTCCGGAAATTTGCAGCTAGACGATCCTGTCCAAGATTGATGATCTCAGATAATGCCACCAATTTTGTAGCGGGTGCTCAACACTTGATGAAATTAAATAAGAGTGATGATGTACAGTCTTTGTTGACCCAGCGAGGGTGTGTCTGGAAATTTATTACTCCCAGAGCCCCTTGGCAGGGAGGACTGTACGAAAGAATGATAGGTACAGTGAAAAGATGTCTTCGTAAGGTGCTACACAGGAAGAGAATTGATTTGGAGGAATTCCGGGCAGTGTTGGTGGAGGCAGAGAATCGAGTGAACAATCGCCCTCTGTCATACATGAGCGACACTCCTGACGCGGAGATACTGACTCCCTCTCACCTAATATGTGGACAAAGGTTAGAAGCTGCACCTATCTATAGAGATAATCCCGAGGGAAGTGATGAGGATTACAATAACGTGACTGTGTTGAGTGACAAGTTCAAGATGTTAAATAAGGTAATTATTCATTGGTCTGATGTGTGGCGTAAAGAATATCTTCTTACACTACGTGAACACTTTTATGGTGCGCCAGAGGCAGTAAACCGACAGAACATTCAACCAGGTGACATTGTGTTAATTGATACTGAACAACATCGAACATTGTGGCCTCTGGGCAAGGTAGTTACATTATACCCAGATGCACAAGGTGTTGTCAGAAACGTCAAAGTGTTGTGTCGTGGTCAGGAAAGTTTGCGTACCATTAATAAATTAATTCCCTTAGAATTAAATGGTGTTCAATCCAGTGCAGATGGAAACCTAAGGGAAAGTGACACGAGTGATATTGAAGACACTGACCGGGTAATGCAAGAAGAAACTGTAGTAAGACCCACTAGGAAAACAGCAGCGCAATCTAGAGAGGGCTGGAATCGTCTCCTGGAGGAAGACGCAATTTAAGTCGTCTAACAACGACTTCCGCCCGGCCGCAGTGTGGAAAATTTTTAATTTTCCGAAACTATAGCGCCTAATAGGTGTTTTATGTGCCGATATGAGTCAAAAATGTATTTGAAAATAGAGTAGAACCAAGAGTTCCCTTTACGCATGTGCGGATGTGCGGGGGGAGGGAGGCGGGTTTGTTTTGAAGGTGCAGAGGAAGCTGGGAAAGCATGGAATCACGAAATTGACATTCACGGTGGCCTAAGGATTAATATAGGACTCATTTCGTAATAGGAAGTGTCGTAACTGTTCCTAGTGGAGAGTGAGGGAACGTGATTTACGGGACCTCGGTAATAGAGTGGTAAAATGAGTGAATAAGGGTAGGACCGGGTGACTGACGCATCGTCATGGACTGTGTCCCGGGGAAAATTACCCTTGGTTTAATCATCACTCATCGGTCTCAGATCTTAATGGAGTGATCTCTATGTGTATAATAGTTATGAGACGTTAAATCGTCTTGTGAATTGTAATGTAATTAATGATAATAACGCTAAGTTAAGAGAATATGTGAAGTGAGATAAGTCGTTTGCTCCGAGTGAACACGCTAGACCTCGTTGTTAACGAGACGAAGAAAGGGAAACTCCTTGAGTCACGACGTCTAAAAGGCAGGACAAACCAGCGGATACCTCGTCCTGCTGGAATGAGAATCGTGTCGGTGTAGCAGGACATCGAAAATGAGATGGTGAATCAAGAAATGAGGAATATCAATCACCCACAGTTAAGTAACCCTTCTAGTTATAGCAACCTTAGACTGGCCAGTAGTGGTATGTTATAATTAGATAGGTTACGACTGATCCAGCTACATCAAGTGACCACCAGAGAACATCTGGTAAGTAGTGGGATTATGTACAAATGTTTTTCCTTGATGGATGTATCCATGTGTATCCTACCCCCCCCTTCATTCAGCTAAACTAATATAATCTATACAGTCCACAAATAATTGGTAGCACCGTACTTGTGGGTGCTATCCAATCTATACTGGTCTCGGATAGATATGGATAAGATAGTGAGGTCGAGGGGACCACCTGCCGCGACCAGAGGTGGTTAAGTTTTCTCACATGTCTACACGGGGTGACTACGGTAAACATATAGTCAAGCACCCTAGGAAATTTTCCATAGTAATAATAATAATAATAATAATAATAATAATAATAATAATAATAATAATAATAATAATAATAATAATAATAATAATAATTGTGAGAAATTACTCGCATGAGGTTTACAGGTATTACCTGAGTTGGTACACGTAAGTAATTTGGGTGAAGTAAGTAGGACTTGGTCACAATAGGTCAGAGGATTGTCACTCCTTCGATGTCCACTCCTTCACCACTCTCACAAAAAAGCTAGACCTGACATTAAATTAATAATTACAACATTAGACATTATACCAATAATGTAAATTATAAAATAGTGTGGACTGTATGAAAATTAAAGGAAACGATCTCCAGATAGGATTATTGGGGACACTAATACATACAGACAGGGTAAGAATTTTGTAATTAACACCAGGCATGTATGTACCAAAAGTTAGATAATTAAGAAATTTATATTATCACTTACAATTTATATTGTAGTTGGATCACCCCACAATGCCTACCTAACAAATAGAAACCAATGGCCAGTGAGAAATCTAAATGAAAGGACTAATGGCATACAGACTGGATGTGTTGCGTGGCGACACCTCATTATTTCCACTATAATCACCTAATTCTGGAGGCCCCAAAAATTCTCTGTCCCTATTCTTCAACAGGGGACATTCCAGTATTTATTAATTATAATCTGAGGCCAATCCATTCAATTATGGCCTTGATGACGCCGGATTACTAGATGATTTCATCATCACCAGTGCTCACACCTTAATTTGCTTTGGCGTCCCTATGTCACTTCGCGGCCGCTGCACACCATCCTTCAAATTCAAATTCAAAGTTTATTCTCTATAGTCTATAAGGATTACAATGTTGATTTTACAGAAATTTGGTTATTGTGTGGTTTACATGTAGTAAAATAGTGATTACAGAGTGTACCACTAGAACACTTAGCATGGCTAGGCATTTCGGGCAGACTTAGTTTTATTCTTAATTGTAAAATATTACAAATTATGAGGTAAGTTGGTATTATGGCTAAGTGACTAAATACTAGTTTGTGAGTTTAGCAATGTGAATGCTTTTGTTTTGGCACAGTACATAGTTTCACGCCAAATTTCTTGAAGGATCAAATCAGTATCACATTTTATTACACAACCATTATATTATTCATATTGAGACATGCTGAATTTAGGAAAATTAAAATTTTCCACGATAATAATAATAATAATAATAATAATAATAATAATAATAATAATAATAATAATAATAATTATTATTATTATTATTATTATTATTATTATTATTATTATTATTATTATTATGCCGTACAAATAATGCAGTTTACATGAATTAATACAATGGTAAGCATAAAAGAAACCCAGTAATTATTTACTGCATTTCAGGCAACTAATTATATGATCGACACCATGCCTAACCCTTCTGAGGTAGGGTAGGTGCCTGAGCCCGAGCTTACAGCTCAAATTATTATTATTATAATCAAGGGGAAGCGCTAAACCCGGAGGATTATACAGCGCCTGGGTGGGGGGATGTGGAAGGCATTCAGGCTTAATTCGGGGAACTGGAGCACAGATCCAATTCCCTAAATCAAGAGCCCCTCACCAACATCACGGAACCTTCCTTGAGGGGTTACAGCTCAAAACATTGTCATTCCCATTAGCTCCCCTGAGGCGGGGATGGCAGACCAGAGGGGACAGTTGGTCCCAAAGATGAGGAGGTACTTGTGCCTCCTCCCATGGGAGACTTAGGTCTCAGACACTCCCTAAAGAGGGAGCCAAGGCCGGGCCACCACTTGGAAAAGGCCCGGGCCGGGAAAATTACTGGCGAATCTTTAATAATAATAATAAATAATAACTAATCATATAAGCATCGATACCATGCCCAGCTCTTTTAGGGTTGGGTAGGTGCCTGAGCCCGAGCTTGTAGCTCACAAGCCTGTCATTACCAATAACCCCCTTGGGGCGGGAATGGCAGACCAGAGAGGCCTAGCTTCTTCCTACGAGCCCCATGAAGGCGGGGAATGTGGCTAGGCCTGGGGACAGTTGGTCCCAAAGATGAGGGGGGTACTTGTACCTCCTCCCATGGGAGACTTAGGTCTCAGACACTCCCTAGACAGGGTGCCAAGGCCGGGCCACCACTTGGAAAAGGCCCGGGCCGGGAGAATACCGGTGAATCTTTAATAATAATAATAATAACTAATCATAAGACCTCAGAGTTACCTAACATCTAGACATAGACTATTAAGTAGAACTTGTTATGCAGTTAACTACAAACATATGCACAATAAGGAGCTAAAAACATGATCAGTTACAAAAGAATTACATATTATTTCAAATTGGTTCAATAATTTTCAGTTTTGTGGCCTTATTGAACAGAGATATCAAAGATACAGCAAGTTACTTGAATTACAGTAGAATAAAATGGGACAAGATATGTTTAGAATGATAGTTCATATTATATTAAACGCTCAGTTTTGATTAAAATTCTCATTACCATAGGCCTGGTCGTGAACCAGGCCGCGGGGGGCGGTGACCTCCGAACACCTCCAGGTATACCTTCCCTCCACTTATCCAACATTTACATAAAACGTCCAATATATTTTGAATTTTAATATACAGTATTAATACCTGTCTTACCTTCAGAGTAGCATAAATCCTATAACTTAGGAGGCTTATGGTTATGTGGTTGCAGTTCCATAATTGGCTGACATGCCTCGTAACCGCTAAGTTCATTTACAAGAATTTATTTTATACAATATTTATTTATACATTGTAAAAACTTCAGTTTTTACAACGTCAAGAGGTGTTAAGGTCTGTCGACTACCTGTTACGATTACTTTAATACCTAAATTATATACACTGAGAGACATACATCCCTCAGAGCATATATATCCTGTGTGTGATTTAAGATAGGTAGGTATAATATTTGTCAGGAAACAGGACAAGTGTTTCCTCACGCGGGTCTTATTCATATGATGACCCGCAGCTGGAGCTTTAGGTCATCTGACCGAGGCCTTCTGCTGGCTTACCAGTCCACCTCTTTAAAAATCATAGTTATGATTATAACCATTCTTACCTGTTTTGCGCAATTTAACCATTACATTTCCTACTCCATAATATCTTTTCTTAGTATTTTGTATTGTTTATTCAATTTATGCAAATAAATCTTGTCTTAGCTATTTATCCATTTATTTTTATCTCTACAAAAATTCTAAGTTCTTTATATAATATGTATGAACTTCGAAGAATGTCACTATGTGAATGAGCACTACACATCTCCCTTACCTATGTCCATTGTAACTTTATGAAAGATAAATATATTTGCATCAGTGTATAACCATTAATGGAATATACTATATCTCTGGGACACTAAAGTGTCTCAGCTCAAGATAACGAAGTTCAACGCTATGTGTGATGAAGTATGATAGGAAAACAACTAATTTTTGTTCTCACTGTGTAATTATCAAATAGAATACCGCAGCAACACACTGCTGATGGTTTATTTGCAATCGTGTCATTACGATTTCTTAAGTCAAGTCGTTCTGATGTATCCAATTTTGCAAATTAAAATGAAGTTCCAAAACAATATGCTAATAGAGTGGCACTCATTACTCTTTGGTGACCCTACACCAGTAATAATATAATCTTTATTTAGACTAATTATATAGGGCTTACTCACAGGAGTACTCATTTAGACACTGATTATAATAACATAATTATTAGCCATCCAGTGCTAATGATAAATTATACAGACTTAACCTAGGATAACACAAACTCTCTCTCTCTCTCTCTCTCTCTCTCTATATATATATATATATATATATATATATATATATATATATATATATATATATATATATATATATATATATATATATATATATATATATATATATATATATACATATATATATATATATATATATATATATATATATATATATATATATATATATATATATATATATATATATATATATATATATATATATTCAATACCTAAAAATGCAAAAAATCCTCGAAGGAAGGTCCTCCAACTCTGAATTTTGCTGGAAACAGAATCATATTTCCTGTGAAAATATTCTCGGAAATTGTTAAGTCTTCATCGAGGCAGCCTCCTGGACACTTGAAAGCTCCAGCAGCAATAAAGAAAATGCGGAGAGTAAACGAGGCCAGTTTCCAACTGAATGAACAAATTAAATTTGCTTATTTTTGTTAATCCTCTTACTATTAATAGTCCTTTCAGGTTTAACGAACTTTTCCTCCTTCTTGTACTTAAATGGAGTGCATTAGTTCACTTGTTTTAATTTTAATATTAGATGGACTGGAAGTACTTTACAAAATTATTAAACTGGCGTTTGTGAACATAAGGGATTGTCGTAGAGAGGTCTTATTCTTTTGGCCAAGCCATTTCACTCTACAATCAGGATTAAGTGTGAGTCTCACCATCATTAACTGAGGTCAGGTGATCAGGATCTCAATGGAAGCCTGGAATAGGACCTCCTCCACCGGAAAGGCAGGATCTGGATCTCCTCCTTCATGGAAGGCTGGAGTAGAACTTCCTTTTCCATGGAAGACTTGAGCAATACCTCCTCCATGGAAGGATGGATCAGTATGTCCTCCTCCATGGAAGGATGGATCAGTATCTCCTCCTCCATGGAAGGATGGATCAGTATCTCCTTCTCCATGGAAGGATGGATCAGTATCTCCTCCATGGAAGTATGGATCAGTTACCTCCTCGTCTTCTCGATGCAATTTCCAGAACCATTCCAGCTGGCTTCCTAAGCCGGGCTCAGCCTGTGGCTCATTTTTCACCCTCATCTTGACCTGTTCCTATCTTAGTTGCCACTAGTTCCCGGCCCGGTTTGCTAGACCCTATATAATAATAATAATAATAATAATAATAATAATAATAACAATAGTAATAATAATAGCAATAATAATAAAACAATAACTGCAATCTTTACTGTAAATTCATATTGCACATATTTGCTTTGCATTTATTTTCTGAAGTATACTTTTCTCGATGTATATGCATTGACAGCAACATGGTATTTAAACGAGGATATATATATATATATATATATATATATATATATATATATATATATATATATATATATATATTATATACCTAGCAGCAAATATATATATATATATATATAGTCCTTTATATATATATATATATACTATATATATATATATATATATATATATATATATATATATATATATATATATATATATATATATATATATATATATATATATATCCCAGACAATCAACAAATGATAGATGCAGTGAGATAAAAAGTACCAGAAGCATCAGTCATTGCCCCCACAAATAGCGTCTTGCTTGAAGTTCCTCTGGGAAGCAATGCCATTGACACAATTCTCATGAAGAAACTGGAAGAGTTGAGGAGAATGGAACAACTTTTATGGGACAACTTTTATGGTAAACATGATATGTATGCAAGGGATGGGGTACATCTTTCTGGGGCAGGGGTGATAGCTCTTGCAAACTCAGTCGAGAGGGCCATTGCTGAAATGCCTAGGATTTTAAACTGATAGAAGATAGAGGTATAGGTGTGTGTGGGAAACAGTCAGGTTGCAACACAAGGGTTAAAAACGGGTAAATGTATAAAAGACATTCATCATGAAGTTATAAATAAAGACAATAGATCAGGTCAGCAAAGAAAGGGAGACAGCAGAGGGCAGCATGGGACTAGCTCCCTTAAGGTTTTTTATACTAATAGCAGGAGTGTAATAAGATAGATGAGCTAAGATTAATTGCAAGCGTAGGAAACATAGATATCATTCCTATAACAGAGATCTGGCTCAATCTGAAAGATAGAGAGATGCCTTCTGAATGTCACATACAAGGCTATAAATTATTCCACACTGGCAGGGTCAACAGGAAGGATGGTGGAGTATCGATGTACATCAGAGACAATTTAAATTGTTATGCTAGATAAGATATAAAATTAGAAGTGTCAGCCACTGAATCTGGTTACAGCTTCTCGAGGGCCGTGAAAAACTAATTTTGGGTGTGATTTACAGGGCCCCAAATCTTGATAGGGAGTGCGGTAAACTTCTATGGGATGAAATTCGTAAGGCCTCTACATACGAAAATGTTGTGATAATGGGAGATTTCAACTATAGACAGACTGACTGGAGCAATTTGATAGGAAATTTAGAATCAAGTGACTTTCTTGATACTATTCAGGATTGTTTTTTAAAACAGTTTGTGACAAACTAGAGTAAATAACCTGCTTGACTTGGTTCTTGCCAGCAGGGAAATGCTAATTAATAATCTTGAGGTTAATGATGAGCCTGGGGAAAGTGATCACAAATCACTCAGTTTTAATATATCATGGAATTCCCCTAATAATGGCAATCAAGTCTCTGTCCCTGACTTCTGCTTGGCTGATTTCATAGGACTGAAAAATTACTTAGGTGGGCTGAACTGGAATGACCTGACTATGGGTCAGGTAGGTGGTGATTGCCGATATGACGTTTTCCAGGGCATTGTTCTAGCTGCTCAGAAAAACTTATGTTCCAAATAGGGAAATCAGATCAAGCAAAAATGATCCTAAATGGATGAACAATAGATTAAAACATCTCATTGGTCAAAAGAGAGGCATATATAGGCAAATCAAAAGATGAGAGGGGCAATTAAGAAATCAATATATTCAGAGAGAAATGAAAAAGGGAATAAGAAAAGCAAAAAGAGATTATGAGGTTAAAGTTGCAAGAGAATCGAAGACTAACCCAAAAGGATTCTTTCAGGTATACAGAAGTAAGATCAGGGACAAGATAGGCCCACTCAAAAGTTACTCGGGTCAGCTCACAGACAGTGATAAGGAAATGTGTAGAATTTTTAACACATACTTCCTCTCAGTTTTTACTCAGGAAGATACTAGCGATATTCCAGAAATAATAAATTATGTAGAACAGGATGATAATAAACTATGCACGATTAGGGTCACAAGTGACATGGTCCTTAGGTAAATTGATAAATTAAAACCTAACAAATCCCCAGGCCCTGATGAACTGTATGCAAGGGTTCTAAAGGAATGTAAAGAGGAAAATTTATGGAATCAATAATTTCCGAGGCAGTTCGTAGCCATCTTGAAAAGCACAAATTAATCAACGAATCTCAGCATGGTTTTACAAAGGGGCGTTCCTGCCTTACGAATTTATTAACTTTTTTCACTAAGATATTTGAGGAGGTAGATCATGGTAATGAATATATTGTGTATATGGACTTCAGTAAGGCTTTTGACAGGGTCCCACATCAGAGACTATTGAGGAAAATTAAGGCACATGGAATAGGAGGAGAATTTTTTTCCTGGATAGAGGCATGGTTGACAAATAGGCAACAGAGAGTTTGCATAAATGGGGAGAAATCAGAGTGGGGAAGCATCACGAGCGGTGTTCCGCAGGGGTCAGTGTTGGGCCCCCTGTTGTTCACAATCTACATAAACGACATTGATGAGGGCATAAAGAGCGACATAAGCAAGTTTGCCGATGACACCAAAATAGACCGTCGAATTCATTCTGACGAGGACATTAGAGCACTCCAGGAAGATTTGACTCCCAGCATACATAAGGGGGATTACCAACAGACCCCTGGCAGTCTTCAAGCTGGCACTGAACAAGCACCTAAAGTCGGTTCCTGATCAGCCGGGCTGTGGCTCGTACGTTGGTTTGCGTGCAGCCAGCAGCAACAGCCTGGTTGATCAGGCTCTGATCCACCAGGAGGCCTGGTCACAGACCGGGCCGCGGGGGCGTTGACCCCTGGAACTCTCTCCAGGTAAACTCCAGGTAAACTGATGCAGTGGTCGGAGAAGTGGCAGATGCAGTTTAATATAGACAAATGCAAAGTTCTAAATGTTGGACAGGAAAATAACCATGCCACATATAAACTAAATAATGTTGATCTTAATATTACGATTGCGAAAAAGATTTAGGAGTTCTAGTTAGCAGTAATCTGAAACCAAGACAACAGCGCATAAGCGTTCACAATAAAGCCACAGAATCCTTGGCTTCATATCAAGAAGCATAAATAAGAGGAGTCCTCAGGTTGTTTTTCAACTATATATCCTTGGTTAGACCTCATTTAGATTATGCTGCACAGTTTTGGTCACCGTATTACAGAATGGATACAAATGCTCTGGAAAACATACAAAAGAGGATGACAAAGTTGATCCCATGTATCAGAAATCTTCCCTATGAGGATAGACTGATGACCCTGAAGCTGCACTCTTAGAAAGGCGTAGAATTAGGGGGGATATGATTGAGGTGTATAAATGGAAAACAGGAATAAATAAAGGGGATATAAATAGCGTGCTGAAAATTTCCAGCCTAGACAGGACTCGTAGCAATGGTTTTAAGTTGGAAAAATTCAGATTCAGGAAGGATATAGAAAAGCACTGGTTTGGTAATAGAGTTGTGGATGAGTGGAACAAACTCCCAAGTACAGTTATTGAGGCTAAAACGTTGTGCAGTTTTAAAAATAGGTTAGATAAATACATGAGCGGGTGTGGGTGGGTGTGAGTTGGACCTGATTAGCTTGTGATACTAGGTCAGTTACCATGTTCCTTCCTTAAGGGAATGTGATCTAACCTGACTAGGTTGTGGCATTGGCTTAAGCCGGTAGGAGACTTGGACCTGCCTCGTATGGGCCAGTAGGCCTGCTGCAGTGTTCCTTCTTTCTTATGTTCTTATGAATAGGAAATCTTGACACCCATGATGCCTTGTACCTTCTCATAAAGTGCCTGAGTCTTCCCAGATTAACATATTTCCTAAGATGTGCACCTTCATATGATAACCCTATATTGCACGAATATGACAGTATTCTGAGGCAGATTTTTACGAAAGTACTTAACCTTACTTTAGAAGATGGAAGCTACAATTCCAGTCAGACTAGGAGGCATTGGTGTCCGGAAGCCATCACAGATTCCGCTACCTGCTTTCCTGTCCTCATGCGTTGCAACCAGTGGATTTGTAGCAGCGATTCTCCCTGAACATCTTAGGGACAAGATTGGAGCCCATGACCAAAAGTTTGTTGACGGAGCCATGATTTGGGATAATCTAATGGGCTCTGAAACTAGACCTGCTCCCCCCAACAACTACAAACAGTCACACTGGGATGGCCCAGTAGTGGAGAACATAGCCTCAACAATTCTTCAGAGTGTCAGGAAAAAACATAGCCCTCCTCATGGCAACGAGAGCTCCTCATGCAGGAGACTTTCTGTTGGCTGTTCCCAATTCCAGCCTTGGCACATGCCTCAACCCACAGACCATCTGCATCGGTGTTACCCTTCGACTTGCCGCTCCTATTCTCGCCGAACACAGGTGTATTTGTGACAGTGAAGCAGCAGACAGATTTGGGTACCATAGTATTGTGTGCCGTAAATCTGAGGGAAAGAGTGCAAGACATGAAGATGTTAATAACATTCTCAAGAGGAGCCTCACAACAGCCGGATGTCCAGCAATAAGAGAGCCACCCCAATTATGCAGATTTAATGGCAGCCAAAAGCGTCCAGATGGTATCACCCATCAAGCCTGGACAGATGGCAAGCAGGTGGTGTGGGACTACACATGTGCATCTACCTTGGCTAATACCTATCTCCAATACACCAGGGAGGAAGGAGGGGCAACTGCCAGCTTCAGGGAGTCCCAAAAGTCAAGAAAATATGGAGAACTTGCCCATCACTGTATGTTTGTTCCCATAGGGTCGGAGACTCTTGGCTCATGGGGGAAAGAGTCCATCTAAGTTCCTTAAATAGTTTGGCAAAAGACTAATCAGGGTAATTAGGGTGACTTGCGAAATCATAGTGACACGACTGCAAGCAAACCATACCACAGGCGGGGATAGAACCCGCGATCAGAGAATCATAAAACTCCAGACCGAAGGTTAGCATAGGCACCACTGTGACCACAAATGCAAGTTTTTACCTGCGAATCTCCCGCCAGTCGTCACGTGAGGTCACAGACCCTGAGTTGCTTTGGGGATTAGCATGGATGGTTACAAAGCATGGCTTGCTTCGGCAGTGTTTTAAACATTGAGGTTGGAGAGTTGAATGAGGAGGTATTACTTCACCAGGAGGAGATTAGGAGGCTGAAGGTCCACCTTAATGGGTCTGGGAGAGAGTGTGAGGTGGCTGGAGTTGTGGGGAATGAGGCTTCTAGCAGTGAGGTGCAGTCTGTCTCTCGCTGTGAGGAGGCTGTAGGTGGGGAGGTAGCAATGGCTACCAGCAGTGAGGTGCAGTCCAGCACCTGCTACAAGTGGCGAGTGGTAACCAGTAATGGGAGGAGAATCAGAATAAGGAAAGTTAAGAGTGAAGATCTGAAGGTAGGAAATCGCTTCTCTGTTCTTCAGGATGAATGTACTTCAGTGGCCAGTGAAGGTAAGGGTACTGCTGCCCCTGCTAACAAAGGTAAGCACATTCTTGTGGTTGGTGACTCTCAGGAAAGATATATTGATCATGCTTTTTGTAATAGGAATAAGAAGATGAGAGATAGAGTGTGCTTCCCTGGAGCTGGTGTTGGGGACATCATTAACAGGCTGGATAATATCATGTCAGGTAATGGGAACAAGCCCATTATCTGTCTCAGTGCTGGTGGAAATGATATTGGGAAGGGTAGGAGAGAAGAGCTGCTAGATAAGTACAGGTCAGCTATAGATTTCATTAAGTCTAAGGGAGGGGTCCCAATCATATGTAGCATATTGCCTAGAAGGGGAGTAGGAAATGAATGGTTGTCTAGGGCAATTGGTGTAAATTGCTGGCTAGACAGATACTGTGAAAATTTGTGTGGACTGCCTCCAAGTGAGTCGCCTATCCTGGCAAACTCTGTTGACACCGAGCTCTGAGGTGGGTACCTCAGCCTCACAAGTGGCTTATAGGACAGATTTTCACAAATGATTGATGTTGCAAGAAACTCGCCTGCATGCACGTATAAAGGACTAACTTACTTGGTGTTGCAGCATATATCCTGATCTTCAACTTCCCTAAGCTTAGCCTTAGCCCCTTTGGACTTCCCCTCAGAAACCACGTGCAACTGGGAGCCTTAATTCCTGCAATATTCAATCGTTATTAGTGACCTGCCTGCACCTCAGAAATTCCTATATCCAAGAGGGTATGTATCCCCTAGTACAACTATGCAGACACGGACACTAGCTTCTACATAGACAAGAGACACTGGTACTTACTGGGCATGCACTCCCAGCTGCAACACAGGCCCACAGATCAACTCACTCACAAACTCCCCAGACACTGGCCAGAAATCTACGAGATAAAGTGGAGGTTTTGTCTTACTGTATGGGCCTGACGGAGGAGGTCATCTATGGTACATCGAGGTGCCTCTACCAGATTTCCCCAGGTCTCAAATGTAAAGACACGTGGGGGGCGCCGTCTGCTGATCACGGCACGTCTTGTCCAGTTGATCTCTGTCTTAAGAAGAACGAGCTGGTCTCTCTTCCAGACCCTCGTCTCTTCGTTCAAACTAGGGCTGCCAGTTCTCCCTAGCTAACTTATCCTAGTGTTTGCCTACATTATCGGCCTATTGCTACCTATGTTAACGTCTTAGGTCTACATTATTATCTACAGTTGCCTTAGTAAACCTAATATTAGTGTACTAACAGTAACACTACCTACTCCTTCCCTGAAGGGTAAATCTATAAAATAGTAAATCTATAAAATCTATAAAATAGTAGGTTGGTAGACAGCAACCACCCAGGGAAGTACTACCGTCCTGCCAGATGACTGTGAAACAAAAACCTGTAACTGTTTTGCATGATGGTAGGATTGCTGGTTTCTTTTTCTGTCTCATAAACACGATAGATAACAGGGATATCTTGCTACTCCTACTTACACTTTGGTCACACTTCACAGACACGCACATGCATATATATATATACATACATCTAGGTTTTTCTCCTTTTTCTAAATAGCTCTTGTTCTTTTTTATTTCTTCTATTGTCCATGGGGAAGTGGAAAAGAATCTTTCCTCCGTAAGCCATGCGTGTCGTATGAGGCGACTAAAATGCCGGGAGCAATGGGCTAGTAACCCCTTCTCCTGTATACATTTACTAAAAAAGAGAAGAAAAAAACTTTATAAAACTGGGATGCTTAAATGTGCGTGGATGTAGTGCGGATGACAAGAAACAGATGATTGCTGATGTTATGAATGAAAAGAAGTTGGATGTCCTGGCTCTAAGCGAAACAAAGCTGAAGGGGGTAGGAGAGTTTCAGTGGGGGGAAATAAATGGGATTAAATCTGGAGTATCTGAGAGAGTTAGAGCAAAGGAAGGGGTAGCAGTAATGTTAAATGATCAGTTATGGAAGGAGAAAAGAGAATATGAATGTGTAAATTCAAGAATTATGTGGATTAAAGTAAAGGTTGGATGCGAGAAGTGGGTCATAATAAGCGTGTATGCACCTGGAGAAGAGAGGAATGCAGAGGAGAGAGAGAGATTTTGGGAGATGTTAAGTGAATGTATAGGAGCCTTTGAACCAAGTGAGAGAGTAATTGTGGTAGGGGACCTGAATGCTAAAGTAGGAGAAACTTTTAGAGAGGGTGTGGTAGGTAAGTTTGGGGTGCCAGGTGTAAATGATAATGGGAGCCCTTTGATTGAACTTTGTATAGAAAGGGGTTTAGTTATAGGTAATACATATTTTAAGAAAAAGAGGATAAATAAGTATACACGATATGATGTAGGGCGAAATGACAGTAGTTTGTTGGATTATGTATTGGTAGATAAAAGACTGTTGAGTAGACTTCAGGATGTACATGTTTATAGAGGGGCCACAGATATATCAGATCACTTTCTAGTTGTAGCTACACTGAGAGTAAAAGGTAGATGGGATACAAGGAGAATAGAAGCATCAGGGAAGAGAGAGGTGAAGGTTTATAAACTAAAAGAGGAGGCAGTTAGGGTAAGATATAAACAGCTATTGGAGGATAGATGGGCTAATGAGAGCATAGGCAATGGGGTCGAAGAGGTATGGGGTAGGTTTAAAAATGTAGTGTTAGAGTGTTCAGCAGAAGTTTGTGGTTACAGGAAAGTGGGTGGAGGAGGGAAGAGGAGCGATTGGTGGAATGATGATGTAAAGAGAGTAGTAAGGGAGAAAAAGTTAGCATATGAGAAGTTTTTACAAAGTAGAAGTGATGCAAGGAGGGAAGAGTATATGGAGAAAAAGAGAGAGGTTAAGAGAGTGGTGAAGCAATGTAAAAAGAGAGCAAATGAGAGAGTGGGTGAGATGTTATCAACAAATTTTGTTGAAAATAAGAAAAAGTTTTGGAGTGAGATTAACAAGTTAAGAAAGCCTAGAGAACAAATGGATTTGTCAGTTAAAAATAGGAGAGGAGAGTTATTAAATGGAGAGTTAGAGGTATTGGGAAGATGGAGGGAATATTTTGAGGAATTGTTAAATGTTGATGAAGATAGGGAAGCTGTGATTTCGTGTATAGGGCAAGGAGGAATAACATCTTGTAGGAGTGAGGAAGAGCCAGTTGTGAGTGTGGGGGAAGTTCGTGAGGCAGTAGGTAAAATGAAAGGGGGTAAGGCAGCCGGGATTGATGGGATAAAGATAGAAATGTTAAAAGCAGGTGGGGATATAGTTTTGGAGTGGTTGGTGCAATTATTTAATAAATGTATGGAAGAGGGTAAGGTACCTAGGGATTGGCAGAGAGCATGCATAGTTCCTTTGTATAAAGGCAAAGGGGATAAAAGAGAGTGCAAAAATTATAGGGGGATAAGTCTGTTGAGTGTACCTGGTAAAGTGTATGGTAGAGTTATAATTGAAAGAATTAAGAGTAAGACGGAGAATAGGATAGCAGATGAACAAGGAGGCTTTAGGAAAGGTAGGGGGTGTGTGGACCAGGTGTTTACAGTGAAACATATAAGTGAACAGTATTTAGATAAGGCTAAAGAGGTCTTTGTGGCATTTATGGATTTGGAAAAGGCGTATGACAGGGTGGATAGGGGGGCAATGTGGCAGATGTTGAAAGTGTATGGTGTAGGAGGTAGGTTACTGAAAGCAGTGAAGAGTTTTTACGAGGATAGTGAGGCTCAAGTTAGAGTATGTAGGAAAGAGGGAAATTATTTCCCAGTAAAAGTAGGCCTTAGACAAGGATGTGTGATGTCACCGTGGTTGTTTAATATATTTATAGATGGGGTTGTAAGAGAAGTAAATGCGAGGGTCTTGGCAAGAGGCGTGGAGTTAAAAGATAAAGAATCACACACAAAGTGGGAGTTGTCACAGCTGCTCTTTGCTGATGACACTGTGCTCTTGGGAGATTCTGAAGAGAAGCTGCAGAGATTGGTGGATGAATTTGGTAGGGTGTGCAAAAGAAGAAAATTAAAGGTGAATACAGGAAAGAGTAAGGTTATGAGGATAACAAAAAGATTAGGTGATGAAAGATTGAATATCAGATTGGAGGGAGAGAGTATGGAGGAGGTGAACGTATTCAGATATTTGGGAGTGGACGTGTCAGCGGATGGGTCTATGAAAGATGAGGTGAATCATAGAATTGATGAGGGAAAAAGAGTGAGTGGTGCACTTAGGAGTCTGTGGAGACAAAGAACGTTGTCCTTGGAGGCAAAGAGGGGAATGTATGAGAGTATAGTTTTACCAACGCTCTTATATGGGTGTGAAGCGTGGGTGATGAATGTTGCAGCGAGGAGAAGGCTGGAGGCAGTGGAGATGTCATGTCTGAGGGCAATGTGTGGTGTGAATATAATGCAGAGAATTCGTAGTTTGGAAGTTAGGAGGAGGTGCAGGATTACCAAAACTGTTGTCCAGAGGGCTGAGGAAGGGTTGTTGAGGTGGTTCGGACATGTAGAGAGAATGGAGCGAAACAGAATGACTTCAAGAGTGTATCAGTCTGTAGTGGAAGGAAGGCGGGGTAGGGGTCGGCCTAGGAAGGGTTGGAGGGAGGGGGTAAAGGAGGTTTTGTGTGCGAGGGGCTTGGACTTCCAGCAGGCATGCGTGAGCGTGTTTGATAGGAGTGAATGGAGACAAATGGTTTTTAATACTTGACGTGCTGTTGGAGTGTGAGCAAAGTAACATTTATGAAGGGATTCAGGGAAACCGGCAGGCCGGACTTGAGTCCTGGAGATGGGAAGTACAGTGCCTGCACTCTGAAGGAGGGGTGTTAATGTTGCAGTTTAAAAACTGTAGTGTAAAGCACCCTTCTGGCAAGACAGTGATGGAGTGAATGATGGTGAAAGTTTTTCTTTTTCGGGCCACCCTGCCTTGGTGGGAATCGGCCAGTGTGATAATAAAAAAAAAATAAAAAATAAATGACTACCATCAATCCACTCGGGGAGAGAAATGTGTTTGTTTGGGAGGGTTTAAGGGCCACCCAGCTCAGCCGTTCCATTACGGCCATGCCGGATCTGTCCTGTGGAACTTTAGGGACCAAATAAATTTCCACAGATACTGCAAGGAACTTGCAGTCCCATTCATTGACAACTGGAACACCTTTTATGGCAAACATGATATGTATGCAAGGGATGGGGTACATCTCTCTGGGGCTGGGGTGGTAGCACTTGCAAACTCAATTGAGAAGGCCATTGGTGAAATGCCTATGATTTTAAACTGAGAGAAGATAGAGGTATGGGTGTGTGTGGGAAACAAGCAGGTTGCAATACTAGGGTTGGAAACAGTAAATGTATAAAAGGCATTCAGCATGAAGTTATAAATAAAGGCAATAGATCAGGTCAGCAAAGAAAGGGGGACAGCAGAGGGCAGCAAGGGACTAGCTCCCTTAAGGTTTACTATACTAATAGCAGGTGTGTAAGAAATAAGATAGATGAGCTAAGATTAATTGCAAGTGCAGGAAACATAGATATTATTGCTATAACAGAGATCTGGCTCAATCTGAAAGATAGAGAGATGCCCTCTGAATGTCACATACAAGGCTATAAATTATTCCACACTGACAGGGTCAACAGGAAGGGTGGTGGAGTAGCGATGTATGTCAGAGACAATTTAAATTGTTGTGTTAGACAAGATATAAAATTAGAAGCGTCGGCCACTGAATCTGTTTGGTTACAACTTCTCGAGGGCCGAGAAAAACGAATTTTGGGTGTGATTTACAGGGCCCCAAATCTTGATAGGGAGTGCAGTAAACTTCTATGGGACGAAATTCGTAAGGCATCTACATACGAAAATGTTGTGCTAATGGGAGATTTCAACTATAGACAGATTGACTGGAGCAATTTGACAGGAAATTTAGAGTCAGGTGACTTTCTTGATACGATCCAGGATTGTTTTTTAAAACAGTTTGTGACAGAGCCAACTAGGGGAAATAACCTCCTTGATTTGGTTCTTGCCAGTAGGGAAACACTAATTAATAATCTTGAGGTTAATGATGAGCTTGGGGAAAGTGATCACAAATCACTCAGTTTTAATATATCATGGAATTCCCCTAATAATGGCAATCAAGTCTCCGTCCCTGACTTTCGCTTGGCTGATTTCATAGGACTGAAAAATTACTTAGGTGGGCTGAACTGGAATGACCTGACTAAGGGTCAGGTAGGTGGTGATGGTTGCCGATATGACACTTTCCAGGGCATAGTTCTAGCTGCTCAGTCAAATTATGTTCCAAATAGGGAAATCAGATCAAACAAAAATGATCCTAAATGGATGAACAATAGATTAAAATATCTGATTGGTCAAAAGAGAGGCATATATAGGTAAATCAAAAGAGGAGAGGGGCAATGAAGAAATCAATATATTCAGCTAAAGAGAGAAATAAAAAAGGGAATTAGAAAAGCAAAAAGAGATTATGGGGTTAAAGTTGCAAGAGAATCGAAGACTAACCCAAAAGGATTCTTTCAGGTATACAGAAGTAAGATCAGGGACAAGATAGGCCCTCTCAAAAGTTCCTCGGGTCAGCTCACTGACAGTGGTAAGGAAATGTGTAGAATTTTTAACACATGCTTCCTCTCAGTTTTTACACAGGAGGATACCAGAGATATTCCAGAAATGATAAATTATGTAGAACAAGACGATAATAAACTGTGCACGATTAGGGTCACAAGTGACATGGTCCTTAGGCAAATAGATAAATTAAAACCTAACAAATCCCCAGGCCCTGATGAGCTGTATGCAAGGGTTCTAAAGGAATGTAAAGAGGAGCTTAGCAAACCTTTGGCTAATCTTTTCAACATATCACTACAAACTGGCATGGTGCCAGATAAGTGAAAAATACCAAATATGATACCTATTTTCAAAGCAGGTGACAGGTCCTTAGCTTCGAACTATAGACCAATAAGCCTAACCTCCATAATGGGAAAATTTATGGAGTCAATAATTGCCGAGGCAGTTTGTAGCCACCTTGAAAAGCATAAATTAATCAACGAATCTCAGCATGGTTTTACAAAGGGGCGTTCCTGCCTTACGAATTTATTAACTTTTTTCACTAAGGTATTTGAGGAGGTAGATCACGGTAATGAATATGAAATTGTGTATATGGACTTCAGTAAGGCTTTTGACAGGGTCCCACATCAGAGACTATTGAGGAAAATTAAGGCACATGGAATAGGAGGAGAAATTTTTTCCTGGATAGAGGCATGGTTGACAAGTAGGCAGCAGAGATTTTGCATAAATGGGGAGAAATCAGAGTGGGGAAGCGTCAAGAGCGGTGTTCCACAGGGGTCAGTGTTGGGCCCCCTGCTGTTCACAATCTACATAAACGACATAGATGAGGGCATAAAGAGCGACATCAGCAAGTTTGCCGATGACACCAAAATAGGCCGTCGAATTCATTCTGACGAGGACATTAGAGCACTCCAGGAAGATTTGAATAGACAAATGCAAAGTTCTAAATGTTGGACAGGACAATAACCATGCCACATATAAACTAAATAATGTAGATCTTAATATTACGGATTGCGAAAAAGATTTAGGAGTTCTGGTTAGCAGTAATCTGAAACCAAGACAACAGTGCATAAGTGTTCGCAATAAAGCTAATAGAATCCTTGGCTTCATATCAAGAAGCATAAATAATAGGAGTCCTCAGGTTGTTCTTCAACTCTATACATCCTTGGTTAGGCCTCATTTAGATTATGCTGCACAGTTTTGGTCACCGTATTACAGAATGGATATAAATGCTCTGGAAAATGTACAAAGGAGGATGACAAAGTTGATCCCATGTATCCCATGAGGATAGACTAAGGGCCCTGAATCTGCACTCTCTAGAAAGACGTAGAATTAGGGGGGATATGATTGAGGTGTATAAATGGAAGACAGGAATAAATAAAGGGGATGTAAATAGTGTGCTGAAAATATCTAGCCTAGACAGGACTCGCAGCAATGGATTTAAGTTGGAAAAATTCAGATTCAGGAAGGATATAGGAAAGTACTGGTTTGGTAATAGAGTTGTGGATGAGTGGAACAAACTCCCAAGTACAGTTATAGAGGCCAGAACGTTGTGTAGCTTTAAAAATAGGTTGGATAAATACATGAGTGGATGTGGGTGGGTGTGAGTTGGACCTGATAGCTTGTGCTACCAGGTCGGTTGCCGTGTTCCTCCCTTAAGTCAATGTGACCTGACCTGACTAGGTTGGGTGCATTGGCTTAAGCCGGTAGGAGACTTGGACCTGCCTCGCATGGGCCAGTAGGCCTGCTGCAGTGTTCCTTCGTTCTTATGTTCTTATGTTCTTATGAATCATGCTGCAGCCAGTTGGCCCAATGACTAACGCGTCGGACTGATAGTTTCATGAATCTCTGACCACGGGTTCTCTCCCCTCCCATGGTATGGTTTGTTTGCAATCGTGTCATTACGAGTTCGTGAATCATGATGGCTTTGAGGGGACTTAAGCTAGAGTTAGTCACAGCCACGTTGGCGGGAGATTCGTCTGTAAAATCTTGCATTTGTGGTCACAGTGGTGCCTATGCTAACCTTCCTGTGGTGTATAAATATACCTAGTTTGATGAATCTTATTGTAGCCAGCTGGCCCAGAAGCTAACGCGTCGGTCTCGAGTTTTACGAGTCTCTGATCGCGGGTTCTATCTCCGCCCATGGTATGGTTTAACTAGGGAACCCAGGGAAGCTAGTTTTCTGTTCCAGAGACTCAGCGCTGCTGTTCAGAGGGGTGATGCTTGGGCACGCGCCCCAGCTCTGAAGAGCTATATGATATTTTCACATTATAATCAATGACAAACATGTAACAATATGTACTAGATATGTATCTCATGTACATCTCATGTACCGTATAAGCCATCTTTATGTCAATGTATCTCTTAAAAATTTTGTACCATATTATGTAATATATACATATATATATATATATATATATATATATATATATATATATATATATATGTATATATATATATATATATATATATATATATATATATATATATATATATATATATATATATATATATATATATATATATATATATATATCTATATATATATATATATATATATATATATAGGCAGAACTTGCGATCTTGGCTTAAATAGCAACGCTCATCTTGCCATATAGGACAAGTGAAAATTTGTGTATGCAATAATTTCGCCAAAATCATTCTGAACCAAACGAAAAAAATATATTTCACTGTCTTAGTTTAGTATTAAATTATTGTAAACAAATCTAAAATATATTTAGTTGGGTTAAGCTACAATAAATTGCGCTTGTTATAACAAGGTTAGGTAAGTTTTCTAAGTTCTTTTTGGTGCAAAATTATAAATTTTTACATCAACATTAATGAAAAAAATATATCATTAAACGTATAAGAGAAAATTTTAGAAAGGACTTAATTTTAACAATATGTAAATGAGTTCTTACTAAGTTCTTACTAATTGACCAGTTTTACATATTCGGCACGACATATATATATATATATATATATATATATATATATATATATATATATATATATATATATATATATATATATATATATATATATATATATATATATATATATATATATATGCATATATATGCAAAACAACCACTCTGAAAGAATAGAGAAATTCCAAGCGCTTTCGTGACTACTCACATTATCAAGGAACTATGAAAGTAAAGCATCCAAGGAAGCTATATAAGGGGTCTGGCCAACACCTCACTATCAGATCCCACAACGGTTAAACACCTGACGCGCGCCGACCCAACTGGATAGGTCCTTTGCACAACTCACCCACAAACTATTCTACCCAAGAAAATTTAAAAATTATTATTTGTCCAGTGTATTATTAAATTCTTCCCAAATTCTAATAATTATAAATGGATCTAATTTATATAAACCAAAGGAAATATTCATATTATTGTCAAAACTGCTTTTTATGAAACAAGATTCAATTATATTCCTGTCGACCATGGACTTGCTTGATACTACTTTCTCAACTTTTTGAAAATCAATTGGATGGTTAAAATCTCTTACATGAATAAATAGAGCATTGGAATCTTGTCCAGTTCTAATGCTATATTTATGTTGTTTTAATCTTAGTTCGAGATTTTTACCAGTTTGACCGTAATAAACTTTATCGCAAATTTTACAAGGAATCTTATAGACACATCCATCAGCATTTTGGGGGGAATTCTTTATCAAAAGTTTTTTTTACTGTATCAAGATTTTTGAATACAACTTTAATATTAAAAGTCTTAAGAAGAGAAGGCATATCAACCAAGTTTTCATGGTAAGGGAGAACCAACATATTTTTAGTTGAATAAGGCTGGTTGTCCCTTTTTGGATTGTAAAAAGTATTTCTAGCAACTTTAAAAGATTTATCAATTACATTTCTTGGGTATTTTAAATCATTACCTATTTCATAAATTTTGGATATTTCCTCATCTATGAACTCAGGACTACAAATTCGTAAAGCTCTCAAAAACATTGATGAGAAAACAGACAGTTTGACTCTATCTTGATGCGAGGAATAATAGTGGACATAGGAACAGTTATTTGTAGGTTTTCTGTAAATTTTAAATTTGAATTCATTATTACCCTTAATAATTAAAACATCTAGAAAAGGCAATGAGTTATTTTCTTCAAACTCAACAGTAAAGTTTATAGAATGGGCTAAGCTATTTAATTTTCCAAGGAAATGGTGTATATCTACATTTTTGGGCATAAGACACAAAATATCATCAACATATCTGAACCATTTAGCTCTATTAGGGAGGATTGTGTTAAGCAACCTTGTTTCAAAAAATTCCATGTATAGGTTACTAAGAACAGGTGAAAGAGGATTTCCCATTGCCATACCAAACTTCTGAGTGTAAAACTTATCATTAAATACAAATTTTGCATCAACAATGCAAAGTTTAATAAGTTTAATGATAGTAGGAACTGGCAATGGTAAATCATAGTTAACGAGTTCTTCAGATAAGAAACTTAATAAATCATCAACAGGAACTTTCGTAAACAAGGAAGTAACATCAAAACTAACCATGTTAAAATCATTTAAGTCAGTCAAGGAGCTTAATTTATCAACCAAGTCTATATTGTTTTTAACATTAAAGTTAGAAATTTTGCCAACAATAGGGCTCAAAATATCAACAAGCCATTTGGATAATTTATATGAAACTGACCCTATGGAGCTAATAATTGGTCTGACTGGATTCCCTGGTTTGTGTGTTTTTATTAGTCCATACATGTAAGGTAAAGATGGATTAGTGGAAGTAAATTGTTTGACTAATTCATCTTTGCCTTTCAGTAGAAGTTTTATTGTTTTATTGAAATTGCTGTTAACGGTTTCTAGGGGATTTTTCCTAAGTTTAGAATAGGTTTCAGTATCATCTAAGAGATTATTCATTTTTTCTTGGTAATCATTTTCTTTCATAATTACTATTGCATTTATTTTGTCTGCTTTAGTAAGGCGCAAATTTTTATTGTTATTAAGTGTATCATAAGACTTAAAGAATCTTTGAGGGCAATTGGGAATGTTTGGTTTTAACATAGAGCTATATACCATTCCTTTACTAATATTAATTTCATCAGAGGATAAATCAGAAAATTTTTCAAAGTTACAAAAGGCTTTTGCAATTTCAACATTATTAAGTTTTTTTGAAGTTGCAAAACTTAGGCCAAAACCTAGAGCAGCAGTTGTATGTTTGTCTAAAATTTCTTCTGATAAGTTAATTACAAAATTGTTATTAGCATGCTTTGTCCAATCACTATTTTCAATTAAAATGTCTAATTTTCTTTGTAGTTTGCTCTTGAGTTCATTACAAATTCTTCTGAGTTTATTATAGCAATGATCCAACATACTGTGTTTCCATTCTGATGGAATGGCCTGATTAAAAGAGTATTTTTTGTTTCTCAATATTTTGAATGCTTCCTTCTCCTGTATTTTAGTTATTTCAATATGTTTCTGAAGAATAATTCTCATAAAATCATCAAAAGGATGATCTCTCATGTCAAGGAGTCTATTGGGTAAAAGAGACTTGGGCAGAACTTGTTCATTTAAAAAATTTTTTAAAAAATTAAGTCAGACCAATCATTAGCTCCATAGGGTCAGTTTCATATAAATTATCCAAATGGCTTGTTGATATTTTGAGCCCTATTGTTGGCAAAATTTCTAACTTTAATGTTAAAAACAACATAGACTTGGTTGATAAATTAAGCTCCTTGACTGACTTAAATGATTTTAACATGGTTAGTTTTGATGCTGCTTCCTTGTTTACGAAAGTTCCTGTTGATGATTTATTAAGTTTCTTATCTGAAGAACTCGTTAACTATGATTTACCATTGCCAGTTCCTACTATCATTAAACTTATTAAACTTTGCATTGTTGATGCAAAATTTGTATTTAATGATAAGTTTTACACTCAGAAGTTTGGTATGGCAATGGGAAATCCTCTTTCACCTGTTCTTAGTAACCTATACATGGAATTTTTTGAAACAAGGTTGCTTAACACAATCCTCCCTAATAGAGCTAAATGGTTCAGATATGTTGATGATATTTTGTGTCTTATGCCCAAAAATGTAGATATACACCATTTCCTTGGAAAATTAAATAGCTTAGCCCATTCTATAAACTTTACTGTTGAGTTTGAAGAAAATAACTCATTGCTTTTTCTAGATGTTTTAATTATTAAGGGTAATAATGAATTCAAATTTAAAATTTACAGAAAACCTACAAATAACTGTTCCTATGTCCACTATTATTCCTCGCATCAAGATAGAGTCAAACTGTCTGTTTTCTCATCAATGTTTTTGAGAGCTTTACGAATTTGTAGTCCTGAGTTCATAGATGAGGAAATATCCAAAATTTATGAAATAGGTAATGATTTAAAATACCCAAGAAATGTAATTGATAAATCTTTTAAAGTTGCTAGAAATACTTTTTACAATCCAAAAAGGGACAACCAGCCTTATTCAACTAAAAATATGTTGGTTCTCCCTTACCATGAAAACTTGGTTGATATGCCTTCTCTTCTTAAGACTTTTAATATTAAAGTTGTATTCATAAATCTTGATACAGTAAAAAAAACTTTTGATAAAGAATTCCCCCCAAAATGCTGATGGATGTGTCTATAAGATTCCTTGTAAAATTTGCGATAAAGTTTATTACGGTCAAACTGGTAAAAATCTCGAACTAAGATTAAAACAACATAAATATAGCATTAGAACTGGACAAGATTCCAATGCTCTATTTATTCATGTAAGAGATTTTAACCATCCAATTGATTTTCAAAATGTTGAGAAAGTAGTATCAAGCAAGTCCATGGTCGACAGGAATATAATTGAATCTTGTTTCATAAAAAGCAGTTTTGACAATAATATGAATATTTCCTTTGGTTTATATAAATTAGATCCATTTATAATTATTAGAATTTGGGAAGAATTTAATAATACACTGGACAAATAATAATTTTTAAATTTTCTTGGGTAGAATAGTTTGTGGGTGAGTTGTGCAAAGGACCTATCCAGTTGGGTCGGCGCGCGTCAGGTGTTTAACCGTTGTGGGATCTGATAGTGAGGTGTTGGCCAGACCCCTTATATAGCTTCCTTGGATGCTTTACTTTCATAGTTCCTTGATAATGTGAGTAGTCACGAAAGCGCTTGGAATTTCTCTATTCTTTCAGAGTGGTTGTTTTGCATATTCTGAAATCACCTGTTTACTGTGATCTTATTGCATATATATATATATATATATATATATATATATATATATATATATATATATATATATATATATATATACATATATATATATATATATATATATATATATATATATATATATATATATATATATATATATATATTTATATATATATATATATATATATATATATATATATATATATATATATATATATATATATATATATATATATATATATATATATATATATATATATATATATATATATATATATATATATATATATATATATATATATATATATATATGTATGTATAGTGTGTGTGTGTGTGTGTAGTCGTCTTGGTTTATATAGTTTAGTTTACAAATCTACGGATCGCATATAAATAGAGGGATAGGAGAGCATTAAACTTAATCTGCTCATTATTTAAGTTTAGTGGCCATCTTCTCCCTCAACATACGAAGACACATTCCTATGAAATTGAGTGAGTGAAAGGGCGTTCATGAGACTGGAAAAAAAATGAGTAATAATGATTAATAACTCATTAAATGTTGAAAGTAATGATATGTATTCAATTCACTGGGAGTTGAGGTGGGTGCTATGTCTATCCTTGTGAAGGTCAGGTTACTAGAACAATAATGATAATGAACCAATAATAATGTGACATATGAGACAAATGTAGTACAAATAAAAATAGCAAAGACATTTGTGATGATTATAATCATAATAAATAATAATAAGATCAGCGCAGAATGAGAACTGGCATCAATGTACATTTGTCAGGAAGGAACCCGCGAAATTGGGAGAAGCATCGTAGACGGTCGTCAGGGAAGACGTGTTTATAATTAAGTGCAGTGCAGTGTTGGTGTGAGAAAGTACGCTTTTATTATCGATGTGAGAAAGTTCATAGGAGGTGGAGTTCAACATAAGGAACCCTTACGTCGTAACAGAGTGCAAATCAAGTTAAGATGACATGCAGGAGATGCCGTCACCCCCATACACAGATGACCATCCATCATAGCCTAGTAGTTCTTCACCTCTGCTGCCTGAACAGGTATTCCTTAATAGATTCTTATGAATGAAAACAAATGGCCAACATGTTTGAGATAACTTCTTATTAACGGTGGTGCTTTATTCGTTAGGAAACAAGTGTCTCCTGACACAAGTCTTAATCAGACGGTGACGAGTCACAGGTCATTCATTGACTTGCTAGGCTTTCAACGTCATTTAAAAATAAGGAATCACTGTATGGTAGTTTCCGTTAACGAGTTGATTTATGGTTATAATGCATTATGATGCAGAAAGCTGATAACTTTAATGAGTGCTGGTGAAAGACTCCACCCGAAGAACTGCAACTATTAATGTTGGTAGAATTACCGACAATGTTAGGTGAAAGGACACAAGTACCTGGAATTTACCTGGAGAGGGTTTCGGGAGTCAACCCCCAGCGGCCCGGTCTGAGACCAGGCCTCATGGTTGATCAGGGTCTGATCAACCAGGCTGTTACTGCTGGCCGCACGCAAGCTGACGTATGAACCACAGCCCGGTTGGTCAGGTACTGACTTTAGGTGCATATTCAGTGCTTTCTTGAAGACAGCCAGGTGTCTATTGGTAATCTCCCTTATGTATGCTGGGAGGCAATTGGACAATCTTGGGCCCCGGACACTTGTCTCTCAGTGTACCCGTGGCACTCCTGCTTTTCATCGGGGGAATGTAGCATCTCCTGCCGAGTCTTGCTTTCATAGGGAGTGATTTTCGTGTGCAGGTTTGGTACCAATCCCTCCAGGACCTTCCAAGTGTATATTACTATGTATCTCTATCGCCTGCGTTCGAGAGAGCATAAAGCTCCTGGAGAGCGAAACGATGCCACAGTAAAATGTCACATTAGTTGCACTTGTGTCCTTTTACCTAACTGCAACTATCATCTCCTTCCTAGGGTTAAGATCCCATCCCTAGACTGTATGACCCATACGGACATAGCGCTTCCCATTATTATAAAAATACTAATGATGTATAATTAGAGTATGTCTTGATTAGAGATGAGATATATAATGTGGGTGGGAATGGCATATATTAATATGCGAAACTGAATGTTTGGCTTCGAAAAAAAAAAAATTCTGCCTAATATTGGCCAATAAGCTTACTACAGTGTTCCTCCATTCTTATGTTCTTAAAATAATTCTATGGTGAACATCAAAATGGTATAAAATACCGACAGGTTGGTAGGTAAGACACAAAGGCAACAGTTAGGCAACTTTATTCCGAAACGTTTCGCCTACACAGTAGGCTTCTTCAGTCGAATACAGAAAGTAGGCAGGAACAGTAGAGATGTGAAGACGATGTAATCAGTCCATCACCCTTGAAGTCGTAGAATTTGAGGTTGTCAGTCCCTCAGCCTGGAGAGTTCAGTTCCATAGTCAGATAGTTCCTGACTATGGAACTGAACTCTCCAGGCTGAGGGACTGACAACCTCAAATTCTACGACTTCAAGGGTGATGGACTGATTACATCGTCTTCACATCTCTACTGTTCCTGCCTACTTTCTGTATTCGACTGAAGAAGCCTACTGTGTAGGCGAAACGTTTCGGAATAAAGTTGCCTAACTGTTGCCTTTGTGTCTTACCTACCAACCATAATTCTATGGTGTATTTAACATTTTCGCTCACCAAGATATAATTGCCATGTAATGAAAAGTCATTCAGACATTAAAAATTATTTCGGTAAGCCAGTGCTGCACATGTGTACTTTTAAAAATAGGTTAGATAAATACATGAGTGGGTGTGAGTTGGACCTGACTAGCTTGTGCTAATAGGCCTGATGCCGTGCTCCTTCATTAAGTGGATGTGACCTGGACCTGACTAGGTTGAGTCAGTGGCTTAAGCCGCTAGGTGACTTGGACCTGCCTAGCATGGGCCAGTAGGTCTGCTGCAGTGCTCCTTCTTATGATGTTCTATGTGTCTTGTCAGTCAGGTAAGCCAGTGTATAGTTTGTAGAGGGAGATACAGTACTGTTTTAACAATTTCACTGAATATAATTAAAACAATAATATACAGTGAAACACTAGGTTGAAGCCGGCCATGTATCTTAGCAAGAATAATTAATAATTATTTTCCCTCCAATTAGGGTTGTCTTTCGTATTAATTACCCTACTAGAATATCAGTAATAATAGACGATTGCTCCTCGGCAGATTTCAACGATTAATTATACCTTAAATTGTACAATAGTAAGTTTATTTTATATGTGAGATGTTATTTTGTTGTGCAGATGGTAAAAAAGTAACTTAACCAAGCCCACTTAACCCAAACTAAAATAACTAACCCAATTTAAGTTCACCTTTCTCCGCCAGTGGTAGTTATGCGTCTGTTTACGTTCAGCCAGGCGCTTGGTACAACTCAACGCTAGATAAGATTTCGTTCGGATTTTTAACCCCGGAGGGTTAGCCACCCAGGATAACCCAAGAAAGTCAGTGCGTCATCTAGGACTTATTTCCATTGAGGTCCCCCACCAGTCGACTAACACCCAGGTACCTACTTGCTGCTAGGTGAACATGACAACAGGTGAACATCAAAATGGTATACAATACCGACAGGTTGTTAGGTAAGACACATATGCAACAGTTAGACAACTTTATTCCGAAACGTTTCGCCTACACAGTAGGCTTCTTCAGTCGAATACAGAAAGTAGGCAGGAACAATAGAGATGTGAAGACGATGTAATCAGTCCATCACCCTTAAAGTCGTAGAATTTGAGGTTGTCAGTCCCTCGGCCTGGAGAAGTTCAGTTCCATAGTCAGGAACTATCTGAAGAACAAGCGACAGTGCGGAGACTTAAATACTGTCGGAAGGAGAGGTGCAGGGTAGTAGTAGTGGTAGTAGTAGTAGTAGTGAGAGGCCACTGAGAGGTCATGTCCCTCTCAGATCCAACACTTCTCACTTGAAAAGCTTGTCCAAGGTGTTTTCTGTACCAAGATGCCACGTGTTGCAGTGTCTGACAAGATGAACATCAAAATGGTATACAATACCGACAGGTTGTTAGGTAAGACACATATGCAACAGTTAGACAACTTTATTCCGAAACGTTTCGCCTACACAGTAGGCTTCTTCAGTCGAATACAGAAAGTAGGCAGGAACAGTAGAGATGTGAAGACGATGTAATCAGTCCATCACCCTTAAAGTCGTAGAATTTGAGGTTGTCAGTCCCTCGGCCTGGAGAAGTTCAGTTCCATAGTCAGGAACTATCTGAAGAACAAGCGACAGTGCGGAGACTTAAATACTGTCGGAAGGAGAGGTGCAGGGTAGTAGTAGTGGTAGTAGTAGTAGTAGTGAGAGGCCACTGAGAGGTCATGTCCCTCTCAGATCCAACACTTCTCACTTGAAAAGCTTGTCCAAGGTGTTTTCTGTACCAAGATGCCACGTGTTGCAGTGTCTGACAAGATGAACATCAAAATGGTATACAATACCGACAGGTTGTTAGGTAAGACACATATGCAACAGTTAGACAACTTTATTCCGAAACGTTTCGCCTACACAGTAGGCTTCTTCAGTCGAATACAGAAAGTAGGCAGGAACAGTAGAGATGTGAAGACGATGTAATCAGTCCATCACCCTTAAAGTCGTAGAATTTGAGGTTGTCAGTCCCTCGGCCTGGAGAAGTTCAGTTCCATAGTCAGGAACTATCTGAAGAACAAGCGACAGTGCGGAGACTTAAATACTGTCGGAAGGAGAGGTGCAGGGTAGTAGTAGTGGTAGTAGTAGTAGTAGTGAGAGGCCACTGAGAGGTCATGTCCCTCTCAGATCCAACACTTCTCACTTGAAAAGCTTGTCCAAGGTGTTTTCTGTACCAAGATGCCACGTGTTGCAGTGTTCTTCAGATAGTTCCTGACTATGGAACTGAACTTCTCCAGGCCGAGGGACTGACAACCTCAAATTCTACGACTTTAAGGGTGATGGACTGATTACATCGTCTTCACATCTCTACTGTTCCTGCCTACTTTCTGTATTCGACTGAAGAAGCCTACTGTGTAGGCGAAACGTTTCGGAATAAAGTTGTCTAACTGTTGCATATGTGTCTTACCTAACAACCTGTCGGTATTGTATACCATTTTGATGTTCATCTTGTCAGACACTGCAACACGTGGCATCTTGGTACAGAAAACACCTTGGACAAGCTTTTCAAGTGAGAAGTGTTGGATCTGAGAGGGACATGACCTCTCAGTGGCCTCTCACTACTACTACTACTACCACTACTACTACCCTGCACCTCTCCTTCCGACAGTATTTAAGTCTCCGCACTGTCGCTTGTTCTTCAGATAGTTCCTGACTATGGAACTGAACTTCTCCAGGCCGAGGGACTGACAACCTCAAATTCTACGACTTTAAGGGTGATGGACTGATTACATCGTCTTCACATCTCTACTGTTCCTGCCTACTTTCTGTATTCGACTGAAGAAGCCTACTGTGTAGGCGAAACGTTTCGGAATAAAGTTGTCTAACTGTTACATATGTGTCTTACCTAACAACCTGTCGGTATTGTATACCATTTTGATGTTCATCTTGTCAGACACTGCAACACGTGGCATCTTGGTACAGAAAACACCTTGGACAAGCTTTTCAAGTGAGAAGTGTTGGATCTGAGAGGGACATGACCTCTCAGTGGCCTCTCACTACTACTACTACTACCACTACTACTACCCTGCACCTCTCCTTCCGACAGTATTTAAGTCTCCGCACTGTCGCTTGTTCTTCAGATAGTTCCTGACTATGGAACTGAACTTCTCCAGGCCGAGGGACTGACAACCTCAAATTCTACGACTTTAAGGGTGATGGACTGATTACATCGTCTTCACATCTCTACTGTTCCTGCCTACTTTCTGTATTCGACTGAAGAAGCCTACTGTGTAGGCGAAACGTTTCGGAATAAAGTTGTCTAACTGTTGCATATGTGTCTTACCTAACAACCTGTCGGTATTGTATACCATTTTGATGTTCATCTTGTCAGACACTGCAACACGTGGCATCTTGGTACAGAAAACACCTTGGACAAGCTTTTCAAGTGAGAAGTGTTGGATCTGAGAGGGACATGACCTCTCAGTGGCCTCTCACTACTACTACTACTACCACTACTACTACCCTGCACCTCTCCTTCCGACAGTACTTAAGTCTCCGCACTGTCGCTTGTTCTTCAGATAGTTCCTGACTATGGAACTGAACTTCTCCAGGCCGAGGGACTGACAACCTCAAATTCTACGACTTTAAGGGTGGACTGATTACATCGTCTTCACATCTCTACTGTTCCTGCCTACTTTCTGTATTCGACTGAAGAAGCCTACTGTGTAGGCGAAACGTTTCGGAATAAAGTTGTCTAACTGTTGCATATGTGTCTTACCTAACAACCTGTCGGTATTGTATACCATTTTGATGTTCATCTTGTCAGACACTGCAACACGTGGCATCTTGGTACAGAAAACACCTTGGACAAGCTTTTCAAGTGAGAAGTGTTGGATCTGAGAGGGACATGACCTCTCAGTGGCCTCTCACTACTACTACTACTACCACTACTACTACCCTGCACCTCTCCTTCCGACAGTATTTAAGTCTCCGCACTGTCGCTTGTTCTTCAGATAGTTCCTGACTATGGAACTGAACCTCAAATTCTACGACTTTAAGGGTGATGGACTGATTACATCGTCTTCACATCTCTACTGTTCCTGCCTACTTTCTGTATTCGACTGAAGAAGCCTACTGTGTAGGCGAAACGTTTCGGAATAAAGTTGTCTAACTGTTGCATATGTGTCTTACCTAACAACATGACAACAGGTGTAAGGGAACACATCGAAATGTTTCTACCCCGCAGGGAATCGAACCCGGGAACTAAGCGTTGATTGGCTTAGACGTGCTGGGGCTCAGTTAAAATAAATGCACTGTTTTCGCTAATATCTCCCAGAATAATCTGCACAAGAAATATATAATTATTCCGTGGTGTATATAGATTGTATGTACGTATTGTAAAAATAAAACCAAAAGCCCGAGTTCCGCTGAGGAGTAGCTGCAATTTATAGCCAGAATAGCTACCATTAATTAATTTGGGAATGTGTATATGGGCTAATTTTTGTGTGCAACTTTCTGATTTGAGATTAGTTGTAATTCCCCAGTCAAGGGGGATGAGGGGGGGGTAAGCCTTGATACCAGAAATAGGCTATTTTTTGCTGTGCTGTCTCTATTTGTTGAGAGGGTCTGGGTTCTGTAGATGAATGGTTCAGAGAACCGACAAGTTGATAAATTAGATACACGTGCAACACTTGGGTATCTTTAATGAGGAAACGTTTCGCCACAAAGTGGCTTCATCAGTCACAGCAACATCTTGGGATCTTAATACAGGGAATTCTTCACTTACCTAACCTTTTGGCATGACCTACTTCCACATCTGGATTTGTCAAATGTAATACCACCTACGACTGCTGCACCTCTCCTGCCTACAGTATGTAAGCCACTTCTTCGCACATATGCTGTATTTTTTTCAAGATTGATGGACTGATTACATCGACTCAAGGCTGAAGGACTGCTTACCTCAAATTCCTGTTCTTCACCATTCTCCTTTGTATGGACTGATGAAGCCACTGTGTGCCGGAACGTTTCCTTATTAAAGATAACCAAGTGTTGCACATGTGTCTTATTTATCAGGGTCTGGGTTCGTTGAGTGGTAGGTAGCAGGATCCCAACATATACACTTGCTGCTCTGCGATTTTTTGATGGTAGCTCTGCCGTCTGTTCGTGCGTGTTTATTACGTTGAGCTATATTACGACTGAGGTCCCCTCAAGGAAGGTTCCTTGATGTTGGTGAGGGGCTCTTGATTTAGTGAATTGGATCTGTGCTCCAGTTCCCCGAATTAAGCCTGAATGCCTTCCACATCCCCCCTCCAGGCGCTGTATAATCCTCCGGATTTAGCGCTTCCCCCTTGATTATAATAATAATAATACGACTGAGGTACTAGTGGGCGCTGGGCACGCCACTAGAGGCACGTTTGAAAACTGGGAGTCACAGTTTTGACCCTAATATTCCCAAGCCGTAGCGGTTATGGTGTAACGTACATGACACTATCCAAGGAATTGGAACTGTTCTTTTTCTTGGATCGAACCTGATTTCTTCCCAAGCATTGTATGAACATTATATTGGGTTTAGCGCTTTCCCGTACGAACACTATTACTGCTAATACTGCTACCACTACTACTGCTATAACTACTACTACTGCGACTACTACTACTGCTATAACTACTACTACTGCTACTACTACTGCGACTACTACTGCGACTACTACTACTACTGCTATAACTACTACTACTGCTATAACTACTACTACTACTACTGCGACTACTACTGCGACTACTACTACTACTGCTATAACTACTACTACTGCTATAACTACTACTACTGCTACTACTACTGCGACTACTACTGCGACTACTACTGCGACTACTACTACTACTACTACTACTACTAATAATAATAATAATAATAATAATAATAATAATAATATTAATTTAATGAAGTCTAATAAGTTAAATTCAGATTCATTCTGAATTATTTGTAATTGATGGGAGTTCAATGTCATCTACCCGTAATTGATAGGAGTTCAATTCTGTTGGAGATTTGGAACCAATTTCTGATTGTGAATTTCTCGCCGCCCGGATGGAAGAAAGGCTCGAGAAGATTTTGACTCCAACCTGAAAAGAAATATAATATTGTCATTCAACTAAATAAGTGTTAAATTCAAACTGCCCCAATAAGCTCTGTATTCTAAATTATAGCCTGTCTTACTGGGTGTATACTGGCGCCTCTCTGGGCTTGAATCCCTTGCCACTTTTTTTACACGGTGGAATTTTCAAGGATATTAGTACCCTGAAGGGAGGGTCTTAGATGCCGATAAGGGGCTATTTATCCAGGGAATTGGACCTTACCTCTCTTTCATGGCATCGAACCTGATCACTTCCCGTTCTCCCAATAATATTAATAATAAACATGAGGATATAAACTTATTTAGAGTTATTAATGTCTTTGAGCTCCACATTCTTTAAGTATTCTCATTGTACTGTCTCTACCTGAGAACACTGACACTAATGTACCCTCTGTCAGATAGTCTGTGAGGTGTCAACTTTCTAGCATCATATCTCCAGGCTTAGTATAGTCGTGATTCAAGCGTTGAGGCTACATAATGAAGCTTTTAGACGGGAGTGATGTTATTCTAGCTCCAAATCTTGTTCCGCATTTGTAAAAATTAAATAGCTTTAATAGCTTTTATTTTTAAATAGCTTTTATTTTTGTAGCCCAGGCTGCTAGTCTCCTAAAAAATTCATTAGATCAAAGGCATAATACTGGTAAATTTCTCCTGCACTGCAGGTTTATTGATCGAGTGCTGCGCCTGCGAATTATCTCTAAGATACTCAGGCGTTGCACATGTGTCTTATTCATTTTCTAAAAGTGGGTAAGGTACTGCATTAACAAGTTTAAAAACATGTTTTTTTTGTGTGTATTATATGTCATAAAACATATTAGAAAAAATAGCGAAGTCTACCAGTATATTATCTGATGGCCATCCAAAATTACGCAAACTGTAATTACTATTTTAAAACTAGTTTAATCCATTAGTTAAGGGAAACTCAACAATAAAAATGTCGCGAAATAAAAGTGAATATGAGAGAAGAGCTTTCTGCCGAATTTGCATGTGTGATGGAATACATGATCTGGTACAGGCAGCGTGTGGGTGTTTGGTCGCCATGAAATATATTTCTACATCAAAAATCGTATATATTGCCATATTTTCTGTTGAATAGTGACTGTTAGTCCGGCCCAAATATGGTACACAAAATATACAGTTATAGAAAATATTAGTACTGAATAATGAATGTTATGAAAATGTTACTGAAATAACTATTAAGTCTGTTATTTCACAAGGTTTTGTTTGTTAAACAAAAATATTAGGTGATGAAAGATTGGATATCAGATTGGAGGGAGAGAGTATGGAGGAGGTGAATGTATTCAGATATTTGGGAGCGGACGTGTCAGCGGATGGGTCTATGAAAGATGAGGTGAATCATAGAATTGATGAGGGGAAAAGGGTGAGTGGTGCACTTAGGAGTCTGTGGAGACAAAGAACTTTGTCCTTGGAGGCAAAGAGGGGAATGTATGAGAGTATAGTTTTACCAACACTCTTATATGGGTGTGAAGCATGGGTGATGAATGTTGCAGCGAGGAGAAGGCTGGAGGCAGTGGAGATGTCATGTCTGAGGGCAATGTGTGGTGTGAATATAATGCAGAGAATTCGTAGTTTGGAAGTTAGGAGGAGGTGCGGGATTACCAAAACTGTTGTCCAGAGGGCTGAGGAAGGGTTGTTGAGGTGGTTCGGACATGTAGAGAGAATGGAGCAAAACAGAATGACTTCAAGAGTGTATCAGTCTGTAGTGGAAGGAAGGCGGAGTAGGGGTCGGCCTAGGAAAGGTTGGAGGGAGGGGGTAAAGGAGGTTTTGTGTGCGAGGGGCTTGGACTTCCAGCGGGCATGCGTGATAGGATAGGAGTGTTTGATAGGAGTGAATGGAGACAAATGGTTTTAATACTTGACGTGCTGTTGGAGTGTGAGCAAAGTAACATTTATGAAGGGGTTCAGGGAAACCGGCAGGCCGGACTTGAGTCCTGGAGATGGGAAGTACAGTGCCTGCACTCTGAAGGAGGGGTGTTAGTGTTGCAGTTTAAAAACTGTAGTGTAAAGCCCCCTTCTGGCAAGACAGTGATGGAGTGAATGATGGTGAAAGTTTTTCTTTTTCGGGCCACCCTGCCTTGGTGGGAATCGGCCAGTGTGATAATAAAAAAAAATTGTTAATGTTTTTAAGACTCATTTCATGAAAGTTCTTATGTTCTGCCCACACTTTTATAGGTCGAGTTGTGTTTTGCTATGTTTTTAACACTGCCTTACAAAAATTTTGGGCAGTTAGATTTAACATTTACGGCACAAATAGACTTTGAATTTTTTTTTATAATGAATTTAACTTCGCCAGTAAATGCTGTTTGGATCACAGTAAGATTCAGCCTTCCCTAGGTAAAACAACTAAATAGTCATGTAATTTTTTTGGCATGTCCGTTTTTCTTTTCTTTTGGCAGAAGCAAAGCAACAGTTTGCATAAAGTAGTATAGCTTCGTTTACCTAACGTAACTAAGAATTTACATAACTTTTAAACTGTCTTATCTGCTCACTCCCAACAAGATAAAAACTTCATTCTACATGTTTTGATGAGGACCAAGCTATCGGTTTAGCTGGAATGTTTGATGTAAAACTGATATATTTTAGATAATCTCATTATTTTATTTGTATCTTATTAAAAGACAACAATGTAATTTGTGTAGTTTTTATAGTCAAAAAAATATTTATTACTGACGATTTCACGTTTAAAAAATCTATCACCACTTCCAAGAACAGGAATCCATAAACAATATCAGTAAACGTAGTTTATCGGATATGTATATACATTGAGAGTTTTATTCAATCCCTAAATGGTTCTACATGACCATAATTTTTAAATGGGTGGACCGGTAAGCCAGCGGAAGGCCTCGGTCAGATGACCAAACGCTCCAAAGGCGGGTCATCATCTGACTAAGACCTGCGTCAGGAAACATTTGTCCTGTTTCCTGACGAACCTTACCTAACCTTCAATCCCTATTTTAGAGACAAGAAGATTCTTGACTTGGCGAACAGGTTATATGAACCCTTAAAGACTATCATGTAGTCTAAAGACTTTAAGCCCAATTAACCATACTTAAATATTTATTTGTTTCATTAATAATATGAAATTCATGCCTACCTTAATCGCTAGTATTAGACAACACTGCATCAACATTCTTTCAGAAAACCCTAAATATGCATGCCAGTTTTCATTTGGAACCCAACAAAGAAGGTAAATTATGGTTAGTGTTGGAATAGAAACTTTCCGTTAACCCTAATGCAATATTTTTTGAGCTGATACAAAGCTTTATGAAAAAAATCTACCTCACATTAGTGAGGCAAATTGAATAACAACTCATAACTCTTAGGTACATAAAAGCACCAGCGAAGATAACTCAAAAAAATATTATATATTTAACAGTATTTAGTAAATCGGGCTGTATAATCCTCCGGGTTTAGCGCTTCCCCCTTGATTATAATAATAATAATAGTAAATCGAGGTCAATATGAAGCTTGTGTCTTGGTTTGGGTTTCAAGATGGGCTTGTGATTAGTGATTGATCAGTGATTAGGCTCGTCCTCCCCCTCAGTTATCATTTAGTGAAGACTTGCCTTTGTTGCTGGGTTTAGCCTCGGCTCTTTTCCTTCCTCTGTAATTATTTCCTCTTCTCCATCTATTCTTTACTATCCTCACTTTACCCTCATCCTTAGTGTCCCGTGGCCTATCTGCTTACCTGGAGGGAATTTCGGGGATCAACGCCCCCGCGGCCCGGTCCACGACCAGGCTTCACAGTGGATCAGGGCCTGATCAACCAGGTTGTTACTGCTGGCCGCACGCAGTCCAACATAAGAACCACAGCCCGGCTGATTCGGCACCGACTTTAAATATCTGTCCAGCTCCCTCTTGAAGGCAGCCAGGGGTCTATTGGTAATTCCCCTTATGCATGGTGGGAGGCTGTTGAACAGTCTTGGGCCCCGGACACTTATTGTGTTTTTTTTTCAGTATACCAGTAGCGATAAATTAGACACATGGACTGAACACATCGACTCAAGGTTGAGGGACTGATTACCTCATTCTCCTCCTGTTCTTCAAGTTTCTCCTACGTATGGACTGATGAAGCCACTGTGTGGCGAAACGTTTCCTCAATATAGATACCCAAGAGTTGCACATGTGTCTAATTTATCAACATGTCGGTTCTCTGAACCAGTCATCTACATACCAGTAGCGCCCTACCTTTCATTGGGGGTATTTTCCACCGCCTGCCTAGTCTTTTGCTTTCGTAGGAAGTGATTTGTGTGCAGATTAGGGACCAGTCCTTCTAGGATTTTCCAAGTGTAGATTATGATTTATCTTTCGCCTGCGTTCCAGGAGTACAAGTCAAGTGATTCCAAGCGTTCCCAGTAGTTAAAGTGTTTGACGGAACTTACACGTGCAGTGAAAGTTCTCTGTATATTCTCTAGATCAACTGCTTTGAATGGAGATGTTAATGTACAGCAGTATTCCAGCCTAGAGAGTGTTGCCTACCTCACACACTGTCCGTGGTTCGATCCCAGGCAAGAGGGGAAATATTGGGCGTGTTTCCTTACACCTGCTGTCTCCGTTCACCTAGCAAGCAAGTAGGTACCTAGGTAAAAGTCAATTGGTGTGGGTCGCATCCAGGGGGACAAGATTTAAGGATTCCAGTGGAAATAAGACAAACAGTCCTCGACGCACTGACTTTCTTGGATTATCCTGGGTAGCTAACCCTTCGGGGTTAAAAATCCTAAGAAAATCTTATCCTCTGTTTAGTGAGATTGATTTCCCTTTTGCAACGATTAATGTACCGGCAACCTTTTATGTACATGCATAACACATTTGTGGGTTTAAATAATCTTTTCAAATCGAATTTAAAATTTAATAAAGTCACCTTGTGTAGCTGATATTGGGTATGCCTCTGGCGACTGTAAGCTAGATCAATCAGGTTGTGTTGGGCTTATTGGAGCATATCAGGTTAGTTGTTACTCTCTTGTTATGTTAACGGATTAACTTAATTCTGCATTCAGCAACAGTACGAAAAAAAGAACACACACACACACACACACACACACACACATATATATATATATATTATATATATATATATATATATATATATATATATATATATATATATATATATATATATATATATATATATATATATATATATATATATATAAATGGTTGCAGAGCAACCACTGTGAAAAAATTGTGAAATTCCAAACGCTTTCGTGAGAAGTCACGAAACGCTTGGAATTTCACTATCTTTTCACAGTGGTTGTTTTGCATATTGTGATTAATGTAAGGCGCGAAAGTACAGTGCATTGCTAAGTTACATTTTGAAAGATGTACATTAACACACCTTTATATATATAAACTGAGAGTTAGCACTGTCGCAAACACACAAAAAAAGCGCCATGTGGCTCGAGCCTATGTCACTGAACCACGTACGCACAAAAGTATTGTAACCAGGATTTTTAATTGATAAATCTGTCGTGACTGAACCCACTGTTGCCCCAAATTACAATTTACACACAGCACACACGCAAAGATATATATTGTACAGTGCCAATCATCTTACGATTGAATATAGAACAATTAAAGCCGAACATTACAGCCCATCCAATTTTTCCGCCATTGACATCATGACATCCGTCCTTGGCTGTTACAATATTTTTTTTGCATTACTTAAAAAAATTAATGTAATCTTAATTCAGTATATACTACTAACTACATTTTCCACCTCATAAGGTTGGGAGGAGCAATTCGAAAGGTTCTGAAATTTTTTTCGTAATGCTGAAACCAATGCGTAATTAAGCACAATGCAATAACAGATTTCATTCTGACATGCGTATTTACCACAAACTCACAAACTTAAACAAATTCCTAACCATTCACACAGTACAGCAGTTAGTACTGCAACTATAAAGTTAGTGACACAATTTTACGATATTTTACATAAGTTAAATAACATCATATGATTAATTATTAAATGAGATCTCCAAAATTTTCTCGTGGTTTCTATAGGTACTTCGGTGATTACAAAAGGAGCTTCATCTAAAACAAAAAAAAAGCTGAAGTCACAGAATGATAATTAAAATATATGCCACAGTCAGTAACACACCAAAGGTCACACATAGTGATAGGAGCCAGGAGCTGAATCTCGACCCCAGCAAACATTACTCGGTATATAGTTTGTATCCATTGTCAAGGTTTATACGTGTATACCCATCCTCAGTCTACAGAGAATGGCTTCATAATGATTTTTGAGGAAAGGGAGAAACGCCGCCTCTCACTTCTTCAGGACATACGTACATGGCTTCAAATAAAGTCACTGTAACTGATTCAACATAGCATCTTTTGCCACAGTGTCCACCATTCATTACCTAGAACCCAACATGACCAGTGTACCAACAGAATTCAACATCCTTGTACCAGGCAAGAGGGCAGGTGAGCCTCCTGAAGTCACAAGCATCGTGCACCAGGGCAAGTGGATTATTAAGAGTACAAGTCAACAGTGAATCGGGATCTGTTATGACTGACAGTCAGGACGAAAGCAACAAGGATGATGTGAAGCTCCACAGTGAACAGTGAAGGAATCCACATGCATAATTGCATATTAATGACGTAGGTTTATGACAATTCCTTTCTTATGGACACTAATCCTTCATTTTCAACCTTAAACCGGTGAAGATCCGGAAGATGTCAAAAGGAAGACAAACTATTTTCATGTGGCAACTGTTCAACCATCAACTGTTAACTCGTTCTCAGACCTTCAACTTTCAATTCTTGGCTTCACAGATCAGGCAAGCATTTTCCCCGACCTTCGTTGACCTCGAAGTGAAAAAAGCAAGTATAAAATTGAAAAGTTTGAAAATCATGATAGAGTGTTAGTTTTTTTTGTATATTTGAAGCTTACTCTGTTCATAAAATGAGTTTCTTGGTGGCTCTCCATATCATATACACACAAACACACTCATTCATACACACACACCCAACACATTCACTCATGCATGTACTATAAAAACATTTTAATTGTTAACATATTTTTTTCCCGCGATATAAACATGTACACAGAATATTTTTTCTAGGGATTAACTAGGGCAGGATTTTAACATATATACTAGTGGCAATATCTGCATCAGGTACTGCATATATATTTGGCTAACCCACCTCCTACACACACACACACACCCTGGACCAGGAGCCAGGAGCTGAGTCTCGACCCCTGCAACTACAATTAGGTGAGTACCTGTACGTCAGGCTCATATTGGAGTATGCAACACCAGTTTGTAACCCACACCTAGCCAAGCACGTAAGGAAATTAGAGAAAGTGCAAAGGTTTAGAACGAGACTAGTCCCGGAGCTGAGGGGCAAGTCCTATGAGGAGAGGTTAAGGGAAATCGACCTGACGTCACAGGAGGACAGGAGAGATAGGAGGGATTTGATAACGACATATAAAATACTGAGAGGAATCGACAGGGTGGACAGAGACAGGATGTTCCAGAGATGGGACACAGCAACGAGGGGTCACAAATAGAAGTTGAAGACTCAGATGAGTCACAGGGATGTTAGGAAGTATTTCTTCAGTCACAGCTGTCAGGAAGTGGAATAGTCTGGAAAGTGATGTAGTGGAGGCAGGATCCATACATAGCTTTAAGAAGAGGTATGACAAAGCTCGTGAGCAGGAAGAGTGACCTAGTAGCGACTAGTGAAGAGGCGGGGCCAGGAGCTGTGAATCGACCCCTGCAACCACAACTAGGTGAGTACACACGGAAGGGCTAGAGTTAGAGGTGTCCCTCTTTGCAGACTACGTGAAGCTAGTTGGAAGAATTCAAACGGATGAGGATGAGGTAGGACTACAAAGGGATCTGGACAGGCTGCAAGCCTGGTCCAGCAACTGGCTCCTGGAGTTTAACCTCACCAAGTGCAAAAATCACGAAGATTGGGGAAGGTCAAAGAAGACCGCAGACAGAGTACAGGCTAGGGAGTCAAAGACTTTAAGCCTCACACAAGGAATATGATCTTGGGTTGAGTATAAAACCGAACGCATCTGAGGCCCTTAGCTCTTGGACTAGTCTTGTTGCAAACCTTCGCACTTTCTCTAATTTACTGAGCTGTGTCAACAGAACAAGACAAACACATCACTGATGATTGAACAGGTGTGGATTCCATACTGGTGCTGCATACTCCAATATGGGCCTGAAGTACACGGTGAACGGAGTCTTGAACTATTCCTAAGATGTCGAAACGCTATTCTTAGGTTTGCCAGACCCCCCATGGGCTGCAGCAGTTATTTGGATATGTCCTACGAGGAGAGGTTATGGGAAATCGACCTGACGACACTGGAGGACAGGAGGGATAGGGGGAAACAGATGACGACATGTAAAATACTGAGAGAAATTGACAATGTGGATAGGGACAGGATGTTTCAGAGATGGGACACAACAACAAGGGGTCACAACTAGAAAGTGAAGATTCAAATGAGTCACAGGGATGTTAGGAAGTATTTCTTCAGTCATAGAGTTGTCAGGAAATGGAACACTGGAGAGTGAGGTAGAGTGGAGGCAGGATCTATACATAGCTTTAAGAGATGCGATGAAGCTCATGGAGTAGGGAGAGTGGACCTAGTAGCGACGAGCGAAGAAGCGGGACCAGGAGCCGTGAATCGACCCCTGCAGCCACAAATGGGTGAGTATACACACATACACACACACATACACACACACACACACACACACACACACACACACACAGACAGAGCTCAAGGGAATGTCGTACGAGGAAAGGTTAAGGGAAATCGGACAGACGACACTGGAGGACAGAAGGGTCAGGGGAGACATGATAACGACATACAAGATACTGCGGGGAATAGACAAGGTGGACAGAGATAGGATGTTCCAGAGAGGGGACACAGGGACAAGGGGTCACAACTGGAAGCTGAAGAGCGACGAGCGAAGAAGCGGGACCAGGAGCTGTGAATCGACCCCTGCAGCCACAAATGGGTGAGTATACACACACACACACACACACACACACATATATATATATATATATATATATATATATATATATATATATATATATATATATATAATATATATATATAATTATTGTAACCACGAACAAGTGGTATTTAATCAATAACAACACTGCGGGTAGCCGGAGGGTCGAACCCGTATTGTTTTAGCCCGCCTCATGGCGAGCGTCATAAATTTTCGCTAGCTATGAGGCGGACTAAAACAACACGGGTTCGATCCTCCGGCTAGCCGCAGTGTATATATGTACGTATATGTATATATATATATATATATATATATATATATATATATATATATATATATATATATATATATATATATATATATATATATATATACATATATATACATATATATATATATATATATATATATATATATATATATATATATATATATATACATATATATACATATATATACATACATATATATATATATATATATATATATATATATATATATATATATATATATATATATCTATATGTATATATATGTATATATATATATATATATATATATATATATATGTGTGTGTGTGTGTGTGTATGTGTATGTGTATGTGTGTGTGTGTTAAATACCATTTTGTTCTAGGCACATGTCGATTAGACACTAAGCCTGTGTGTGTGTGTGTGTGTGTGTGTGTGTGTGTGTGTGTGTGTGTGTGTGTGTGTGTGTGTGTGTGTGGAAAACAACCACTGTGAAAGAATAGTGAAATCCCAAGCGCTTTCGCGACTTCTCACACCATCAATGTGTGTGTGTGTGTGTGTGTGTGTGTGTGTGTATACTCACCCATTTGTAGGTGTAATAATTCAATGTTTGAGCCGATGTTTTGTAAGGCGACAGCCCAGATCACTCTACTAAGCCAAACCGCTTAACGAGAATACTTGCAAACCTGGAATCCACTGCAATAATGGAATTTGTAGTGACCACTATCTGCGATTCATCTACGTTTGTACAGCCAGCAACCCAAAGTAATCATACCTGGTGGTGTGACCAGCTTTTGTTTCCGATTGTTATCTATAAACTACTTAGCAAAATAACCGCTATAACAATTCAAAGTATTTTTCGGGTCATCAAATCGACGATCTGTTAGGCGTTAGTCCAAAACACACTGCTAGGCCTTCCCTCTGTGAAAGATTGCTTACAAGCCTGCTACCTATTATTTCGGAAAGTCATCTGATGTTATCGGTTCGGAGACCCTAAAAGCATTTTGAATTATTAGTCATTTATTACGCTCAATAGCTTACAGATGACAACACGAGATAAAGCTAATCACACCAGTTGGCTTGATCGCTGTGGGTTACTGGCTTGACAAATATAGATGGATCGCAGATAGTGGTCACTGCAAATTCCATAGCTGCAGTAGATTCCAGGTTTGCAAGGAATCTTGTAAAGCGGGATGGCTTAGCACACACACACATACACATTATATATATATATATCTATATATATATATATATATATATATATATATATATATATATATATATATATATATATATATATATATATATATATATATATATATATATATATATATATGTCTTGCCGAATATGCAAAACTGGTCAATTAGCAAGAACTCCTTTAAAATTAAGTCCTTTCTAAAATTATCTCTTATACGTTTAAAGATATATTTTTTTCATTAATGTTAATATAAAAAAATTTAATTTTGCACCAAAAGAATGTTGGAAAACTTACCTAACCTTATTATAGCAATAACAATTTATTTTAGCCTAACCCAACTAAATATATTTTAAATTTGTTTACAATAATTTAATACTAAACAAACACAGTGAAATATATTTTTTTCGTTAGGTTCAGAATGATTTTGGCGAAATTATTGCATACACAAATTTTCACTTGTCCTATATGGCAAGATGAACGTTGTTATTTAAGCCAAGATCGCAAGTTCTGCCTATTCGGCACGACATATATATATATATATATATATATATATATATATATATATATATATATATATATATATATATGACTTGGAGAGCGTATAACTCTATTGGGGAAGGAAGGCGGGGTAGGGGGTCGTCCCCAAAAAGGCTGGAGGGAGGGGATAAAGGAGGTTTTGTGGGCGAGGGGCTTGGACTTCCAGCAAGCCACGAAAATCACTCACTACGAAAGCAAAAGACTTGGCAGACGATGCACCATCCCCCCAATGAAAAGCAGGGGTGTCACTAGCACGTTAAGAGACCATACAATAAGTGTCAGGGGCCCGAGACTGTTCAACTGCCTCCCAGCACACATAAGGGGGATTACCAACAGACCCCTGGCAGTCTTCAAGCTGGCACTGGACAAGCACCTAAAGTCAGTTCCTGATCAGCCGGGCTGTGGCTCGTACGTTGGTTTGGGTGCAGCCAGCAGCAACAGCCTGGTTGATCAGGCTCTGATCCACCAGGAGGCCTGGTCACAGACCGGGCCGCGGGGGCGTTGACCCCCGGAACTCTCTCCAGGTAAACTCTAGGTAAGCCTGCGTGAGCGTGTTAGGTACGAGTGAATGGAGAAGAATTGTTTTTGGGACCTGACGGTCACTTGGAGTGTGAGCAGGGTAATATTTTGTGAAGGGATTCAGGGAAACCTGTTAGCCGGACTTGAGTCCTGGAAATGGAAGTACGTACAATGCCTGCACTTTAAAGGATAAGTTTAAGATATTGGCAGCTTGGAGGGACGTTTAAACTGTCGTATCTGAGTGCCTCTGCAAAGATAGTGATTATGTATGAGCGATGGTGAAAGCGTTGAATGAAAGTTTTTTCTTTCTTTTTGGGTCACCCCTGCCTCGGTAGGAAACGACCGCCGACGAGTTAATACACACACACACACACACACACACACACACACACACACACACACACACACACACACACACACACACACACACACACACACATATATATATATATATATATATATATATATATATATATATATATACTATATATATATGCAGGACAAGCCACGGGGGAGGGGTGGAATTCTTTAGCTCAAGTAAGTACTTTCACACACTTTCTCTCCCTGCTTTGGTTGCTCCCTTGCAACATTGCACAGCTCCTGATGACGCAATGAGGAGTGTGAAAGTAATTGAGCTAAAGATCCCCCCCCCCCGGGGGCTTGTCCTGCATAGGTAAGATCGCCCGTCTGCGAATGTTTGTATATATATATATATATATATATATATATATATATATATATATATATATATATATATATATATATATATATGGATCAAGGTAGAATGACATGGAAAGCATATAAATCTATAGGGGAAGGAAGGCGGGGTAGGGGTCGTCCTCGAAAGGGCTGGAGAGAGGGGGTAAAGGAGGTTTTGTGGGCAAGGGGCTGGGACTTCCAGCAAGCGTGCGTGAGCGTGTTAGGAGGGAATGGAGACGAATGGTACTTGGGGTGTTGGGGTGGCCCGGTGGCCTGGTGGCTAAAGCTCCCGCTTCACACACGGAGGGCCCGGGTTCGATTCCCGGCGGGTGGAAACATTTCGACACGTTTCCTTACACCTGTTGTCCTGTTCACCTAGCAGCAAATAGGTACCTGGGTGTTAGTCGACTGGTGTGGGTCGCATCCTGGGGGACAAGATTATGGACCCCAATGGAAATAAGTTAGACAGTCCTCGATGACGCACTGACTTTCTTGGGTTATCCTGGGTGGCTAACCCTCCGGGGTTAAAATTCCGAACGAAATCTTATCTTATCTTATCTTATGACGATCTGTTGGAGTGTGAGCAGGGTAATATTTAGTGAAGGGATTCAGGGAAACCGGTTATTTTCATATAGTCGGACTTGAGTCCTGGAAATGGGAAGTACAGTGCCTGCACTTTAAAGGAGGTGTTTGGGATATTGGCAGTTTGGAGGGATATGTTGTGTATCTTTATATGTATATGCTTCTAAACTGTTGTGTTCTGAGCACCTCTGCAAAAACAGTGATTATGTGTGAGTGTGGTGAAAGTGTTGAATGATGATGAAAGCATTTTCTTATTGGGGATTTTCTTTCTTTTTTGGGTCACCCTGCCTCGGTGGAAGACGGCCGACTTGTAATATATATATATATATATATATATATATATATATATATATATATATATATATATATATATATATATATATATATATATAATATATATATGTATATATGGCCCTACAAATTCCATACGTACATTAGGTGAAAAGCCTTTAGTAATATATCTTTACCGCATAAGTCTTCATTTTTATTTATCTTATAAGCGGCTTACCTAAAGGATATTTTCGGGGGTCAACGTCCCCGCTGCTCGGTCACAGACTGCACTTTTTGGTGGATCAGTACCTGATCAACTAATCTGCTACTGCCGCACGTATGGACGGACAGCCTGGATAGTCAAGTGATTTTAGGAACTAATCAAATTTCCTTTTGAAGACAGCCAGAGGTTTGTGGTAATTCCCCTTATGCATACCTGGAGGTTACCTGGAGGTTATTCCGGGGATCAACGCCCCCGCGGCCCGGTCCATGACCAGGCCTCCCGATGGATCAGGGCCTGATCAACTAGGCTGTTACTGCTGGCCGCACGCAGTCCGACGTACGAGCCACAGCCCGGCTGATCGAAGGAAGGGTATTGAAAAGTCGGGGACCTCTGACACTTATCGAGTTCTCTCTTAACGTACTCATTCTGCACTGTCTGCCAAGCCTCTTGTCGTATGAGTGATTTAGGCATGCAGGTTTGCGACCAGTCCCTCCAGGATTTTCTAAGTGTAAACTGTGATACCTTTCACACCTACTTTCGAAGGAATATAGTTTAAGGGACTAAGCATTCCCTGCCATGAAGGGGACAGTTAGTTTACAGCATTATTCCAGCCTGGAGAGAATAAGTGAACTGAAGAATATTATTTTTTTTTTATTATTCGCCGGTATTCTCCCGGCCCGGGTCTTTTCCAAGTAGTGGTGACCCGGCCTTGGCTCCCTATCTGGGGAGTGTCTCGAGACCTAAGTCTCCCATGGGCAAGAAGAATATTATCAATGGCTCAGCATCATTTGTCTTGAAAGTTTTAGTTATCCAACCAGTCATTTTCTTTATGGTAGCGACAACAACATTGTTGTGATTCTTATATGTGAAATGTTCTGGCATCATCACTTCCAAGTCTCGCACATGAAACGTTTTACTCTACTGAAAGATTTTGTCTTACGAAGCACTTCGTTTCAGTATTCATTTCCTCTGTTCTTCCATTGCGGAGCAACTGAAACCTGTCTTCACCAAGCATCATATTTTTGTCTGAGGTCCACTGGAAAACTCTATTTATATATCCTCCTGAAGATTCGCTGTGTCTTTGATAGACATTACTCTCATGCAGACTGTGGTGTCATTCACAGAGGATGTTGCGGTGTTATAAGAAGAAACAAGTGGAGAGAGTAATGTGCCATGATGAAAAGAACTTTTTAGTGTGGCAGTCTCTGACCTCACTATACTACCACTCTCTGAGTTCTATTCGTTAAGAAGTTAAATATCCATCTGCCAACTTTTCCAGATATTCTTTTGTACGTATTTTGTGCTCTCACACCATGGTTATACTTACCGAAGGCTTTTGCAAAATCGGTGTACATCATCAGCATTTGGCTTGGTAACGAGATAGAACCTGAGCAAGTTTTATTGAATATTTTTTTTACAAAACATATACTTTATAAGTTATATATCTTTAAATAATTTCAATATGCCAATTATTTTTAAGATGGCGGCTAACGCCTTTAAAATATATATGATGTAATCCTACTGTTTACACAGCTCATAGAATGAAAATGTATTTTATCACACCCCGTTTTAAGATATTAAAATATTTAGCTGTGTTAGTGAGTGTGCAAAATGAACAATATAATTCTGGATGTCCTGGCGGCTGCCCAGTAATTGCGTACCAGAACATAATATGCATATGTTAGGCTGATGTGTTTTACTCAGTTATAGCAGCTCATATTTCGAACATATAAACTGTTGCTGAGAATAATTAAAATCTTAATCGGCAATATTTAAAAGAAGAGTTGGTGGTGTGTAGTTATTAATTAGCAGAGGACGTGGTAAATTGTCTGGCGAAGCTAACTGGTTTCGTTTTCTTTGAACCCATTCGTATTTTTCCATTTTCTATGACTTATAGAACATACTTCAATGCAAATCCCCATGAAAATAATTATTTCCCGGTGAAAAAATATAAAAGCATTTTTTCTAACGCATATGCTTGTCTTTTTGTTTTCTCTGTTCATTCTCATAACTGTCGTTGTTATATTCTAGATTTAAACAAACATTTCTATTACTTACTATTTTTTGTTGACTGAATGAACAACATTATTGATAAGTTCCCGAGTTAAACGAACCTCTTCTTGGTGTTATTGGAAAAGCCTTTATTTGAAAACTGAGGCAGAGGGGAAGGGGAAGAGGTAAAGGGCCAGAGGCGGAGGAATGATGAATATTAATGGATGAAAGGGGAAGGGGATGAGAAATTGCTACATCGGTCTTGTTGGATTTCAGGGCCGTTGGTGCCGAGGTCCTCTAGGACCCAGCGGTTAGGATATTATGTGGAGCAATCTATTTAAAACTATTTTTAGTAAATCGTCTTTATATAATTGAAGTCTCATTTACATTTTTGACGGTTATTTTGTGTTTTTAGTTGTAACTTTTAATTTATTGGTTGGTATTCGTGTTATGCTGTGCCTATTTGGGTTTAATTTTCTAGTGTATTTGTGATTGACTGGTAACTATGGATGTTGTGGTCTCTTATTAGTTGCTGTTGGTTGTTTCTAGCATTCGCCAAGTTTTTGGTCGTATATGACATCAACATAACTGATTTTAAAAACAAAACTTGATTCGTTTATTTGCCTACAGAGTAGTATAATTTAAGAACATAGCCATGGCCTTGATCCTCTCGTCTCAAGACAACCTTAAACCTAACAGTGACAAGGATGACTTCATATATCGTGCTAATACACAAATAACCCGCACATAAAAGAGAGAAGCTTACGACGACGTTTCGGTCCGACTTGGACCATTTACAAAATCGTCGTAAGCTTCTCTCTTTTATGTGCGGGTTATTTGTGTATCGTTCCAGTCACGGTATTGTGCCTTTTTTTTTTATCGTGCTAATACCTTTAGCAAACTTGTCGATCATTGTAAAAAAAGAAAATCATGTGCTAGTTAGTGACTGTCGAAGCACTTGATCTCGGGCCAGCACGAGGGTGAAGTTAACCTTCCAAAAATAAAAGCCCACCACTTCCAGGATAAACGAAGACTTTTTGACCCAAGAAACTCAAGCACTTTGACTTATTTCCATTAGGATCCCTTTTTTTTTAAAGTCCTTTCCCGGGATGCCACCTACAATAGTCGACTACTTTGTACTAGGTAACAGGGGCAGTAACTGCTAGGATTATTATTATTATTATTATTATTATTATTATTATTATTATTATTATTATTATTATTATTATTATCATTATGTTATTCAGAGCAAGAAATGACGAAGGCTCGATCCTTCGTCAGGTATTCTCGAGCCAGAAGTGTTGCTCTCACAGCCAGACTTGGTCATAAGTATCACTCCGTTCCACATTGTACCCGAGTGGTTTCCACTTATTCGAACACGCTACCAGGAGACCCAGAGTTGAAATTCCTTTCATGAAGATGTGAATACAGTTAATGTAGCGTGTCTGTCTCTCCAGTAATGAACGGATATCCAGCCTCCACCCATCCATGCGCCGAATGACTCTGGTTTAGCGCTCCACATACACTAATTAAGAAGAGATCAAATAAGATGACATTTTGGTCTATCTTGGACCATTCTGAAAACTAGTTCGTTGAAAATTAAAGCTGATCAAAAAAGATATTCTTCATTTATCATTTGGAATCAAGTACTGTATTCCAAGTTTATTAATTTTGTCAGTAAACTGATAAATTTGTATCGACAATCTGAAGTTAATGGGTACCATCCTGTTCATGAGATGTATCAGCCATTACAGCTTGAAGCCAGACAGAAGGTTCATACTGAAGTTGCTTCATGCAATATATATATATATATATATATATATATATATATATATATATATATATATATATATATATATATATATGTATATATGTATATATATATATATATATATATATATATATATATATATATATATATATATATATATATATATTTTATTATCACACTGGCCGATTCCCACCAAGGCAGGGTGGCCCGAAAAAGAAAAACTCACCATCATTCACTCCATCACTGTCTTGCCAGAAGGGTGCTTTACACTACAGTTTTTAAACTGCAACATTAACACCCCTCCTTCAGAGTGCAGGCACTGTACTTTCCATCTCCAGGACTCAAGTCCGGCCTGCCGGTTTCCCTGAACCCCTTCATAAATGTTACTTTGCTCACACTCCAACAGCACGTCAAGTATTAAAAACCATTCGTCTCCATTCACTCCTATCAAACACGCTCATGCACACCTGCTGGAAGTCCAAGCCCCTCGCACACAAAACCTCCTTTACCCCCTCCCTCCAACCTTTCCTAGGCCGACCCCTACTCCGCCTTCCTTCCACTACAGATTGATACACTCTTGAAGTCATTCTGTTTCACTCCATTCTCTCTACATGTCCGAACCACCTCAACAACCCTTCCTCAGCCCTCTGGACAACAGTTTTGGTAATCCCGCACCTCCTCCTAACTTCCAAACTACGAATTCTCTGCATTATATTCACACCACACATTGCCCTCAGACATGACATCTCCACTGCCTCCAGCCTTCTCCTCGCTGCAACATTCATCACCCATGCTTCACACCCATATAAGAGCGTTGGTAAAACTATACACTCATACATTCCCCTCTTTGCCTCCAAGGACAAAGTTCTTTGTCTCCACAGACTCCTAAGTGCACCACTCACACTTTTCCCCTCATCAATTCTATGATTCACCTCATCCTTCATAGACCCATCCGCTGACACGTCCACTCCCAAATATCTGAATACATTCACCTCCTCCATACTCTCTCCCTCCAATCTGATATCCAATCTTTCATCACCTAATATTTTTGTTATCCTCATAACCTTACTCTTTCCTGTATTCACTTTTAATTTTCTTCTTTTGCACACCCTACCAAATTCATCCACCAATCTCTGCAACTTCTCTTCAGAATCTCCCAAGAGCACAGTGTCATCAGCAAAGAGCAACTGTGACAACTCCCACTTTATGTGTGATTCCTTATCTTTTAACTCCACGCCTCTTGTCAAGACCCTCGCATTTACTTTTGTTACAACCCCATCTATAAATATATTAAACAACCACGGTGACATCACACATCCCTGTCTAAGGCCTACTTTTACTGGGAAATAATTTCCCTCTTTCCTATGTACTCTAACTTGAGCCTCACTATCCTCGTAAAAACTCTCCACTGCTTTCCTTTCAGTAACCTACCTCCTACACCATACACCTGCAACATCTGCCACATTGCCCCCCTATCCACCCTGTCATACGCCTTTTCCAAATCCATAAATGCCACAAAGACCTCTTTAGCCTTATCTAAATACTGTTCACTTATATGTTTCACTGTAAACACCTGGTCCACACACCCCCTACCTTTCCTAAAGCCTCCTTGTTCATCTGCTATCCTATTCTCAGTCTTACTTTTAATTCTTTCAATAATAACTCTACCATACACTCTACCAGGTATTCTCAACAGACTTATCCCCCTATATTTTTTGCACTCTCTTTTGTCCCCTTTGCCTTTATACAAAGGAACTATGCATGCTCTCTGCCAATCCCTAGGTACCTTACCCTCTTCCATACATTTATTAAATTGCACCAACCACTCCAAAACTATATCCCCACCTGCTTTTAACATTTCTATCTTTATCCCATCAATCCCGGCTGCCTTACCCCCTTTCATTTTACCTACTGCCTCACGAACTTCCCCCACACTCACAACTGGCTCTTCCTCACTCCTACAAGATGTTATTCCTCCTTGCCCTATACACGAAATCACAGCCTCCCTATCTTCATCAACATTTAACAATTCCTCAAAATATTCCCTCCATCTTCCCAATACCTCTAACTCTCCATTTAATAACTCTCCTCTCATATTTTTAACTGACAAATCCATTTGTTCTCTAGGCTTCCTTAACTTGCTAATCTCACTCCAAAACTTTTTCTTATTTTCAACAAAATTTGTTGATAACATCTCACCCACTCTCTCATTTGCTCTCTTTTTACATTGCTTCACCACTCTCTTAACCTCTCTCTTTTTCTCCATATACTCTTCCCTCCTTGCATCACTTCTACTTTGTAAAAACTTCTCATATGCTAACTTTTTCTCCCTTACTACTCTCTTTATATCATCATTCCACCAATCGCTCCTCTTCCCTCCTGCACCCACTTTCCTGTAACCACAAACTTCTGCTGAACACTCTAACACTACATTTTTAAACCTACCCCATACCTCTTCGACCCCATTGCCTATCCTCTCATTAGCCCATCTATCCTCCAATAGCTGTTTATATCTTTCCCTAACTGCCTCCTCTTTTAGTTTATAAACCTTCACCTCTCTCTTCCCTGATGCTTCTATTCTCCTTGTATCCCATCTACCTTTTACTCTCAGTGTAGCTACAACTAGAAAGTGATCTGATATATCTGTGGCCCCTCTATAAACATGTACATCCTGAAGTCTACTCAACAGTCTTTTATCTACCAATACATAATCCAACAAACTACTGTCATTTCGCCCTACATCATATCTTGTATACTTATTTATCCTCTTTTTCTTAAAATATGTATTACCTATAACTAAACCCCTTTCTATACAAAGTTCAATCAAAGGGCTTCCATTATCATTTACACCTGGCACCCCAAACTTACCTACCACACCCTCTCTAAAAGTTTCTCCTACTTTAGCATTCAGGTCCCCTACCACAATTACTCTCTCACTTGGTTCAAAGGCTCCTATACATTCACTTAACATCTCCCAAAATCTCTCTCTCTCCTCTGCATTCCTCTCTTCTCCAGGTGCATACACGCTTATTATGACCCACTTCTCGCATCCAACCTTTACTTTAATCCACATAATTCTTGCATTTACACATTTATATTCTCTTTTCTCCTTCCATAACTGATCATTCAACATTACTGCTACCCCTTCCTATCCAACAAACTACTGTCATTTCGCCCTACATCATATCTTGTATACTTATTTATCCTCTTTTTCTTAAAATATGTATTACCTATAACTAAACCCCTTTCTATACAAAGTTCAATCAAAGGGCTTCCATTATCATTTACACCTGGCACCCCAAACTTACCTACCACACCCTCTCTAAAAGTTTCTCCTACTTTAGCATTCAGGTCCCCTACCACAATTACTCTCTCACTTGGTTCAAAGGCTCCTATACATTCACTTAACATCTCCCAAAATCTCTCTCTCTCCTCTGCATTCCTCTCTTCTCCAGGTGCATACACGCTTATTATGACCCACTTCTCGCATCCAACCTTTACTTTAATCCACATAATTCTTGCATTTACACATTCATATTCTCTTTTCTCCTTCCATAACTGATCATTCAACATTACTGCTACCCCTTCCTTTGCTCTAACTCTCTCAGATACTCCAGATTTAATCCCATTTATTTCCCCCCACCGAAATTCCCCTACCCCCTTCAGCTTTGTTTCGCTTAGGGCCAGGACATCCAACTTCTTTTCATTCATAACATCAGCAATCATCTGTTTCTTGTCATCTGCACTACATCCACGCACATTCAAGCATCCCAGTTTTATAAAGTTTTTCTTCTTCTCTTTTTTAGTAAATGTCTACAGGAGAAGGGGTTACTAGCCCATTGCTCCCGGCATTTTAGTCGCCTCATACGACACGCATGGCTTACGGAGGAAAGATTCTTTTCCACTTCCCCATGGACAATAGAAGAAATAAAGAAGAACAAGAGCTATTTAGAAAAAGGAGAAAAACCTAGATGTATGTATATATATATATGCATGTGCGTGTCTGTGAAGTGTGACCAAAGTGTAAGTAGGAGTAGCAAGATATCCCTGTTATCTAGCGTGTTTATGAGACAGAAAAAGACACCAGCAATCCTACCATCATGCAAAACAGTTACAGGTTTCTGTTTCACAGTCATCTATCTGGCAGGACGGTAGTACTTCCCTGGGTGGTTGCTGTCTACCAACCTACTACCTACATATATATATATACCTGCATATGTATATATATATATATATATATATATATATATATATATATAAATAATCAATGTATTCTGTCTATTATTAATAAAGTGCATATATAACATATAAATTATAGGGGGTGGTAGGAAAAGAAAATATTCAGACAGCTCCGGGGAGAACCTTGAGTTTTCCCCAAGGTACGTTTATTGTCTTCTCTGAGGATGAGGGTCCCCATTAAAGTTCTAGAGGTGGTACCTCCATATATAATGTAAATTATATATATATATATATATATATATATATATATATATATATATATATATATATATATATATATATATATATATATATGTCGTGCCGAATAGGCAGAACTTGCGATCTTGGCTTAAATAGCAACGCTTATCTTGCCATATAGGACAAGTGAAAATTTGTGTAAGCAATAATTTCGCCAAAATCATTCTGAACCTAACGAAAAAAATATATTTCACTGTGTTTGTTTATTATTAAATTATTGTAAACAAATCTAAAATATATTTAGTTGGGTTAGGCTAAAATAAATTGCGTTTGTTATAATAAGGTTAGATAAGTTTTCTAAGATTCTTTTGGTGCAAAATTATAAATTTTTACATTAACATTAATGAAAAAAATATATCTTTAAACGTATAAGAGAAAGTTTTAGAAAGGAATTAATTTTAAATAAGTTCTTGCTAACTGACCAGTTTTACATATTCGGTACGACATATATATATATATATATATATATATATATATATATATATATATATATATATATATATATATATATATATATATATATATATTACATAATTTTGAAAAATAAAACAGGCAAATTAGCGCCTACACTCTCCTCCAATAAGTCTTGGCCATCCTGCAACTGTTTCACCTCACCTGTCTGCCAAGTCCATGATGACACTCTTCAGGTCACTTGTTCTATCTAGGCTGGAATATTGCTGCACACTAACATCACCTTTCAAGGCATGTGAAATTGCTGACCTGGAAAATGTACAGAGAACCTTCACGGCGCGCATAACGGAGATAAAACACCTCATTTACTGGGAGCGCTTGAAGTTCCTGAACCTGTACTCCCTGGAACGCAGGCGGGAGAGATACATGATTATATACATCTGGAAAATCCTAGAGGGACTAGTACCGAACTTGTACACGAAAATCACTCACAACGAAAGCAAAAGACTCGGCAGACGATGCAACATCCCCCCAATGAAAAGCAGGGGTGTCACTAGCACGTTAAGAGACAATACAATAAGTGTCAGGGGCCCGAGACTGTTCAACTGCCTCCCAGCATACATAAGGGGGATTACCAACAGACCCCTGGGTGTCTTCAAGCTGGCACTGGACAAGCACCTAAAGTCGGTACCTGACCAGCCGGGCTGTGGCTCGTACGTTGGATTACGTGCAGCCAGCAGTAACAGCCTGGTTGATCAGGCTCTGATCCACCATGAGGCCTGGTCACAGACCGGGCCGCGGGGGCGTTGACCCCCGGAACTCTCTCCAGGTAAACTTCAGGTCTCCAGGTAAACTCCAATATATAATCACCCCCTGCTTCGCGCCTATGCTGTACTTAGTTGGTTATATATACTGTGGTTATAACTATAACCTTAATTTTTAAAGGGGTGAACCGGTAAGCCAGCGGGAGACTTCGGTCAGATGGCCAAAAGCTCCACCTGCGGGTAGTCCAATGACTAAGACCCGTGTCTAGCAACACTTGTCCTGTTTCATAGCAAACCTTACCTAACCTAACCACATGTTGTATTCTTTTCAAGACTGATGGACTGATTACATCGACTCCAGGCTGAGGGACTGATTACCTCAAACTTCTGATCTTTACCATTCTTCTTCGTATTGGACTGATGAAGCCACTGTGTGGCGAAACGTTTCCTCATTATAGATACCCAAGTGCTGCACATGTGCCTAATTTATCAACTTTTAAGATACTTTGAAGCCGATCAGAAGAGACTTTATAATTTATCACATGGACACCAAAATCTAGAATGGTATATATAAAACTGATGAAAGGGCACTTGCACATGCCAATAGTTGCACAATCCCTCCAAAAGTTACAATACACCAGCATTAAAAACTTGAAGCCGACCAGACGAGGCGTTCTCAAGTTTGTGGAAGAAAAATAAAAAGATAATGGCTTAAAGTTAGTCCTTCTGAGATACATAACTATATTAGTTAACCAGCATGTAATTTTAAGAGTGAAAAAAAAATCGACGTTTCAAGCGTTAATTTTTTTATTTTATTTTTATTACTGGATAGATGGTAGAGGAGGAGGAGAGGCAAGGCAGCCTCGAAGATTGATAGGTCGGGCAGCGAGGCTTTTCACAAGATAACACCTCCACAAATTATCAGTGTCTTTCACGGGTGTCAGCGCACACTTAGAGCTCAGAATTATGAGACGACCTTACTAGAATGCCTAGACGAAGTTGTTTGCTTCGCCATGTCAAGTCTGCAATATGACATGCGTGAACTAGGGAGTACCACTGTCTTCAAACCACAACCACATAGTTTTTTACGTTTTTCCGATGTTTAGTAATAATAATGATAATAATAATAATAAACACAGGATATATACACCGAGAGGTGTATTTCAGCGTATATCTGCTGAGTTTATTTTAATCCCTATTTTAAGGATTAAAATGTTCTTGTTGTCTAGCAGTGAAAAGGTCACGTGGAGCCTTAATGGCCCTCGTGCAGTCGATAGCTTCAACCATCCTAACCAACCGACTAACCATTATGATCATAACAACGATAATAATAATTGTAGTCACATACCGTACATTATTTTCTAAACTGTGAATGCAGACTAAATTTATAAAATATAATTACTGTTTCAGATAAATGGTTATTGTCCTTCCCAAGAGGGCAGTCAGCCTCGTACCTGAACGTGTTACATGAGTGAAAGTATTGTCTTCAGTTTAGTTACTACATTCTATTATTATACTTCCTCTTGTAAGAAGTACTCATTATAAATGGTAATAACCAGATTATTATTATTATAATCAAGGGGGAAGCACTAAACCCTGAGGATTATACAGCGCCTGGGGGGGGGGGATGTGGAAGGCATTCAGGCATAATTCGGGGAACTGGAGCACAGATCCAATTCCCTAAATCAAGAGCCCCTCACCAACATCAAGGAACCTTCCTTGAGGGGGGTAATAACCAGAGCATATTTCACCTTATAAATCATTTTTAAATAATGAGTTATGTCGACAAAATAATTCCTAGGAAGGTTATATGATGTTAATCTTATGTCACATTATTAACAAGACGGTTATTTGATGTTAATCTTATGTCACATTATTAACAAGACGGTTATTTGATGTTAATCTTATGTCACATTATTAACAAGACGGTTATTTGATGTTAATCTTATGTCACATTATTAACAAGACGGTTATTTGATGTTAATCTTATGTCACATTATTAACAAGACGGTTATTTGACGTTAATCTTATGTCACATTATTAACAAGACGGTTATTTGATGTTAATCTTATGTCACATTATTAACAAGACGGTTATTTGATGTTAATCTTATGTCACATTATTAACAAGACGGTTATTTGATGTTAATCTTATGTCACATTATTAACAAGACGGTTACTTGATGTTAATCTTATGTCACATTATTAACAAGACGGTTATTTGACGTTAATCTTATGTCACATTATTCACAGGAAGGTTATGATGTTAATCTTATGTCACATTATTAACAAGACGGCTATTTGATGTTAATCTTATGTCACATTATTAACAAGACGGTTATTTGATGTTAATCTTATGTCACATTATTAACAAGACGGTTATTTGACGTTAATCTTATGTCACATTATTAACAAGACGGTTATTTGATGTTAATCTTATGTCACATTATTAACAAGACGGTTATTTGATGTTAATCTTATGTCACATTATTAACAAGACGGTTATTTGACGTTAATCTTATGTCACATTATTAACAAGACGGTTATTTGATGTTAATCTTATGTCACATTATTAACAAGACGGTTATTTGATGTTAATCTTATGTCACATTATTAACAAGACGGTTATTTGATGTTAATCTTATGTCACATTATTAACAAGACGGTTACTTGATGTTAATCTTATGTCACATTATTAACAAGACGGTTATTTGACGTTAATCTTATGTCACATTATTCACAGGAAGGTTATGATGTTAATCTTATGTCACATTATTAACAAGACGGCTATTTGATGTTAATCTTATGTCACATTATTAACAAGACGGTTATTTGATGTTAATCTTATGTCACATTATTAACAAGACAGTTATTTGATGTTAATCTTATGTCACATTATTAACAAGACGGTTATTTGATGTTAATCTTATGTCACATTATTAACAAGACGGTTATTTGACGTTAATCTTATGTCACATTATTAACAAGACGGTTATTTGATGTTAATCTTATGTCACATTATTAACAAGACGGTTATTTGACGTTAATCTTATGTCACATTATTCACAGGAAGGTTATGATGTTAATCTTATGTCACATTATTCACAGGAAGGTTATGATGTTAATCTTATGTTACAAATGATTCATAAAAAGAAAAACGAGATGAGTGACAAGACATACCAAACAAAATAAATATTTGACTGACCTATGGTCTATATTTAATGAAAAAAAAAGTTAAGAATATACTTCTCTACAAGGCTGTCCATATTCCACCTCAAAATAAGTCTCTACTAAACAGAAAATAGACATATTATAATATATTTCACTTTTTTTAAGATTACCTGGTTAGTTTTAATAATGTTTGATGGTTTAAGATTGAATATAAAGTGTAACAGTTTTTCCCTATACGTTATTATTACTATAATATTCAGGGAGGAGCGCTAAACCAGCAGGAGTCATAGAGATCCTGAAGAATGTGAGGCACTTCCTGGATGGTTGTCTACTTACGTTGTCTGGACTCACGAAATCGTAATAACACAATTGCAAACAAACCACGGTATAGGTGGGGTGTGAACGTATGGCGAGTGAGTCGTAAAAGTCCAGGCCAGTGCGTAAGCCACTGGCCTGGAATTCAACTCTCATGGATTCAAATCCCACCCGTTCCGTGGCTAGATTGTCTCGTCAAACCTCCCTACGAATTGTGATTCAAGTAAGCAGTGTTTTATAATGCGGCAGTGTACTTTTAATATCTTATTCATTACTAATGTAAATTACTGTGATTTTGAAATAAAATATTAACAATTTAACACTAATTTTCGTTTATCAGTTTTAGCATTTCTCGTGAGTACATGCAATAATTTACAGATGGCAGTTACATCTAAATATTGCAGACAAATGCCTCAAGGTTGATAAGTAGGTAAAATACATATCTGGCGCAAGGTTGATAATTAAGTGGTAAAGATACACTCATTTCGCAGAGGAACTTAACTGAGGGGTTCCGGCCTATGGAACAGACTTCGGTATAGTGCGTGTAACTTTGCACGTTGTGTGTCTTCTTCATCCTCTAAATATTTTGAGAAAATATTGTAGTGTTAAACTTTTCCAACTTTTACTCTCTTGGGCAACTCTAATAAATATAGAAAACATTATCACAAGGAGACACTCTTGTGGTTGTTGGGTTAAATGTTTAGACTTACGACTAGCTGAGAGGGAAATTGAAGGGGGGGGGGGAATCAAGCTAGGTGGGAGAAGGAAGGAATAACATTTTAAGATACCTGGAGTATACCTGGAAAGGGTTTCGGGGGTCAACGCCCCTGCTGCCCGGTCTGTGGCCAAGCCTCATGGTGGATCAGGGCCTCATCAACCAGGCTGTTACTGTTAGCCACACGCAACCCGACGTACGAACCACAGCCCGGCTGGTCAGGTACTGGCTTTAGGTGCCAGTCCAATGCCTTCTTGAAGACTGCAAGGGGTCCATTGGTAATCCCCCTTATGTATGCTGGGAGGCAGTTGAACAGTCTTGGGCCCCTGACACTTATTGTGTTGTCTCTTAATGTGCTAATGGCACCCCTGCTTTTCATTCGAGGGATGTTGCATCGTCTGCCGAGACTTTTGCATTCATAGGGAGTGATTTTCGTGTGCTAGTTTGGTACTAATCCCTCTAGGATTTTCCAAGTGAATATAATCATATAAATCCATGGTCTGGATCGATATCGTTCCAGACCATGGAGCTGAACTCTTCTTGTGGAAATTTTTGGATTTTCCTATATTCAGCAAGTGTAAAATTTAATATTACAATAAATGTGTAATAAAATGTGATGCTGATTTGACCCATTAGAGAAATTTCGATTGGGGAGGGGGGGGGGTATAGAACAGCGGCAGAGAGACGCCATAATGAATTTAATGTGTGAACACTGGACTGAATTGTGTAATGTACTCAGGCGTTCTCGAAGGTCAGTTGGTGTATATCGTCCTCAATCCGTAATTTAGAAACTGCTGACACGTTCCTGCTGAAGAATTGGGATAAATAGTGTGGAAAACCCTAGTTGTAGTGGTAGCTTTAGGGTATTTCTAAAAAAATAATAGTTATGATCCAGTAATTACATGGTGAATATTCAGATTAAATTTTCCTTTTCAAGCCACAAACCATTTAGAGTCCACTCAAGATCTTGTAATTTACCAACATTATTGGTATTAATTTTATATTGTAATATTTGATAGACCCGACTCTGTGGGTGGGAAAGTGTGTGCGAGTCAGAGGAGAGACATGGTGCAGCCTAGTGTCTGTAAAATTCCACCTAGCTCTGAGGTACAACTAACATTGGTAAGTACAATAAATCGTTGCTTAGTTGTGCCGCCCTCAAATTATGTGGATGAAATATTTCAGGAATGTACCTATAAACCTCGTCCCCATAATTTCCCACACTTCTCCAGGCTGAGGGACTCACCACCTCATATACTTTTGCTTTAAGGTTGATGGACTGATTACATAATCTTTATTCCATTTCTACTATTCCATTTGTATCTGACTGAAGAAGTCTACTGTGTAGGCGAAACGTTTCATCAGTAAAGATACCCAGCTTTTGCACATGTGTCTTAATCTAAGTTATGTTGATGTTTTATCTGTCAGCGATTGATAAAGCCTTAAACAGAACGAAACCTTGTCCCGATAAAAGCTTGATCTGCAACGTGCTTTTTTTTTTCTGGCGATAAATGTCAGGTCGTGCTGGCCGTTCAACTTCAATAGATTATCTGTTCAGAGGCGAACGAGTTGACTTTATTTCCTGCCTCACCTTCTAGGCTCTGACATGACTGGTCTGGCCGTCCTTCTCGGGAAGTCTCACCTTTAATAACGATTCACTCTATGACTTCTTAAGTGAAACTAATTTACTGGACCAAGTATGACTTCCGCCTTCAGCTCAAGTGCTCACTCTCCTCCACACATTTACCCCGTACCTCGGCACCCATTTAGCATGCACCAGTCAATGAACCAGATGGGTTTTAACTCTCTCTCTCTCTCTCTCTCTCTCTCTCTCTCTCTCTCTCTCTCTCTCTCTCTCTCTCTCTCTCTCTCTCTCTCTCTCTCTCTCTCTCTCTCTCTCTCTCTCTCTCTCTCTCTCTCTCTCTCTCTCTCTCTCTCTCTCTCTCTCTCTCTCTCTCTCTCTCTCTCTCTCTCTCTCTCTCTCTCTGAATATACTATTAATAATGCGCGAATGACATTAAGTATATATCGAGGATAAATTTCATTAATTCCAAAGCACAGTAATTAAAGCTGTTAGTTATACTTTACGTAAACTGTATATTTGGTATAATTAATCATATTCATGCAAATTATAACGTATTATAGAAATTTTACCACATTGCTTCAGACTCCGCTTGGAAGGTACGTGTAGCAAGGATGAATCGTAGGTTAGGTTAGGTTAGATTCGTCAGGAAACAGGACAAGTGTTTCCTGACGCGGGTCTTAGTCAGATGATGACCCGCCGTTGGAACTTTTGGTCATCTGACCGAGGTCTTCCGCTGGCTTACCGGACCACCCCCTTTTTTTATAAGAATTTGATGAATTGTAATTTAGCAAGAGCTTTATAAGTATTTGGATGAACATGACGGTAATGTTGCATAGTATATATATATATATATATATATATATATATATCTATCTATATATATATATATATATATATATATATATATATATATATATATATATGTGTGTGTGTGTGTGTGTGTGTGTGTGTGTGTGTGTGTGTGTGTGTGTGTGTGTGTGTGTGTGAGTACGCAGCTTCTCCCAGATTGCCCTACCAGCTTTCCTATCCTCCTCCATAGCAACAAACGAGTTAATAAGACAAATTCTTCCTGATAACCTCAGTGACTCGGCAGGAATACAGGACCCTAACTATGCCAGTGCCATCACTGAATGAGAGACTCTTGCTGCTCCAGCACCAAACCCTAGTGCATCACTGGCTTACAGTCAAGCTGGGATGACCCCATCGCTGAAAAGGTGCTTGCCAACATGCTCAGGGCTGCAACATCAGACAGGGAGACTGCCCGTCTCCAAGCTGTGAGTGCACATCACTCTGGGGACTTCCTCCAAACAGTTCCCATATCGGCAGTGGGAACGCTCCTCGACCCTAAGACCCTTCGTTTTACAGTGGCTCTGCGCCTTGCTGCCTCAATTTACACGGAATATACGTGTATTTGCGGCGATGCGCAAGCCGACCAATATGGTCTACATGGTCTAAACTGTTCCAAAACGAAGGGCTGGCATGCAAGACACAGTGAGGTCAACGACATCATAAAGAGAACCCTTGCTACAGCTGGATGCCCTGCCGAGAGGGAGCCCCGATCACTAGCAGCCAACAATACCAACAACCCAGCAAACCACTCCGATGGGATCACCATCTATCCTTGGAAGAATGGCAAGCTCTTAGCATGGGACTATACCTGTGTGTCAACACTGGCTGACACCTACATCCATCAGTGTCGGGCGACAGGGAGGAGCTGCTGACCACAGCTAGGAGTACAAGATCGGCAAGTACAGGGACATAAGCCAACAGTATCAATTTGTCCCAGTGGGATCAGAGACCTTGGGATCATGGGGAAAACATGACACACGTTTCCTTAAAGAACTGGGTTCCAAACTCATCGACACCACCAGGGACCCAAGGGCACCCACTTTCATGTTCCAATGCCTCAGCGTGGCCATCCAGAGAGGAAATGCGTGCTGCATACTGGGCTCGCGTCCGGCTTCGGAGGAACTAGAGGAGATTTATAACCTCTGATATATTGTACCAATGTATTCATGTTTGTGTTTTCTATCAATGTATTCTGTCTATTAATAAAGTTAGCATGTAGCATAAAAATATAGGGGGTGGTAGAAGAAATTATTCAGACAGCTCCAGGGAGAACCCTGAGTTTTACCTGAGGTACGTTTCTTGTCTTCTCTGAGGATAAGGGTCCCCAGTAAAGTTCTAGAGTATATATATATATATATATATATATATATATATATATATATATATATATATATATATATATATATATATATATATATATATATATATATATATATATGTCGTGCCGAATAGGCAGAACTTGCGATCTTGGCTTAAATAGCAACGCTCATCTTGCCATATAGGACAAGTGAAAATTTGTGTATGCAATAATTTCGCCAAAATCATTCTGAACTTAACGAAAAAAATATATTTCACTGTGTTTATTTAGTATTAAATTATTGTAAACAAATCTAAAATATATTTAGTTAGGCTAGGCTAAAATAAATTGCGCTTGTTATAACAGGGTTAAGTAAGTTTTCTAAGTTCCTTTTGGTGCAAAATTGTAAATTTTTACATCAACATTAATGAAAAAAATATATCTTTAAACGTATAAGAGAAAATTTTAGAAAGGACTTAATTTTAAACGAGTTCTTGCTAATTGACCAGTTTTACATATTCGGCACGACATTATATATATATATATATATATATATATATATATGAAGGTAGTAGGTTGGTAGACAGCAACCGCCCAGGGAGGTACTACCGTCCTGCCAAGTGAGTGTAAAACGAAAGCCTGTAATTGTTTTACATGATGGTAGGATTGCTGGTGTCTTTTGTCTGTCTCATAAATATGCAAGATTACAGGTACGTCTTGCTACTTCTACTTACACTTAGGTCACACTACACATACATGTACAAGCATATATATACGCACCCCTCTGGGTTTTCTTCTATTTTCTTTCTAATTCTTGTTCTTGTTTATTTCCTCTTATCTCCATGGGGAAGTGGAACAGAATTCTTCCTCTGTAAGCCATGCATGTCGTAAGAGGCGACTAAAATGCCGGGAGCAAGGGGCTAGTAACCCCTTCTCCTGTATATATTACTAAATTTAAAAGGAGAAACTTTAGTTTTTTCTTTTGGGCCACCCCTCCTCGGTGGGAAACGGCTGGTATGTTGAAAGAAGAAGAATATATGTATATATGTATATATATATATATATGTATATATATATATGTATATATATATATATATATATATATATATATAGGGAGGTACCACCTCTAGAACTGTCATAGGGACCCTCATCCTCAGAGAAAAGAATAAACTTGCTTCAGGGAAAACTCATGGTTTTCCCTGAAACTGTTTGAGAATTTTCTCCTACCACCCCCTGTATTTCAAATATGTTTTATTTAAAGACAAAAATACATTGGCCAAACATTCACAAAAATACAACAGAAAGTAAAACAACATAGGTAACTCAGATTATTATTATTATTATTATAATCAAAAAGAAGCGCTAAGCAGGTAACTCAGAGATACATCTCGAATACTTCGTCCAGCTCCCCTGCGGTGGGCCGCGTCCCCAGAATGCTGCAGGCCTTTCCTCTCTGGATCGCAACACTGAATCTCTGAAAGAGAAAGCTGGTCGCTCTGTGGTTCTTGGTCCTCTTCAAGGGGGGCTCCTTGGCGTGGTGAAGAGGCTCTTGGTCTGAGGAATTAGCCCTGTCGGTCTTCTTCCTCAGACCGAACCTAATTACCCCCCATTCTCCCCTCCCCTATCCCATCCTCCCCATCCTCCCCTTTTTCCATTCCTCCTCCTCCTCCTCACCCCTCCCTTTTGCCCTTCCTCTTTTTAGCCTTCGTGATTTCTCCCACAGGCGCGCTAGTTCCTAGGTAGGGGAAAGGACACCGGGGTCCATCCCATTCCGTTGAGGTTTCTTGGCGGTGGCGTAGTTTGCCGTGGAATCTGGATTGCCTAGGGATGTCCCGATCCCTCTCCGGTATCCCGGAGTAGCTTTGTGTGTCTTTTGGGCGACGGGTGTATCTCTGGAAGCCACCTTTCGGATTCCGGGGGTGGTGGCTGAAGGAGGTATGCTTTGTGGCGGATATCCGGCCGCCCTCTCTTTTGTCCACCGAGGTAGCTCGGCAGATGTGAGGTTGCTATCCCGGATTGCTGGTTTACTGGCATGAAGGGTAGGGTATGGCACGGGTTCCATGCTGCATCTGCGCTACTAGCGGTGTCGAGTCCTCTTGGGCGCGGAGGGAGATTTCCGGCCCTTTCATTCCTCCTGGGAACTATTCCTCCCCGCTCCCCCCTTTTTTTATTCTTTTTTTTATTTTTATTTTCTTTTCTTCTTTCTTTTTTTTTCTTAAAAACAAAAAGCAAAGGAGTAACCTAACCATGGCAGCCCTAGTCCATGAAACCACTACCCCCGGGCCCCTTCTTGATACCGCACCCCATTCTGACCCTGCCTTGTGTTTAGACCACTCTTCGGACACTCCTGATGCCCCTGTACCTCTTGCTGGTGCTGTTTCCTCACCCGCTTCAGGTACCGGGGCTTCGACTGACTCCTTCGATTTGTCTGAACTCCGCTCTCCTTTGACTATGCTTCCGGCTTCTCCCTCTACGGTACGGCAATTTTCGAATCGCCCACCCATTTCATGCCGGACCAACTCCGGTCCTACTCCTAAACGCCAACGTCAATCTCCTGATGATGCTCCGTCGTTACCTTCCCATTCTACTCGGAAACGACCGACACATCAAGCACTCCCTCTCCACGCTCAGTTTCGGACCACACAATGGACTAAATTCTTTACTTTAAGACCAACTTCTTCTTCTGCCTACCTTTCTGACCATAGTATTGCCAAAGCGCTCCTGCGTCATGTTGGCAGAGATATTTCATTTCACGCTCTCAAGAGCGGTACGCGCATCGTCACTGTCCAGAATGCTACCCAAGCTCATGATCTTTCTCTCCTTTCGAATATCGATACTACTCCTATCACTATTGAAAAACATCTTTCTCTCAATTCTTGTAGTGGTACTGTCATTCTGCCCCATACCATAGTCCAACAGAATTTCCAGTCATGTGGCAATGACATTTTTGAACAGCTGGAACTCCAGGATCTCCCAATCCTCAAAGTAGACACTTATGTCCTTCCTGCCCGGGGGCGGAGACGTTACCCTTGCAATGTGGCTCGTTTAACTTTTGACAGCCGAGAACTCCCGTCCTCTGTATATGTCGCGGGACATCGGTTACAAGTTCGAAAGGTGATACCTACACCGCAACAATGTAGAAATTGCTGGCGTTTTGGTCACCCAGCGAAATATTGCAGATCTATGGCCGAATGCCCAGTCTGTGGTGCCGACGACCATTCTAATACATCTTGCAGTCAACCTCCATCTTGCCTTAATTGTAATGAAGCTCACCCTTCGTACTCCCGCCGTTGCCAGGTCTACTTAAATGAACGTGAAATCCGTTGCCTCAAAGAGGCAGAAGGTCTCCCTTATGCTATGGCAGTTACTCATCTCCGCCTCCAAGGGAGACTACCCCGTGTTTCTTATTCTCGTGTTTCCAAACGTCCCCCCACTTCTGGGGTCCCATCTTCTGCAGCCTCCTCTGTTGTTACCCCTCCCATAGCCACTACGGCATCTAATCCTTTTGCTGTCCTTGGCTCTGACGTCCCGACTACAACTCGGTCTGTTCTCACATCTTCGCGTCCTTCCTCACAAGCCCCAGTATCGACAAGACCTCGTACGACACCTAATACCAATCGCCCCTCTACTCAGAAGTCCAAAAAATCCACATTGCTCAAATCTTCTTTGCCCCTTCCTTCCCTTCTTCCGCCTCCACACTTTACCTTTCCAGTCTCTGTACCTAGTTCTTCCCCTCTCTCTGGCTCTATTACAAGTGTGGAGATTCACCCTCCTCCTCGTACTATGCCTTCCACCCCCGTCCCCTCCCAAGTTTCTCCCTCTTCTGTCACCTCCCAGGTTTCTGCCTCTTCTGTCCCCCCCCACACTTCATCTCCAGTCCCTTACACTTTTCCCTCCCCCTCTACTTTGGTACAGTCCATTACTGTCCCAATCTTTACTCACCCTCCTCCTCCTATCTCCAATATGGTCTCCCATACATCTTTGAATTCAGAAACACTTGAAGCCATTTCAGAATATATTGCAGAGACTAAACCTTCAATGGACACTGATTCACTTCCTGTTCCTTCTCTTCCCTCTCCTCCATCTTCACAACCCCATTCTTCGCAACGCTCCGTTCCTTCGCTACTTGAACATCTTCCAATGCCACCACACGTTGACTTTTCTAACCCCTCTAGTCCGTAGGTGCCTTTACCTACAGATTCCTGAAATTTTCTTCATTGCCAATCATGGCCTATTTACAGTGGAATATCCGCGGCCTCAGGGGTAATCGGGGTGAGCTTCAGATGTTGCTTTCCAGGTTTTCCCCTGTTGGTGCTTGCTTACAAGAACCAAAATTACACTCGGCTGTTTTCCAACCTATCTCAGGCTATAATTTATTGTATTCTTCGGATCCTTTCTCAGATGGGACCTTTAATGAAAGTGCCCTTCTTCTACGCAATGATATTCCGTACTGTCAACTATTTGTCCATACCTCGCTGCATTACACTGCAGCCCGTATCCACTTGAATAAGTGGTTTACAATATGTTCTTTATATCTCTCTCCTTCTCGAGCATTTTCTATCCCAGACTTTGCCTTTCTTGTTTCATCCTTACCACCACCACTTCTGTTACTTGGTGATTTTAATGCCCACCATTTCCTCTGGGGGGGGTCTCATTGTGACTCACGTGGCATTCAGTTGGAGGCTTTTCTTGCCTCTCACCCCCTCCATGTTTTAAATACGGGTACTCCCACCCATTTTGATCCTCGTACTCATACTCTCTCTTGCATCGATCTATCAGTCTGCTCTTCCTCCACTGCACTAGACTTCACCTGGTCTGTTCTACCAGACTTACATGACAGCGATCATTTTCCGATCATTCTTACTTCTCCTTCCTATTCACCACCTTTCCGTAGCCCTCGCTGGCAATTTGATCGGGCAAATTGGGATCTTTACTCACACCTCACTGCTTTTAGTGAGGTTCCTTCTTCATCCTCCATTGATGAGCTCCTACACATCTTCTCGACATCAGTTTATACCGCAGCTTCTCATTCTATACCCCAAACCTCAGGCAGGCATTCTCAGAAGTGCGTGCCTTGGTGGTCTCCTGCTTGTGCTCGTGCAGTACGTTTGAAACGTGCTGCATGGGGCAGGTACCAGTACAATAGAACCGCTGAGAGACTTGTTGATTTTAAGCAGAAGCGTGCGATCGCTCGCCGTGTCATCCGTGAAGCTAAACGCACTTGTTGGCGAGACTATGTTTCCACCATCACCTCTGCTTCTTCTATGAGTGCAGTCTGGAAAAAAGTGAGGAAATTGAGTGGTAAATACTCTCCTGACCCGGCTCCTGTTCTACGGGTCACTGGTGTTGATATAGCAAACCCTCTCGACGTTGCCATTGAACTTGGCACACATCTGGTCCATATTTCCCGAGGGCTCCATCTATGCCCCTCGTTTCTTTCCTCAAAGTCTGCCAGAGAGTTAGTACCCTTGGACTTTTCTTCTCTCGGAGAAGAACAGTATAATGTGCCTTTTACACTTCAAGAACTGGAGGCAACGCTCTCAGCTTGCCGATCATCGGCAGCTGGGCCTGATGACATTCATATTCGTATGTTACAACATTTACATCAGTCAGCCCTTGTAGTCCTCTTACACCTCTTCAATCTTATTTGGGCACAAGGAGTTCTTCCCCAGCTGTGGAAATCTGCCATTGTTCTCCCTTTCCGCAAACCGGGTACTACAGGACATGATGCCTCCCACTATCACCCCATCGCTCTTACAAGTGCAGTTTGCAAAGTGATGGAACGCCTCGTAAATCGACGTTTAATGTGGTATTTAGAGACTCACAACAGTCTCTCCGCTAGTCAATATGGCTTTCGTAAGGGTCGTTCTACCATAGACCCCTTACTACGCTTGGATACGTATGTTCGTAATGCCTTTGCGAATAATCACTCAGTTATTGCCATATTTTTTGACCTTGAGAAGGCATATGACACAACTTGGAGGTATAATATTTTGGCCCAGGCCCATTCCTTAGGCCTCCGAGGCAATCTACCATCCTTCCTTAAGAACTTTTTAACTGACAGACATTTCCGTGTTCGAGTCAATAATGTTCTTTCCCCGGACTTCGTCCAAGCTGAAGGTGTCCCTCAGGGATGTGTTCTAAGCACAACACTTTTTCTCCTTGCTATAAATGATTTGGCCTCTGTTCTTCCACCCAATATTTGGTCATCACTCTATGTTGATGACTTCGCTATTGCTTGTGCAGGCGCTGACTGTCACCTTATTGCAGTTTCTCTCCAGCATGCGGTCGACCGTGTTTCCACTTGGGCCACCACACATGGGTTTAAATTTTCAAGTACCAAAACTCACCAAATTACTTTCACTAGACGCTCTGTTATCTCCGATCCTCCTTTGTATCTCTATGGCTCCCGTATCCCCGAACGTGATACAGTCAGGTTTCTAGGCCTTCTCTTTGACCGTCGGTTAACCTGGAAACCTCACATTACCTCTCTGAAGGCAACTTGTCACAGCCGGCTAAACCTTCTTAAAACCCTTGCTCATCTTTCCTGGGGAGCTGATCGTCGAACTCTGCTTCGCCTACATTCAGCCCTCGTTTTATCGAAACTCGATTATGGTGACCAGATTTATTCCGCGGCCTCTCCTGCTACTCTCTCTAGCCTTAACTCTATCCATCACCAAGGCTTACGTTTGTGCCTTGGTGCTTTTCGCTCTTCCCCTGTTGAGAGCCTCTATACAGAAGCAAATGTTCCATCCTTGTCTGATCGCCGTGATGCCCATTGCCTTCGTTACTATGTACGCTCTCACGATCTACACAATCCTTCCATTTATAGAATGGTCACCGATATTAGTAGACATTCTTTATTCGTTCGCCGCCCCTGTTTGCTCCGTCCCTTTTCTCTTCGCCTACATTCACTCTTGTCTTCCCTTCAGTTACCACCTTTATATGTTCATGTAGCATCTCACTTTTCCCTACCCCCCTGGGAAGTTCCAGCTGTTCGGGTCTGTTCTTTCTCACTCCCTTGCTCGAAAGCTCAACTGCCTACGGTGGCTTCCCGCTCTCTTTTTCTTGATCACTTCCACTCCCATTCTCATGCCACTGCTGTGTACACAGATGGCTCTAAGTCTTCAGACGGTGTCGGATTCGCAGCAGTATTTCCGGACAGCGTTGTACGAGGGCATTTACTATCTTCAGCTAGCATTTTTACTGCTGAACTGTATGCCATTCTTGCAGCACTTATTCGTATCGCATCTATGCCTGTGTCATCATTTGTAGTAGTCTCAGACTCCCTTAGTGCTCTACAGGCTATACGAAAATTTGATACATCTCATCCCCTAGTTCTCCGTATCCAACTTTGGCTACGCCGTATCTCTACCAAACATAAAGATATTGTTTTTTGTTGGGTCCCTGGTCATGTCGACGTACAGGGCAATGAACAGGCAGACACTGCTGCGCGGTCAGCAGTATATGACCTACCAATTTCCTATCGAGGTGTTCCATTTCTGGACTATTTTGCTGCAATAGCTACCCACCTTCGCACCCGTTGGCAACAACGTTGGTCAACTCTGCTCGGTAACAAACTTCATTCTATTAAACCGAGCATAGGTTACTGGCCGTCTTCTTGTCATCAGTGCCGAAGTTGGGAGACCACTCTCTCCCGCCTTCGCATTGGCCACACTCGTCTTACTCATGGGTATCTCATGGAGAGGCACCCTGTTCCTCTCTGTGAGCAGTGTCAAGTTCCAGTATCGATTAGCCACATTCTGTTAGACTGCCCTCTCTATCAACGAGCACGCAGAATTTACCTCCAACGTCGTCTTCGTTCTACTACTCTCTCTTTACCTTCCCTTCTTGCTGATGGACCCTCCTTTAATCCTGACTCTCTCATTGACTTCTTGACAACGACTGATTTACTCCACAAACTCTGATGATGCTTTTCGCACTCCCCTCAGCCCTTTCTGGTTCAGTCTCTTGCTGCCCTTTACCCTTTCACCATCCACTGCCCCGCTGTTATCCGTAACCTGTTGCTCATCCATCTCCCTTTTGCCACCTGATGCCCTCACTTCCTTCCTGCCCTGCAGCGCTGTATAGTCCTTGTGGCTTAGCGCTTCTTTTTGATTATAATAATAATAATGTGGTTCTTGGTTTCTATGATGAGCTTTTCACCCAGCTCTTTGAGGAACTTTAGAGCACACTTGCCCCATGCTCCAAGGGTCTCCGACCCTATTGGAATGAAGTTATAGCAAGGGGGAAGGTCTTCATATTTTCGGATCTTCTGGGTCTCCCTGTGGCTGGCAGCTCCACCCCCTTCCACTACGGAGTATGGCAAGTAGGTGTCTGCCAATGTGGCAGCACAGGTGTAGTCCCAGGCAATCTGCTTTCCATCCTTCCAGGGTAGCATAGTGGCTCCATCAGGACGCTTTTGACTTCCATCAGACCTCTGTACTTGGGGTTTCCTTTGAGCTGGGCAACGGGCTGTGGCGAGGCTTCTCTTTATGATGTCATTGACCTCCTCATGTCTGGCATACTTCCCTTCTGCTGTGTGACACACAAGACCATGAAGTCCGAATTGATCAGCTGTCGCCCTGCCGCAAATACACCTATGTTCGGTGAGGATGGGGGCGGCTAGGCGAAGAGCAACACCAATCCGAATGGCCTGTGGGTCGAGATGGGTGCCCAGGGAGGAATTGGGAACAGCAAACAGGAAATCTCCTGAGTGTTGTGCCTTCACTGCCAGGAGACGAGCTTTGTCCTTTCCTGAAGCATTGGAGAGCATTGTGTTAGCGATTTTTTCCATGATCGGTTTGTCCCAGTGGGACTGTTTGTGCTGTTTGGGAGGCGCTGGTCTACTGGAGGAGTCTGTAAGGGTGTCCCACCGAATCGCTGCTTCAGTAAACCTCGGGTCTTGAGCTCCTACCACGTCTCTCAAGCGTTCGGGTACTATCTTCTTGACTAATGCACTGGAAAACACGAAGACAGAAAAGCAGGTAAAGCAACATGCGTTGCTTTACGCACCCCTATACCTCCCAGTCGCACTGGGAGGGTTGCCTGATCCCATTGCTCATCCTCTAGTGACAGGTTCAGTGCCTTCTTAAAAGTTGATATCAGGTGTGCGTCATATTCATCGAGTGTTGGGTTGTCAAAAGAGGGTGCACACCTCAAGAAGTAAGTGAATCTTGGCATAGTAAGACACCTTGTGAGGAGATACAGAGCATCATGGGCATCAAGATCGCTTATTCTCTCCTTCATTCTATATATATATATATATATATATATATATATATATATATATATATATATATATATATATATATATATATATATATATATATATATATATATATATATATATATATATGCAAAACAACCACTGTGAAAGATTAGAGAAGTTCCAAGCGCTTTCTTGACTACTCACATTATCAAGGAACAATGATAATGTGAGTAGTCACGAAAGCGCTTGGAACTTCTCTATTCTTTCACAGTGGTTGTTTTGCATATTCTGAAATCACCTGTTTACTGTGATCTTATTGCATATATATATATATATATATATATATATATATATATATATATATATATATATATATATATATATATATATATATATATATATGTCGTTCCGAATAGGCAGAACTTGCGATCTTGGCTTAAATAGCAACGCTCATCTTGCCATATAGGACAAGTGAAAATTTGTGTATGCAATAATTTCGCCAAAATCAGTCTGAACTTAACGAAAAAAATATATTTCACTGTGTTTGTTTAGTATTAATTATTGTAAACAAATCTAAAATATATTTAGTTGGGTTAGGCTAAAATAAATTGCGCTTGTTATAATAAGGTTAGGTAAGTTTTCTAAGTTCCTTTTGGTGCAAAATTATAAATTTTTACATCAACATTAATGAAAAATATATATCTTTAAACGTATAAGAGAAAATTTCAGAAAGGACTTAATTTTAAATGAGTTCTTGCTAATTGACCAGTTTTACATATTCGGCACGACATAATATATATATATATATATATATATATATATATATATATATATATATATATATATATATATATATATATATATATATATATATATATAAATATATATATATATATATATATATATATATATATATATATATATATATATATATATATATATATATTATATATATATATATATATATATATATATATATATTATATATATATATATATATATATATATATATGTATGTTACAAAAAACGCGATTCTAAAAGCTTAGAGATCTCCAGTGAATACTAGAAAGGACTGCCCTTCTAGCATCCAGCCTGTTACTGGGCTTTCGTAACAAGTAGTCAGTATCCTTGTCCAATTATCCATTAGAAATCAGTATTATTCAATAGTGCTTCAGGATTACAACTGGTAGGCTACTAACTAGAGAAAATAAAATTTAATAAATTTATTAAGTCTAGAGGTATATTATCAAATTAAATTAAATTAAATTAATCACAATAATCAAAATAATATCACTTCTCTCGTTTACAGTATTATTGTGTTGAAAGCACATATCACATTATCATTCTTAAGTACCGTCTGGTACATTTAACATTTAATAAGATATTACAAATATGTACAAGTAAGTTTGTGTATGTGTTTTAGTGCTCTAAGTAGTTCGCTATGTCTCACGACTCGACTAGACTTAAACAAGTGACTGACAAAGTCCTCAAATAAACTAACTTCTTGACCGACTGGCAACCAGAACAGTCTGCTTGAACAATAAAAAGAATGCTAAGCCCAATAGCAATACAACAAGCAACTGCGACACAGAATCAGGAACAAGGAGAAAATATAACAACACTAAGTAGGGACTTATCAGCAGATCCTCCACAAAAGTTACAAAACTCCCATACTACTGAATCTAAGTTCAGCATAAGAAAATCCCCGACTGTGATAATACACAGAAACCAGTACAAATTAGGTCATAAGCTATAGTTCAGGACCTGAGTTACTCAGAGTGTCTATGAGACACACAACCTCAGTACAACGTCGAAAATCACTAAGTCTATACAAGGTTCTGTGAACAGAGTTCTACAGAACTAACAAGAATAATGAGACAGACAATCTGTCCAACCTCCAAGAGAGTCTAGAGCAGACTGCATACTTCAGGCGAGGTGAGGACACCCCCCCTCGATCACGTGATAGCTCCATGGGTCGCTGCCCAGCAAGAAGCCGGCAGGGAAACAAGCAAAGAGCGATAATTACAGTAGTTAGACAATCAAGACTTGAACTGAGCACATAATATGTAACATCCTACCTAACAACATAACTACGTCAAATAACAATATAAAGCAATACATTTACGATTTAGCTATTATCGCAAATAGCAATATAAAATTATATGAAAAGATAATATACATTATATATATACATAATAATCATTGCAACCCATTCAGGGGTTGCAACAATATATATATATATATATATATATATATATATATATATATATATATATATATATATATATATATATATATATATATATATATATATATATGTATATATACCAGTAATTATAATTGCTTGTATATATACTATTGATATGTTTTTACCAGTGTTTCTAACCTCTGTTAGGTGTGGGGGGAAATCAGTTTCATATATAATCATATTAAAATACAGGTAATAGTGGTAGAATTTCTTTGATGACTATTTCTTTCTAGTAAGAATGTTTGTAACTACTTTGATTTTTGAGCTGTGACGTAGATGACGAGTTAGATTAGATATTTGTCAGGAAACAGGACGTGGGTCTTCGTTATATGATGACCCGGAGCTGGAGCTTTTGATTATCTGACCGAGATCTGTTGGCTCACCGGACCACCGTTTTAAAAATTAATGTTATAATTATAAATGAGGAGTTGCCACATCATAGGTCATAATGATGAATATAAAGTTTAGGCAGAACAACGTACCAGAAATAATGTATCTGTGAAGGACCTGCCTAGTATGGGCCAACAGGCCTGCTGCAGTGTTCCTCATTTCTTATGTTCTTACGTAATAAGGTGTAGGCAGAACAACGTACCAGGATAAGGAGAAATTCGATCCTGAAATTGAATACTGCATTAACGTTAATATTATGAAAAATGAGAACAAAATTAAAAGTTAATTATCACCTTGCATAAAACTAAATTTAAAGCCAAGACAACAGTGCATAAATGTTTGCAATAAAGCTAATGAAATTCTTTGCTTCATGTCAAGAAATGTAAATAATAGAAACCCTCGGGTTCTCCTTGATCACTATATATCTTTCGTAAGACCTCATTTAGATTATGCTGGTCTCCATATTACATATTGTGCATAAATGCGTTGCAAAATGTACAGGGGAGAATAGTAAAATCTTTCCTACAAAGATAAGTTGATGGCAGTTAATTTGCATTCTCTGAAAAATCGTAAAATTAGGGAAGATGTGACAAGTGTAAAAATGAAAAACAGGCATATATAAAGGGGACATAAATAACGAGTTGAAAATATTTAACCAAAACAGGACTCGAAGCATTGGATTCAAACAGGACAAATTTAGATTTAGAAAGTTTTGGCAGTAGGATTGCAGGTGAGTGGAACACACTCCTAGGTAGCGTCATTGAAGCTTTGGATAGTTTTAAATATAGGTTGGACTGGTATATGAGTGGATGTGGTTGAGTGCATGGGCAAATAGGCCTACTGCGGTATTCCTTTATTCTTATATTCTTATGCAGATGTTAATAACGTAGATGTCTTAGGCCTTAGGGGCTGTGGGCGGGCGAGAGAAAGGCGCTTTTCTAGTTGAAGTGATGGTGATCAAACTGGCTTACCATGGCTTTCCAGATTTTACGCTATAACTGACATAAAGTAGAATTGTTAGAGATGTGAGAAACTACACAGACTGTCCACAAAAAGTTCATGGCGTAAAACATGACTAAGCACGTCTGACGGACGTGCTCAATCATCGATGTGTACTGACCGATGTGTATTTGCTGAGGTCAAGTTCCTGCCTCTGAAAAAAAGACATTACTTGTTTCTGGCCTCATGAACTTTATCGTGTCTACTTTTGAAACTATGTTGCTCGCTTCCCTTTTTTTTCTCACCCACTTTGTTCCATTTTCTATTATCATGAGGCTGAAAAGTACTTCCTATCATTCTTATTATATGTGTTTTAAGTTCCATCTATTTGCCTTTGTATCTGCGTCGCACTGCAATAAGTATGTCCTTATTAGCTTTATAAATGTTTCTGAGTAGTTTATACGTCATAATCATGACCCACTAAACCAGCCATCCAGAAAGACCACTAGAGGAATTTGATACATCTTAGTTACCCTTACTTTAAGAATTATAAAAGTTTGTTTTGCAGAAGTTTGTAAGTTTGGAAGTGGTCAAGTTTTCCCTCTCGGGAGCGACAAGCTTTACCAAGTTGGTCTGGTGATGGGTTGTTGTCAATTTGCAGGCAGGGATAAGGCAAACGAACCCCTTAGATCAATGCTAAGAGCCTCATCTAAGTCATTCCCAACTTTGACTGCAACTTGGCTCTAGTGTGGCTTCCTGTGACTATAGTGTGTTGAAGAAAAGATGAGCAAGCTTTGCAGCAGCCGTTAACGTTGTTGGTAATAACTAAAGTTAACGATTCCCCAGTATGAAGTTGGTGTCAGTGTAGACTTGCGTTAACTGCATTATATTTTAAAATTTTGAGTTTGATAATGATGCTTAAGTTCCACTGTTGTTTTCATTTCTCTGTTGAAATGTGTATGAATGATGAAATATATTTTTATTGTTATTTATATTGATTCTGTCATAATTACTATATTATTATTATTATTATTATTATTATTATTATTATTATTATTATTATTATTATTGTTGTTGTTGTTGTTGTTGTTGTTGTTGTTGTTGTTGTTGTTATAATAGTATTATTATTACTATTATTATTTTTTCAAAAAAAAAAAAAAACGGCGGTCATCTACTGAGGTAGTGTGACCAGAAAAAAGAAACTTTCATCATCACTCACTCCATCACCTTGCCAGAGTGGCACCGACGTTACACCTCAGATGCCCCTCTAAACTGCAGTATCACCACCCCTCCTGCAGAGTGTAGGCATTGTATTTCCCACTTCCAGGACTCAAGTCAGGCTAACTGACTTTCCTGAATCCCTTCATAAATGTTACCTTGCTCACACTCTACCAGCACGTCAAGTTATAAAAACCAATTGTCTCCACTCACTCCTGTTTAACACGCTCACACACGCCTGTGTGTGAGCATACAACACATCTTTTGTCCCTTCCAACCTTTCCTAGGACCTCTACCCCCGCCTTCCTTCCACTATAGATATACGTACCCTTCATCACCTCTAAATGTCCGAACCTCCTCAGTAACCCTTCCTCAACCCTCTGGGTAATACTTTCACTAACCCTGCACCTCCTCCTAATCTCCAAACTACGAATTCTCTGCATAATATTTACACCACACATTGTCCTCAGGCGCGACATTTCCACTGCCTCTATCCTCTTTCTAGCTGCAACATTTAAAACCCATGCTTCACATGTATGTAGTGTGTATTCAAGTTACTATATAACGTATGTATATTTAGTGTATACAGTATTATGTAATGTACACATTGGTCGCTCTATATCACGTGTGTAGTTTATTCGTAGGTTATGTATCATGTGTGTAAAAATTTTAAATAAATTTATTTTAAAAATATATGAAGAGCAACACCTACAAGGTTATTTTAGAGCTTTATGGGAAATCACGATTATATTATCAATTATGATATTGGTACTGTCAATATCAATGAAAAAGTTTTCATAACAGATGTTTAGTAGGTTACTGCAGTATGCTCAAGGTTATATATATATCTATATATATATATATATATATATATATATATATATATATATATATATATATATATATATATATATATATATATATATATATAATGTTGAAGGATAAGCTATGGCAGGAAAAGAGGGACTATAAATGTATTAATTCAAGGATTATGTGGAGTAAAATAAAGATTGGATGTGAAAAGTGGGTTATGATAAGCGTGTATGCACCTGGAGAAGAGAGAAGTGTAGAGGAGAGAGAGAGATTTTGGGAAATATTGAGTGAATGCGTGGGGAGTTTTGAATCAAGTGTGAGAGTAGTGGTGGTTGGGGATTTCAATGCTAAAGTGGGTAAAAATGTTATGGAGGGAGTAGTAGGTAAATTTGGGGTGCCAGGGGTAAATGTAAATGGGGAGCCTTTAATTGAGCTATGTGTAGAAAGAAATTTGGTAATAAGTAATACATATTTTATGAAAAAGAGGATAAATAAATATACAAGGTATGATGTAGCACGTAATGAAAGTAGTTTATTAGATTATGTATTGGTGGATAAAAGGTTGATGGGTAGGCTCCAGGATGTACATGTTTATAGAGGGGCAACTGATATATCGGATCATTATTTAGTTGTAGCTACAGTTAGAGTAAGAGGTAGATGGGAAAAGAGGAAGGTGGCAACAACAAGTAAGAGGGAGGTGAAAGTGTATAAACTAAGGGAGGAGGAAGTTCGGGTGAGATATAAGCGACTATTGGCAGAAAGGTGGGATAGTGCAAAGATGAGTAATGGGGGGGGGGGTTGAAGAGGGTTGGAATAGTTTTAAAAATGCAGTATTAGAATGTGGGGCAGAAGTTTGTGGTTATAGGAGGGTGGGTGCAGGAGGAAAGAGGAGTGATTGGTGGAATGATGAAGTAAAGGGTGTGATAAAAGAGAAAAAGGTAGCTTATGAGAGGTTTTTACAAAGCAGAAGTGTTATAAGAAGAGCAGAATATATGGAGAGTAAAAGAAAGGTAAAGAGAGTGGTGAGAGAGTGCAAAAGGAGAGCAGATGATAGAGTGGGAGAGGCACTGTCAAGAAATTTTAATGAAAATAAGAAAAAATTTGGAGTGAGTTAAACAAGTTAAGAAAGCCAAGGGAAAATATGGATTTGTCAGTTAAAAACAGAGTAGGGGAGTTAGTAGATGGGGAGATGGAGGTATTAGGTAGATGGCGAGAATATTTTGAGGAACTTTTAAATGTTAAGGAAGAAACAGAGGCAGTAATTTCATGCACTGGTCAGGGAGGTATACCATCTTTTAGGAGTGAAGAAGAGCAGAATGTAAGTGTGGGGGAGGTACGTGAGGCATTACGTAAAATGAAAGGGGGTAAAGCAGCTGGAACTGATGGGATCATGACAGAAATGTTAAAAGCAGGGAGGGGATATAGTGTTGGAGTGGTTGGTACTTTTGTTCAATAAATGTATGAAAGAGGGGAAGGTACCTAGGGATTGGCGGAGAGCATGTATAGTCCCTTTATATAAAGGGAAAGGGGACAAAAGAGACTGTAAAAATTATAGAGGAATAAGCTTACTGAGTATACCAGGAAAAGTGTACGGTAGGGTTATAATTGAAAGAATTAGAGGTAAGACAGAATGTAGGATTGCGGATGAGCAAGGAGGTTTCAGAGTGGGTAGGGGATGTGTAGATCAAGTGTTTACATTGAAGCATATATGTGAACAGTATTTAGATAAAGGTAGGGAAGTTTTTATTGCATTTATGGATTTAGAAAAGGCATATGATAGAGTGGATAGAGGAGCAATGTGGCAGATGTTGCAAGTATATGGAATAGGTGGTAAGTTATTAAATGCTGTAAAGAGTTTTTATGAGGATAGTGAGGCTCAGGTTAGGGTGTGTAGAAGAGAGGGAGACTATTTCCCGGTAAAAGTAGGTCTTAGACAGGGATGTGTAATGTCACCATGGTTGTTTAATATATTTATAGATGGGGTTGTAAAGGAAGTAAATGCTAGGGTGTTCGGGAGAGGGGTGGGATTAAATTTTGGGGAATCAAATTCAAAATGGGAATTGACACAGTTACTTTTTGCTGATGATACTGTGCTTATGGGAGATTCTAAAGAAAAATTGCAAAGGTTAGTGGATGAGTTTGGGAATGTGTGTAAAGGTAGAAAGCTGAAAGTGAACATAGAAAAGAGTAAGGTGATGAGGGTGTCAAATGATTTAGATAAAGAAAAATTGGATATCAAATTGGGGAGGAGGAGTATGGAAGAAGTGAATGTTTTCAGATACTTGGGAGTTGACCTGTCGGCGGATGGATTTATGAAGGATGAGGTTAATCATAGAATTGATGAGGGAAAAAAGGTGAGTGGTGCGTTGAGGTATATGTGGAGTCAAAAAACGTTATCTATGGAGGCAAAGAAGGGAATGTATGAAAGTATAGTAGTACCAACACTTTTATATGGGTGCGAAGCTTGGGTGGTAAATGCAGCAGCGAGGAGACGGTTGGAGGCAGTGGAGATGTCCTGTTTAAGGGCAATGTGTGGTGTAAATATTATGCAGAAAATTCGGAGTGTGGAAATTAGGAGAAGGTGTGGAGTTAATAAAAGTATTAGTCAGAGGGCAGAAGAGGGGTTGTTGAGGTGGTTTGGTCATTTAGAGAGAATGGATCAAAGTAGAATGACATGGAAAGCATATAAATCTATAGGGGAAGGAAGGCGGGGTAGGAGTCGTCCTCGAAAGGGTTGGAGAGAGGGGGTAAAGGAGGTTTTGTGGGCGAGGGGCTTGGACTTCCAGCAAGCGTGCGTGAGCGTGTTAGATAGGAGTGAATGGAGACGAATGGTACTTGGGACCTGACGATCTGTTGGAGTGTGAGCAGGGTAATATTTAGTGAAGGGATTCAGGGAAACCGGTTATTTTCATATAGTCGGACTTGAGTCCTGGAAATGGGAAGTACAATGCCTGCACTTTAAAGGAGGGGTTTGGGATATTGGCAGTTTGGAGGGATATGTTGTGTATCTTTATATGTGTATGCTTCTAGACTGTTGTATTCTGAGCACCTCTGCAAAAACAGTGATAATGTGTGAGTGTGGTGAAAGTGTTGAATGATGATGAAAGTATTTTCTTTTTGGGGATTTTCTTTCTTTTTTGGGTCACCCTGCCTCGGTGGGAGACGGCCGACTTGTTGAAAAATATATATATATATATATATATATATATATATATATATATATATATATATATATATATATATATATATATATATATATATATATATTATATATATATATATATATATATATATATATATATATATATATATATATATATATATATATATATATATATATATATATATATATATATCAACAAGTCGGCTGTCTCCCACCGAGGCAGGGTGACCCAAAAAGCAGAAAATCGCTAGAAAAAAAACTTTCATCATCATTCAACACTTTCACCTCACTCACCCATAATCACTGTCTTTGCAGAGGCGACCAGATACAACAGTTTAGAAGCATATATAAAGATATATAACATACCCCTCCAAACTGCCAGTATCCCAAACTCCTCCTCCGAAGTGCAGGCATTGAACTTCCCATTTCCAGTACTCAAGTCCGGCTATATAAAAAATAACCGATTTCCCTGAATCCCTTCACTAAATATTACCCTGTTCACACTCCAACAGTTCGTCAGGTCCCAGAAACCATTCGTCTGCATTCACTCCTATCTAACACGTGTTTAATGGGTTTGTTTGGTAGTATGGTAGCGGGGTTCAAATGATATATCTTCGGAGGCTTCTTACTTTATTGAAAATGTCGTGGCGGGTACACAGGCTTGTGTGTTTGTGCCCATGGCCCGGGCAGGGCCATCCCACGAGAGCTACTCGTATTTGTGTCTTGCTGCTAGGCCGCTGTGTGAGTGAGAGAGAGGCAGGTCTGGGCATACTGAAGTGGCAAGGCCTATAGGTGGCAGCACCAACATGGCGCAAAATATGAACTAAGCTGGCAGACAGCATTGGCTGTCTGTGCAGACAGTACAGGCTGTCTACATACGCTCGGCCACCTACCGTGCGTCGTCCCGACGCGAGGATACTGGTGGTAAAAGGAACTCGGTCTCTCTCTCGTAGGAACAGGGCACAGAACACAAAATAAAAACATATATATACATATGAACATGGAAGAAAAACTTCCTACAGGGAGGGAAGAAAAAACATGTGGGTGTGCTAAACATCGTGGTCATAGGCAGTGAGCGTCGATGGGCATCACTGCACGCCTTCCTGCATCTGGACAGATACTGCAACACAGGAGACATCGCTGCGGCTGAGCTGTGACATAACAGGGTATGGTCTCCTCTGGAACGGTGAAGCAGTCATCGTAGGAGTCGCTGCTGGTTTTCACTCAACCTGGGGCACGACATGCTGGTGCCCTCACACCGCTGCCACCAATGTTTAATGGGTTTGTTTGGTAGTATGGTAGCTGGGTTCAAATGATATATCTTCGGAGGCTTCTTACTTTATTGAAAATGTCGTGGTGGGTACACAGGCTTGTGCGTTTGTGCCTATGGCCCAGGCAGGGCCATCCCACGAGAGAGAGCTACTAGTACTTGTGTCTTGCTGCTAGGCCGCTGTGTGAGTGAGAGCGTGGCAAGGCCAGGCAGGCTGAAGTGGCAACGCCTATAGGTGGCAGCACCAGCATGGTGCAAAATATGAATTAAGCTGGCAGACAGCATAGGCTGTCTGTGCAGACAGTACAGGCTGTCTACACACGCTCACACACATGCTTGCTGGAAATCCAAGCCCCTCACCCACAAAACCTCCTTTACCCCCTGTCTCCAACATTTTTGAGGACGACCCCTACCCCACATTCCTTCCCCTACAGATTTATACGCTCTCCAAGTCATTCTACTTTGATCCATTCTCTAAATGACCAAACCGCCTCAACAACCCCTCTTCCACCCTCTGACTAATACTTCTAGTAACTCCACACCTCCTCCTAATTTCCACACTACGAATTCTCTACATAATATTTACACCAGACATTGCCATTAGACATGACATCTCCACTGCCTCCAGGCCCCTCCTCACTGCAGCATTTACAACCCAAGCTTCATATGCATATAAGAGTGTTGGTACCACTATACTTTCGTACATTTCCTTCTTTGCCTCCATGGACAACGTTTTTTGCCTCCACAGATACCTCAAACGAACCACTCACCTTTGTTCCTTCATTAATTCTGTGGTTAACCTCATCCTTCATAAACCCATCTGCTGAGAAGTCAACTCCCAAATATCTGAAAACATTCACTTCTTCCATACTCCCTCTCTCCAATGTGATATCCATTTTTTTCTTTATCTAAATCATTTGATACCTCATTATTTTACTCTTATATATGTTCACTTTCAACTTTCTACCTTTACACACCCTCCCAAACTCCTCCACTAACCTTTGCAACTTTTCTTTAGAATCTCCCATAAACATAGTATCATCAGCAAAAAGTAACTGTGTCAACTCCCATTTTGCATGTGATTCCCCATAATTTAATCCCACCCCTCTCCCGAACACCCTAGTATTTACTTCTTTTACAACCCCATCTATAAATATATTAAACAACCATGGTGACATTACACATCCCTGTCTAAGACCTACTTTTACCGGGAAGTAGTCTCCCTCCCTTCTGCACACCCTAACCTGAGCCTCACTATCCTCATAAAAACTCTTTACAGCATTTAGTAACTTACCACCTATTCCATATACTTGCAACATCTGCCACATTGCTCCCCTACCCACTCTATCATATGCCTTTTCTAAATCCATAAATGCAATAAAAACTTCCCTACCTTTATCTAAATACTGTTCACATATATGCTTCAATGTAAACACTTGATCTACATATCCACTACCCACTCTGAAACCTTGCTCATCCGCAATCCTACATTCTGTTTTACCTCTAATTCTTTCAATTATAACCCTACCATACACTTTTCCTGGTATACTCAGTAAATTTAGTCCCCTATAATTTTAACAATCTCTTTTGTCCCCCTTCCCTTTATATAAAGGAACTATACATGCTCTCTGCCAATCCCTAGGTTCCTTCCCCTCTTTCATACATTTATTAAACAAAAATACCAGCCACTCCAACACTATATCCCCCTTTCCCCCCGATTTAACATTTCTGTTAAAATCAGGAAATTGCATGAAATTATCGCCTCCCTTTCTTCATCGACATTTAAAAGTTCCTCAAAATATTCTCGCCATCTACCCAAAACCTCCATCTCCCCATCTACTAACTCCTCTACTCTGTTTTTAACTGACAAATCCATTCGTTCCCTAGGCTTTCTTAACTTGTTTATCTCACTCCATTTTTTTTTCTTATTTTCATCAAAATTTCTTGACATTGCCTCTCCCATTCTATCATCTGCTCTCCTTTTGCACTCTCTCACCAATCTCTTCACCTTTCTTTTACTCTCCATATACTTCTACTTTGTAAATACCTCTCATAAGCTACCTTTTTCTCTTTTATTACACCCTCTACTCCATCATTCCACCAACCGCTCCTCTTTCCTCCTGCACCCACCCTCCTATAACCACAAACTTCTGCCCCACATTCTAATACTGCATTTTTAAACTATTCCAACCCTCTTCAAACCCACCACTACTCATACTTGCACCAGCTCACCTTTCTGCTAATAGTTGCTTATATCTCACCCTAACTTCCTCCTCCCTTAGTTTATACACTTTCACCTTTCTCTTACTTGCTGTTGCCATTTTCCTTTTGTCCCATCTACCTCTTACTCTAACTGTAGCTACAACTAAATAATGATCAAAAATATCAGTTGCCTCTCTATAAACATGTACATCCTGAAGCCTACCCATCAACGTTTTATCCATCAATACATAATCTAGCAAACTACTTTCATTATGTGCTATATCATACCTTGTATACTTATTTATCCTGTTTTTCATAAAATATGTATTACTTATTGCTAAACCTCTTTCTACACATAGCTCAATTAATTAAAGGCTCCCCATTTTCATTTACCCCTGGCACCCCAAATTTACCTACTACTCCCTCCAACACATCTTTACCCACTTTAGCATTGAGATCCCCAACTACAAGTACTGTCTCACCTGGTTCAAAACTCCCCACATTCAATCAACATTTCCCAAAATCTTTCTCTCTCCTCTACACTTCTCTATTCTCCAGGTGCATAAAGGCTTACTATAACCCACTTTTCACATCCAACCTTTATTTTACTCCACACAATCCTTGAATTTATACATTTATATTCCCTCTTTTCCTGCCATAACTTATCCCTCAACATTATTGCTACTCCTTCTTTAGCTCTAACTCTATTTGAAACCCCTGACCTAATCCCATTTATTTCTCCACACTGAAACTCTCCCACTCCCTTCAGCTTTGTTTCACTTAAAGCCAGGACATCCAGCTTCTCTCAGTAGTAGTAACCAGTTACCAGTAACCAGTGTACCGTTGACTCAACGACCAACCGTCTCTGCCTGAGTCACTATCTGAACTCATATTGCGCTGACCTGGCATTATTCAAAGACCCTCTATGGGTACGTGGGCGGCCAGCCAGTCAGACAGTGTTACGAGTGTGAGCAAGGAGATAGGTACGGCTGTAAGGGCGTTACACACATTATCTGTAATTATACGTATCCACTTCACTGGATCAATCTGTTCCACCAGTTGAGGAGAAAGACTTAGCTCCCACTGACTTCCCAGATGAAGTCAAGCGTTTGTTGACTCTGTTGAGCAAACGTCGTAAAGCCATTGCTTTACCAGGTGAGAAGATGGGTATAACGAACTTATTGTCCCATCGTATTCCACTTGAACCTGGTACTAGACCTATCTACATACCTGCGTACAGAATGCCTCATTCACAAGTTGCTGTCGCAGAAGAATTGATCAATCAAATGCTTGATGATGGAGTTATTGCACCTAGCAATTCACCTTGGAATGCACCCTTGATACTAGTACCTAAGAAGGATGGTACTTGGCGCCCAGTGATTGACTTTAGGAAGTTAAACACGAAAACCATTCCAGATCGCTTTCCACTCCCAGTACTGGGTGATCTTTTACGTAATATCGGAGATAACAAAGTCTTTTCAACCCTAGATTTGTTACAAGGGTTTTGGCAAGTCCCTCTTCACGAGGACAGCCAAGAGCTAACTGCATTCTCCACTCCTACAGGTCATTATCACTTCCTCCGTATGGCGTTTGGATTATGATCTTCCCCTATCACGTTCTCAAGGCTCATGACTAATATCTTTAGAGGTCTCATAGGTAATGCACTTATGGTGTACTTAGATGACGTAATCGTCATGTCTAAAGACGTGGATACACACTTGAAAAGACTTGATGTAGTACTTGGTAAGCTTGAAGAAGCCAATTTAAAGATCAAACTGTCTAAATGTCAATTTTTCAGATCAGAAATTAAGTTTCTTGGTCACGTAGTCACTCCTAGAGGGGTTACGACTGACCAAAGTAAAGTAACTGCAGTACTAAATTTTCCAACTCCCAAAACTGCTGATGCCGTAAGATCCTTTGTGGGCTTAGCAGGTTTTTATAGATCCTTCATTGCCAATTTTTCTTCCATAGCTGCTCCTCTAACTGAGTTGCTTAAGAAAGATGCTCCTTTTGTTTGGACCTTCCGTCAAGAAAGAGCATTCCACACTCTAAAAGAAAAGCTAACATCTGCTCCAATTTTGAAATTTCCAGATTTTTCTAAGCCCTTCTATCTGACAACTGATGCTAGTTCAATTGGCATAGGTGCCGTACTAGCTCAGAAGACCGATGGCAAGTACAACACAGTTGCATTTGCTAGCCGAGTCCTTACGAAGGCTGAACGTAATTATACAGTAACTGAGCAAGAAGCTTTAGCAATAGTATGGTCTTTAAAGCACTTCCGAGACATTATTTATCAGTACTCTGTTCATGTCTTGACAGACCATGCTCCACTGATACCCTTATTCCAGAACAAACAACCTACTGGAAGGTTAGCCAGATGGACCTTGACTATCCAAGAGTTCAATCCCACCTTTGAGCATTTACCTGGCAAGTCAAATGTAGTCGCAGATGCCTTATCGCGACATGTTAGTATAGTAACTGCAGACCCTCCATTTAGTGCTGAAGATGTAAAGAATGCTCAACGAACAGATCCCATGTGGTCTGGTGTGATTCGATTCCTGCTCCAGGAAGATCTTATTCTGACTGTGAAGCCACCAGCACCCATCAGTGACTTTGTCATGAACCAAGAATTACTGTATTGAACAGCCGAGTTGGGTACTCCTAGCAGAAGAGTATACCAGTTAGTAATTCCACAGTCACTAGTGAATGTAGCCTTACAGCTAGTTCACGATGTACCAGGTGTTGCACACCCTGGTATGGATCGTTCAGTAAAACAAGCCAGATTGAAATACTTTTGGCCTCGTATGGCAACTGATATTTCTGAGTATGTTAAGAAATGTAGTGTCTGCATGCAACATAAAGGCAATGCTAATGGTCCTAATCCAATCCAAGTATATCCAACTACTAGCGAACCGTGGGAAAGAGTTGCGCTAGATTTGTTAACTAATTTCCAATGTTCCCTCCAAGGTAACAAACATCTGTGTGTTATGGTAGACCATTTCACCAGATATTGTGAGTTAGTTCCTATTGCAGATAAGACTGCCGAGACAGTAGCTAAAGCGTTTAAAGAACGCATTATCTGCAGGCATACCACCCCTAAGTCACTAGTAACAGATAATGGAGGTGAATTCTGTAATGAGATTCTTGAAAATTTGTGTTCCTTGTACAAGATCTCTAAATCCACCATTGTTCCTCATCATCCTGCCAGCAATGGGTTAGCGGAACGAACCAATAAGAAAGTACTTGATGTCTTGAGAGCCACTATCAGTCCCAACAGTGAAACTTGGGATGAAGTTATACCTGATGTGCAGTGTGCTATAAATTCTGCTTACAATGTTTCTATAGGTGACACTCCACATTATGCATTGTACGGTGTAGATAAACGTTTGCCTTATGAGTTGTTATATTCTAATCCGAAACCAAATTACAACCCTGATGATTTCATAGCAACTCGTACCAGCTTAGCTCAAAGTGTTTTTAGAAGAATCCGTGAAACACTTCATAAATCAACAGCAGAATTTACAAGAGTCGCAAACACTCGAGCAAAGCCATCCAAAATCAAAGTAGGTTCGAGAGTTATGCTGATTAACTTTAACAAAACGTCTGCAATGCCAAAGCTTGATCAAAAGTTTGTTGGTCCTTATCGAGTAGTTGAACATATCACTGGTAATAAGTATAAGGTTAGAGAGATTAGTACTGGTCAGTATAAAGAATCGCATTTAGATCATATGAAGTTAGTATGTGATGATAATGATGTTCCAACCCAGACTAATGTGACAGACTCTGACAATCCTCCTGATCCTGTACTCTCTTCCTCTGATACTCAGTCAGACGATCAACCTGAATGTCGTTATTCCCTACGTACACGACAGGTATTGAGAAATCCTCAAGTATCATTTGTAACTTCTAATTCAGATTTGCCTCAAATACAGCATGAGTTAGCCAATGCTACAGAGTTTGATCCTCCCAGAGATGACACCCATTCTGCATATGTCAATCTCACCCTAGCAGAGTTGGGGTTAAATGTAAATAACCTGTATAGATGAATAATTACAGTATCAACTTATCAGTATTCAAGAATTTTTTTTTTGTGTTCATGTTCTCTCCGCGTTCTGAGAGTTAACAGTCTAGATTTGAGTGCACCGAATCTGCCTTTCTGTTAAACACTCTTTGTATATATTCCTTCCTCAGAATCCGTAGATCACATGAATACAGATCGATCGATCAAAATTTTTTTTTTATCACTTCTACTGTGTAATCTCAACGTTGAGTTCGTTGTTCATTTGTTGAGTTTTAAGTTGTACTATAGTATACCTTGTATTGCATTACAGTTTCAGTTACGTAAGCTTCCATTCCAATGTTCTACTTATGTATGTTATAATGTTTAATTGTTGTGTATTTTGACATTGTATAGAATCAGCCCAAGCCGTATACCTGCCATCTCTAGTTTGTATTAGTTGTATGTCGGGACGACATACGTTAGCGTCGCCGAGCTCTCAGTAGTAGTAACCAGTTACCAGTAACCAGTGTACCGTTGACTCAACGACCAACCGTCTCTGCCTGAGTCACTATCTGAACTCATATTGCGCTGACCTGGCATTATTCAAAGACCCTCTATGGGTACGTGGGCGGCCAGCCAGTCAGACAGTGTTACGAATGTGAGCAAGGAGATAGGTACGGCTGTAAGGGCGTTACACACATTATCTGTAATTATACGTACTACCAGCCTACGTGAGTATTTCTTACCTAATCCACGTGTCGAACTCCCACATGATACTTCTTCTCATTCATAACATCCACAATCATCTCTTTCTTATCATTCGCACAACATCCACGCACATTCACTTTGACAATTTTCTTATTATTATTATTTTTAGTAATCTGTACAGGAAAAGGGGTTGTAGCCCATTGTTCCCGGCATTTTAGCTGACTTTTACAACACGCATGGCTTACGGGGAAAAGATTCTTGTTCCACTCCCCCATGGATATAAAAGGGAAAAGTGATAAGAGCAAGAACTATTAAGATAAAATCAAAGAAAACTCAGATGAGTGTGATTACATTAACGTATACATGTATGTTTAGTGTAACCTAAATGTACGTAGAAGTAGCAAAACGTACCCGAAATCTTGCATGTTTATGAGACAAAAAAAGACACCAGCAATCCTACCATCATGTAAAACAATCACAGGCTTTCGTTTTACACTCACTTGGCAGAACGGTAGTACCTCCCTGGGTGGTTGCTGTTTACCAACCTACTACCTATAATATATATATACATATATATATATATATATATATATATATATATATATATATATATATATATATATATATATATATATATATATATATAGACTAATTTTTATAGGAGTGGACCTGTAAGCCAGCGGAAGGCCTCGGTCAGATGACCAGAAGCTCTAATGGCTGGTCGTAATATAATTAAGACCCGCGCCCTGTTTCTTGACGACCTCTACCTAACTCTGCTCAAGATTAGGCTAGCTAAGTAAGGTTTGTCAGGAAACAGGACAAGTGCTTCCTGATTCGGGTCTTAGTCATATGATGACCCGCCATTGGAACTTTTGGTTATTTGACCGAGGCCTTCCGCTGGCTTACCCCCTCCACCCTTTTAAAAATTATATATATATATATATATATATATATATATATATATATATATATATATATATATATATATATATATATATATATATATATATATATATATATATATATTTGAGAGGTTAAAGTATTCGACTGGTAGTGAACAAGTTTTAGACATCCTTAATGACCCTTTTGTATTCAATAGTTTTTTTTCTTTTTAAATCAAAACCAATCAGCCAGTACGTGATCTACCGTTGTTCCATCCGGATTTAGCTCAGTGGCCAAAGAATTTGGCTCACAGCCTAAGGTATTTGGTTCGAAATCCTGGCAGGGAGATACTACTTTTTATAAATAAGTCTCTTGACATCTACTACTCTTGTTCACTTAAAAGTAAATAGATATTTGGGTGTTAGTAGACTATTGTGGGCCACATTCTTGAAGGAGGTATGTCATGCCATGAAGTTTGGTGGTGGTATTTGGTTTGTCAGAAGAGATGCGAAAATTTCTCCTAAGGTCTTACTGATATAATGACCCATTCCGTATAGCTTTTGGTCATTTAACCAAGACCTTCCGTTACCTTACTGGTCCTGCTCGTAAAAAAAAATATCACGTCATAATTTATATATCTTAGGATAATATATAGATTAAATATACCGTAGTTCAATAGAAAATTCCAGCATTGGAGAAAGAGATTATTTACAATTACAGACACAGCCAAAGACAGGTACAGAACAGGTCAGGTGTACAAATAAGTGCCTTCAGGTCAAGGGTAGTTATAACATCAAGTTTATAGTTTTTTTTTTTTTTAGGTGATGGTGTTTGGCCATGATGCACTCGTAGCAGAATCAAGGGTTTACAGTTAGTTCTGAATGTAATGGGCGCAGCGTTACAGTTGATATAATGGCTATAATTTTTAACATGTGCTCAGTAACTAGTGAACAAATTTCTGCCAGTTTATTCTATGTCTAATTGGTTGCAGTCATTGCTAGGAATTTCTTATAGACCAGTTATATTAAGGACATACTTATAATACACAATTGCCTTTTTTATGGGGTGGGTGAATGAGGTACAGTTTTAGTGTGGACGACTACCACATTTTAGTGTTCTTGTGGTAAGAAATTAACAATTTGGTTTCAGTATCCATTGTCTCTTTACTTTTTTATTGGCTCTATAGTGATTTACATTAGATAAATTTACCATTTATTGTTTCATGTGTTGAAGTACTTACTTCGGCCAGACTATTTAGTGCACTATTATTTTAAGTGTTACTTGTTCCGTGGAAGCATCTTTACACAGCTTATGAAGAAAGTTCTCACAAAACTTAGCAAGGATGGAGGACTTACTTCATAAACTCTCAAGCGCTCATAAAACAATCTAGCTCAGTAAAAGTGCTGGCTGCCTTTCTTTGGCTGACCTAATTAACGTTTTCACAGTGTGTTCCCAGCCAATTACCAGAAGAAACTCGCCAGGATATTGAGTAACAGTTCTTAAGAATCACTAACAGTTCCTTCATCAGCTCTTTAACTCAGTGTAAAAAGCCCACATTGATCCTCTTCTCGTAAATTAAAAAATAATAAAGGATCATCAAGACTAGCTTTCTCTGACTAAGCTGACCTTTAAATTTGAAGTAGGATTAAATTAATTATTAAATGTCAGCTGGCATGGAACAGGCAGCTGGCACCTAAATCGGTGAAGGAGGTAAAGGAGGGAATAAAGAGGTGGGGAGACGTTGTTTCTTAAGATACCAAAAGACTGAACATGTCTTCAAGACAACACTTGGAGTCAACTGGTGGTGCTGGTTTATTCGTCAGTATCTCTTGACAAGGGTCTTAATCCGTAGTTCAGCATCCAGTGGCCTAACGGAGCTAGGTTCTACATAACATTTAGAAAACAAAGACTCAGTACCTGGTACCAGCCTGTCTTTACGATACCCGTAAGGGTATCGTAAAGACAATTTAGTAGTGCTCTTACAGCCAGCTGAACGTTTAAGGTTTGCAGTACCTGCAAATCTCACTCATCACACACGGGATTTTATAATTATGTTAATATACTTAGCATTTTTGGAGCTCAAAATGAGTTAATAACGTCATCATACTCTCATCGTGCGATTACAGAGCGGCGGCAGCCTAATGAGGAAGAGGTTAAATCAGAACCCTAGCTATAAACGTGACTATTACGGGGATTGGATGGCCTTGGGGGAACATTAAACTCACAAAACATTCTGTTCGACGTGAAAAATAACCACCAAATTGGGATTCTCGCATTCGGAGGCAGAAAGTTATGGGTTCACTGTTTTTTCCATTAACAAGGAAGATGTTTATGGTTACGAAAGTTGAAATTGATATAGAAGGTTGAGTATATGTCGCTCAGGCGAGGATAATATAATTGTCGCTCAGGCGAGGATAATATAATTGTCGCTCAGGTGAGGATAATATAATTGTTGCTCAGGTGAGGATAATATAACTGTCATTCAGGCGAGGATAATGTAATTGTCGTTCAGGCGAGGACAATATAATTGTCGTTCAGGAGAGGATAATGTAATTGTCGTTCAGGCGAGGATAATATAATCGTTGCTCAGGCCAGGATAATATAATTATCGCTCAGGCCAGGATAATGTAACTGTTCTTTCAACTCTTTTCTCATTTTAAAGCATCAGTTTGTTACCTAATTTTCTCCAAATCATTTTTAAGTTAATTTAAAATAAGTTAATTTAGGTTAGGCTAAGTATTACTTAAGTATAGCTTAGACTGAGGTTAATGTAAACTTCCAATGAAATTTTTACATGCAGTTATGGTAGTCCAGCAAATGAGGACTCTGATACAAGCAGTTTAGTGTTAAAACAGGTTGGTTTGTAGTATTTCAAGAAGTAGATTCCATAAATTCATTTAAAACCTTTATCGATGGGTTTAGTAGTATTTGCAATCTTTTTTTTTTCCTGTGTCAACCCAGACTTAATTACTCTCGTCAACCCAGACTTAATTACTCTCGTCAACCCAGACTTAACTACTCTCGTCAGCCCAGACTTAATTACTCTCGTCAACCCAGACTTAATTACTCTCGTCAACCCAGACTTAATTACTCTCGTCAACCCAGACTTAATTACTCTCGTCAACCCAGACTTAATTACTCTCGTAAACCCAGACTTAATTACTCTCGTCAACCCAGACTTAATTACTCTCGTTAACCCAGACTTAATTACTCTCGTTAACCCAGACTTAATTACTCTCGTTAACCCAGACTTAATTACTCTCGTTAACCCAGACTTAATTACTCTCGTTAGCCCAGACTTAATTACTCTCGTCAACCCAGACTTAATTACTCTCGTTAACCCAGACTTAATTAGTTGCCCTTAACTGGCCACTGAAGTTGTAAAGAAGACAAGAATTTACTCAGGTTTATTTTCAGAATGAATGTCAGCCTTGTTCCGTTTAAATTCCAGTAATATTGCTAAGAATGTTATAAAGAACATAAGAAGACTTGTAAAAATGTTGCAGAATGACAAAATATTAGTAAAGTTTGCCTGGGGACCACCTCATGTTAGAATCTTAGAATGAGATGCTAACATGAGGTGAAGAATTGCCAGAAATACAGCAGATTACAGTTGTATAGAATTAATACCACAAACATGTATGAGCAGTTTAAGCACGTAACTGAGATTGACAGGATTAAAAAAAAAATTATGCAGGATTTGCTGCAGTTGGATAATAAGTAATTGACGAAGGCAGTGATACATGTGAGTAAAGATACTGTGATTGTTATGGTAGTGATAACTGTATATTTAAAGAGACAAGTGGAGATGATGTCGCTAGTGGCGCGTCAGTTATTAGAGCTGTGAAGCATAGCCATTTTGACGGTCTGTTCCTTCACAGGAGTGGCGATGCCCAGTAAACTAACCTGGCCACTATCTACATTAAAAAATATATTGACTTAGAGCGTTGCTGCTCTCAGAATTTGTTTCACATTGTCACAGTCACTTGTGTTGAGTAACATCTTTAGTGTTGACTCATTCTCCACTTAAACCAACAACATGAATGCCTGCAGATGGACTTGCAAAACTTTCCACGCTCCGGCTCAGATTGCCTTCTTTGATATTCCAGGAAAGTAACGGCAGCATGCCGGGAAGAGGAAGAGCGAGGCACCACGTTTCTATTTGATCTCGTAAAACATCACCTTGCCTTCACCATGCCTTCACCGTGACTGCTGCCTGGTGCAGACATGCTGGCCTTAATACGGACTTATGAGTGGTTAATCACGGTTCAGTTAGCTCATTTTCTCTCTGTTGAAGAGAATTGAAGTTATATTTTAGTCAGAGTTAAATTTAACATTTCTGAGAACTGACATATGCCCTGTTATTATTTAACTATAACAGTATGCTCTAAAATAATAATTCTGTAATTTTCTTTATATTTTAGGTTTATTATTTTCAAGGTTTATCAAATTCCAGGATAATTAAAACCCCAGTCTATGTCGTTATGAACCATCAAGTATCCTTTAATCTCTGACTTAAGTTCCTCAAAAATTTCTTTTTTTTTTTTTGAAGGTTTGTTGTTTAGATTAGGAAGCCATTTCTCTCTCAGATATATACAGGTCTAGTAGAATAAAAATTTCCACAGGACTTGTAAGGTGTTCATCTCTGAGTCGCATTGACGATGGTGGTGCTGGTGAGTTAAGTTGTACTGTTCTAGCAGTAGCAGTAGTAGTAGTACTAGTAGTAGTAGTACTAGTAGTAGTAGTACTAGTAGTAGTAGTACTAGTAGTAGTAGTACTAGTAGTAGTACTAGTAGTAATAGTATGAGTTGGTATAGACGGTGGCACTAAAGGTATTAGCAATGGTAGTGACGTTGGATAAGGAAGTAGTGGTGACTTGGAAGATGGTTGTGGCGATAATACAGCTAGTATAGGAATTAGTATGATGTTAATGGTGGTGTCATCGGAGTTGGTAGTGATGTTGGCGGGAAGTGGTAATGTTGATGGTAGCATTGACAACTCCTGGCCAACTGAGACATTGTCGATACTACTGGAGTATACCTGGAGAGGGTTTCGGGGGTCAACGCCCCCGCGGCTCGGTCTGAGACCAGGCCTTGTGGTGGATCAGGGTCTGATCACAGTGCGGCTCTACCACCTTTATGTTGTAGACCCATCCAGGTCCCCAGAGTGATACAGAAAAGTCAGCTATATGTGAAAACCTGTTACCAAAGTTATCAGCAAACTGAAGTAAAAAAAAAAAAAAACATATGCATCAGGCTGGGATAACCCTTCCATTGGAAATGGTATGTAGGTACATGAACAAGAAAAAAATTGGTAATATTGCCAAGATCAGCCTCAGTGTTTTCTCGAATATTCTACTTGACACAGTCGCGGCAGTTATGACCCATAAATGTCAAACACTAACACCTGATATAATTACATTGATAAACCTCACCCAATACCAACATAACTCCACCAACCTAAATATATCACAGGGAAGGTCAGCCAAAGACTTAATTAAGCTTCGAGTTGCGTGGGTCGCAACCCTTAAGAAAATAAAAAAAACAGTAGTGGTAGTGGTGGTTGGATGTAGTGGAAGGGGACATTATTTTAAATTTACCCCAAATGGATCAATGTCACTCATCCTGTAAGTGAAGGTACAGTTCTGTACTTATAATATTCTCTAATAGAAGGAAACTCAGATGTTGGTTCATCCTGTCATGTGTACCCAGACACGAGATTCGACAACTTAATATAAACAGATTGTTGAAGGTATTAATGCTCAACAACCCGCAAGATAACGTTATGTTACAAGTGCAAATTTGGGAGATATTTTAGGACTGTTGTTTATTTAACAGAAAATAATAGTCAAGAATACTATACTGACTTACCGAAAATGGTGTATAATACCGACAAGTTGATGAGCAAGACACATATGCAACAGTTGGGTATCTTTATTGTTGAAACGTTTCGCCTGCGCGGTAGGCTTCTTCAGTCAAATATAGAAGATAATAAATTGGAGGCGGCAGGGGTGGCGAGATGAAGATGATGTCAGTCCATCAAGCTAAGCAGGTCACACTCAAGCAGTGTTTGGGGTGATATCCTCTCATACTATAGACAAAATATTCAATACTCTTGTTTTCATCGTAAGTTTACAAAGGTTCATGCAGTCAATATGAATTCTTACTATCACGGATTCTACCGCTCATTCACATTTCCACTTACAATAGAGGAGTGGCATCAGGTGTTAAACATTGCGTCAACGCACTAATTTACTGAATTTTCTCTTTATCTTTCTTGCTGTAATTGATTCCTTGTTTTATCTCTGATTTTAGAAGGGTTTTGGGGATGTAATATTCAGTAAGGAAATTTTTCACCTCAGTTCACAAAGTCCCACATGAGAAGGAATCCACAGAAACTTGATCGCCATTAATTAGTTAGCTAATGTTTGTACATCTTTCCTTCATGGCATCCATTCTCTCTTTGTTTTCAGTGTGATATTATTCATAGATGTTTCGAACGTCATATCTTGAGTCAGTGTAAGTCGGTGTTTCTCTTTCACTACCTTCTGTGAGTCTTTTAATACCATAATAACAGCAGTTAGCTGAACATTCAAACGCACTGTGACATTATTTTTGGCGTCTTCAGATTTATTATATACGGTAAAGAGATGTCAGGAAGGCAAGAGAGGCTTACACGTTGTCTCACACCTGCAAAAAATAGGTAGGGTTAGTGAAAGTGGTAGTAGCAGTGGTAGAGGCATAGTGGTAGTGATGGTTGCAGTAGTGGTGAAGGACAAGGCTGAGGAGGAGGAGGCAGTGGTTGGGCTTGGCGCCTGTGTGAGAAATAATCAATCGGGATCGCGGCTACAGAATCCCTGAGCACGGACGGCCAATTATCCCAGCCGGCGCACTGGAGGGTCTGCCATCTCCTTGGTGACCCCCTGCGGCTGCCTCCTGCTACCCGTCTTCCGCCGCCTGTCTGCTGATGCAGGTATTCCATCCCCCTTTCAGTGGTGGTCTGCTGATCATCGCCTCTCTACTTGCCCACATCTACCTCAGTCCTGCTAAATTTCGACTTTTACTACCTGTCTATCGTCGCCTCTCTGATTACTTCTGATTTCTAATGTCTGCCTTTTGTTGCTGTTTGCTTTCTATTTCATGCTGAAAGTCTGTATTCTTTCTGTAGTCACCGTCTTTTAATGATTGCCTACAAAATCTACGTTCCTTTGCCTGCTATATTTTTTTTTTTTGCTCATCACCTTCCGTTCATTGCCAGTCTGCTTTGCTCAGTCTTCCACCTGTTTACAAAGTCTAGATGTGTCCCTATTCTCTCCTGGACCGTAGAAGTTAGGGGGAACTTTGGTAATGTTCCCTGCTAGTGATACTCTCCCACACATTTCTGTGTCTGCACATTTCTCTCTCCACCCATTTCTTTCTTTGTACTGCTTCTCTCTCACCTCTCGTCCCCCCTCCCACTTAAAGGCGTCATTAAGCTCAGGTAAGAGGGTCGTCGTAAGCATCTACTCTGGTAATAGCACAAGACGCCCCACTCTCCCCTTCTTGAGATCTTCGCCAGTCTTCTGCCGGCATTGTTGTTGGTTCACTGTAAATACACCTTATCCTCTCACACATATGCTAGGCCTATGCATTTATGCTAAAAAATCCTAGTGAAATCTAAAAACAAAGTATGTAGGCAATTAATTAATCGTAGTGATAGTCAAAGTAATAATAGTAATGTGTTAATTGTAATGGTAGTATAAATGTTAAAAATATCGCTTAATTTTTACATCCTCAAGCTTGGTTATTTACATAAAGGTTTACACCTGTGTGTCATACATTGTAAAGAATGGTGAAAGCTCGATCCAACGTCTGGTAATCGCGAGTTGAAGGCGCTGTCATATATGCTGTCAACCAGACGGTGCAAGATACCTCCAATGAATAGCAGGGTCATAAGTACACTACTGGATGAGTGTAAAGGCACCAAGACTCTTCAACACCCTTCCTTCATGCCTAGGGATAATTACCAACAAAGCCCTAACTGTCTCTGAAAGAGAAGTTGATAAGTTCCTCAAGTCAGTACCTGATCAGCCAGGCTGTGGTAAATAAGTGCAGCGGGCACCAGCACCCTCCCAGGAGGCCTGGTCTGGGACCGGGTAGCGGGAATGAATACAAGTAATCTACTGGTATAGAAAAATCCATGGTTAAGCTTCAGTGTGCTAGAGAGGGCGACTAACAATGATCATGAAATGATCGAGATATCAGAATGACTAGAATGGAATTATTTTGAGTAGAAGTTTTTTTTTAACTTATTCTTAAAGACGGCACTCATATTAGAAACAGTTTATTCCATTTTTTTAATCAACAGCTTTTATGAATCAGTATTTAAGTACATAACTGAACGTTTTCACTTCTTTGATTCTAGTTAGGTTATTTAGTTATATTTATTATAAGATAGTGAAATATTCATTAGTGCACCAGTATGGCTACATCCATTTCATTTGAAAATTAATCTAGAGTTCGTGTCCGAGAGAAGATTGTGTGTAGTGAATTGTAAATTTTAGTATATCCTTTGTTTCAGTTGTTGCTTCCTCATATTTCTCCAACTGTTGCTGGGTTTCCCAAGAGGAAAATACAGCACCAACATACAAAATCATGTATTATACCTTTATACAGAGTTTGAATTCGTATATATGTAGGAAAGAAGTCCATTTAGTGCCTTACAAATGGAGTAGAGCACCAGTAATTCCTCACGTACATACCAATGTACACATCTGAAGAATCCCAAAATTGGATCTTTAATTTCGTCTACATTGGTAGAGCAACAGGAAGACAAATCCCCTTACCACAGTCCCCTAGGCACCACACCATGAATATTACATGAGGCGACCACCAAGGAGGCAACCTAGCACGTACCAGTCTTCCTTTAAACAAAGGCACCTTCCAGGTTGTTTACATTTTCTAGTATGCGTTTATTAACCACAGGTCAAGTAAGGCTCAGGTGTTCGTATGCAAACTTTTTGGATTATACATGCAGTTATAATTCCATGCTTGTTTCATGGAAGAAAATGATGTGTGTAGTCTGGAAAATGTGAGGCTATGACATGACCTGTTAGTTAGTTAGTTAGTTAAAGATTAGCCGGTATTCTCCCGGCCCGGGCCTTGTCCAAGTGGTGGCCCGGCCTTGACTCCCTCTTTAGGGAGTGTCTGAGACCGAAGTCTTCCATGGGAGGAGGCACAACTACCTCCTCATCTTTGGGACCAACTGTCCCCAGGCCTAGCCACAAGCTAGGCCTCTCTGGTCTGCCATCCCCGCCCCAAGGGGGCAAATGGGAATGACAGTCTTATGAGCTAAAGGCTCGGGCTCAGGCACCTACACTACCCTAGAAAGGTTAGGCATGGTGTCGATCATTCTCATGACCTGCCAGTGTGGCAAGTCATGTCTTGCTTAACCGCTGACCTGTCTGTCTGGAGGGAAATACAACAGTTGCTTCGGTCTCTAAGCAACGTCATCCCAACGTATGCCTTAGGAAAGGAGCTAGAAAAACAGTTTTAGAGTGAAGTTATAATTAAACTGTACCCAAGTCCCTAGTAATGCCGAACACAATGTATTTTCAAGAAAACAAAAAAGTAAGACATTAAAGAACATCTGCAATACAGATAAGTTACATTTTTTGTAATTTAATACGTTTGTGCGAGCCTCAGGCTTCCCTTGGTAGCACGTTCTGTTGCCGACGGAGATCCAGCCATCACTAAGCAATTAGCGAGTACAAGAAAGTTTCCTGCCTAAGTTTGATTACAGAATAATTTAGACTGCCAGTTTACGGCAGCAAAGTTGCTTTAGAGGTAAAAGGGGAAGAAGGGGTTGCTTGAAACGAACGCTCCCTTTAACAGATTTTTATGGAATAATATGAATAGCCTGTCATGAGAATTTGTGAAATTAATGGCTTTCATATTCAGTGTACTGCTGCCTTTATGTATCCTGCCTGCATCAGTTACTGTGAGGAGAACCTTAGCAGTTATATTAATACGAACAACTAATTTTGTTTTAATGGTAATTATTACTTTGAGAGTTTGTCTTACTTTCTTATTTCTTTCAGCCAAACTTTGCTCAACAACTGAAACTGCACACACCAGCGTCTTATTTCCACATTAAAATATCGGTATTTTACTTACGGATATCTTAACGTTTCACCAAAAGGCAAAATTTAAAAATACTTTAAATTTATGACAGCCATAATATAAATGGGCTCCATATAGAAAATTTATTGAATAACAGTGTGTGTTTTTTGTCTTAAGTATGACCGAGTGTTTACTGCTATGTTCCATAAAGCCTCCACCACCTCCAAGTGTAAGAAACATTTAACATAGCAATACAACAGAGTCAAACTTGATTTATTGTTAGGCGAAGCACTCCGTTTTCTGTATTGACGTTGGACTCACAAGACAAGTAGGTAATGGAATTTGTTCCAAGAGGTCTGGACAAGAAGAGAAATGGGATTACTTACGGAGGATTCTGGTGACTTTGGTGATTTATTGTCAGGTTTTTGTCCCGAAGCTATTTTCTCTTCTCCGAGGCTTTGGACTATGGGTTTTTAACAAAAAGTGGCAGCACATACACATGCAAAACAACCACGGAGGGGGGGGGGGAGTTGAAAGATAGCTCTACTAGGACTTTCATATTGCAATCAACACATGAAGTGTCGAAAGAGCTCTAGGCCTTTCGTGTTGCAATCAACACATGATGTGTTGAAAGATAGCTCTAGGCCTTCCGTGTTTCAATCAACATATCATAAGGGGAGTTGAAAGATAGCTCTAGGCCTTTCGTGTTGCAATCAGCACATCATCAGAGAAGTTGAAAGATAACTCTAGGCCTTTCGTGTTGCCTAAAGCTAACTTTCGATTTCCTCTCGCCATCCGTGGTTGTTTTGCATCTTGTATCGCTTTTTCGCGATTTTTGCATATGCATATATATAGGTTAGGTTATATATGAGGATAGTGAGGCTCAGGATAGGGTGTGTAGAAGAGAGGAAGACTACTTCTAGGTAAAAGTAGGTCTTAGACAGGGATGTGTAATGTCACCATGGTTGTTTAATATATTTATAGATGGGGTTGTAAAAGAAGTAAATGCTAGGGTGTTCGGGAGAGGAGTGGGATTAAATTATGGGGAATTAAATACAAAATGGGAAGTGACACAGTTACTTTTTGCTGATGATACTGTGCTTATGGGAGATTCTAAAGAAAAATTGCAAAGGTTAGTGGACGAATTTGGGAGTGTGTGCAAAGGTAGAAAGTTTAAAGTGAACGAAGAAAAGAGTAAGGTGATGAGGGTATCAAATGATTTAGATAAAGAAAAATTGGATATCAAATTGGGGAGGAGGAGTATGGAAGAAGTGAATGTTTTCAGATATTTGGGAGTTGACGTGTCAGCGGATGGATTTATGAAGGATGAGGTTAATCATAGAATTAATAAAGGAAAAAAGGTGAGTGGTGCATTGAAGTATATGTGGAGGCAAAAAATGTTATCTATGGAGGCAAAGAAGGGAATGCATGAAAGTATAGTAGTACCAACACTTTTATATGTTTGTGAAGCTTGGGTGGTAAATGCTGCAGCGAGGAGGTGGTTGGAGGCAGTGGAGATGTCCTGTCTAAGGGCAATGTGTGGTGTAAATATTATGCAGAAAATTCGATGTGTGGAAATTAGGAGAAGGTGTGGAGTTAAAAGTATTAGTCAGAGGGCCGAAGAGGGTTTGTTGAGGTGGTTTAGTCATTTAGAGAGAATGAATCAAAGTAGAATGACTTAGAGAGCGTATAAATCTGTAGGGGAAGGAAGGCGGGGTAGGGGTCGTCTTCGAAAAGGTTGGAGGGAGGGGGTAAAGGAAGTTTTGTGGGCGAGGGGTTTGGACTTCCAGCAAGCGTGTGTGAGCGTGTTAGATAGGAATGAATGGAGACAAATGGTATTTGGGACCTGACGAGCTGTTGGAGTATGAGTAGGGTAATATTTAGTGAAGGGATTCAGGGAACCGGTTATTTTTACATAACTGGAATTGAGTCCTGGAAACGGGAAGTACAGTGCCTGCACTCTAAAGGAGGGGTTTGGGATATTGGCAGTTTGGAGGGATATATTGTGTATTTTTATACGTGTATACTTCTAAACTGTTGTATTCTGAGCACCTCTGCAAAAACAGTGATTATATGTGAGTGAGGTGAAAGCGTTGAATGATGACGAAAGTTATTTCTTTTTGGGTCACCCTGCCTTGGTGGGAGACGGCCGACTTGTTGAATATATATATATATATATATATATATATATATATATATATATATATATATATATATATATATATATATATATATATATATATATATATATATAGATAGATAGATAAAGAGAGAGAGAGAGAGAGAAATCACAATAAAACGCATGATTGCAAATATATATAAAAGAAAACACAGTGGAAATACAAAAAAAAATACCTGAGCACTTGCATGTGCTTACATACGCATTTTCAGAGGAATAGGAAGGTGAAGCAAGAGAAGAATATTTTATATATTACTCACCGAGGTGATATCTTACCCAGTGAGGTGATGCCTAACCCAATGAGGTACCTCGCAAAGTGAGGTGATTCCTCAGGATACACTGTATAAGGCCTACTGGTCTTGCTTTGTTGCTTTATTAGGTTTAAAGCCTGTCGACTACACGATGTTCATTATGGGTGCTTGTAATCAATGCAGCACCAAAAATATTTTAATCCCTGAAATAGGGATTAAACTCAGTGTATATACACACGGAGAGATTTTTTTTTTTTACACAGGGTTTGACAAGGTTAGGTTAAGGATCCCTAGCTTTATTAACAGGCTATATACAGGTTAAGGATTCCTAACTTTATTGGCAAGCTAAGAGCTGTTACCTACATCAGCTCATTTGAAAGCATTTTTATAGTTATGAGACATACAAGTAGGGAACAGGATGAAGTTGGAGCCATCTGTGGGCCAGCATTTTCATTTGATCAACTGACTTTATCGCGTTGACATCATTATGCTGTACGAATGTGTTCCATACTCGAGTCATCCTGGGTATATATGATCTCAGATGGAGTGATGTTCTGGAGAAGGGTACAGCCAGAGTGAAGTTGCTGCTTTCTGCCCGTCTTGTGGCATAGAAGCTTGCTTCACAATGTCCTCGAAGTGGATCCAAGTGTGGTACTTTGACAACATTGGCCTTGTATATAACAGTAAGGTCACCCACATCCCTCCTCTGTTGAAGGCTCTGCTGAAATGACAGATATCTCTCTCTCTCTCTCTCTCTCTCTCTCTCTCTCTCTCTCTCTCTCTCTCAGCAGTGTACATAACCTTGTTAATGCTCTCCCAGGCTTCATCAACTGCTAAACAAACACTGCTGTAAATATTTCACCATGTACTGAGTGTATGTACACAGCGTGTGGCGTTGTGTACATAACTTCTTTCCTCCAGAGCTGAAACTTCCTCATATTATTGCAGTTTTTCAATTAGGCATTATTTTTACTGGGATTTACCCAGAAAAGATGAAAAGGGAGAATAGAACTACGTTCTCAAATAATGGGTCTCCGGTGAAGACAGAAAACGCTGGAATGGCGTAATGGAGAAGAGAGGAGAAAGATGTAAATAATTTTCTGGTCAGTATTTAGTGTACTGCCTCCACTGAGTTTGGTGACAATTCATAGTTTAAAACGCACGATAATACCCGAGTTTTGCAGTGTTCACTGTTGTGCAAACTTATGATTTTTTTTTTTTTGTAGGTTAAGTCAGGTTGGGTTGTAACTCTAACTATCTGAACCCAACCTAACCAAAAAAAAAAAAAAGTCACCTTTGTAAATGATATGTCAGCATAATGTTAAAGTCTAAAGTCGAAGAATTCCATTTTTCACTTACTCTCCTGCTTCTAAATATAATACAATAAAATTATTACTATAATCTAAATATTACACCTTTAATAACAATTTGCACCGCATAAAACTATCTCCAATGTAAAATCCATTTAATACTCTACACTTTAAAATAGGAAGTGTCACCAATCTCAGTGGAGAAAAGAGGGTAAGTATTAAGTGTTCCCCGTATGAGCTGATGTCAGCTGCTGACCTGTCCTTGTGAGTGGCTGTCCTTGTGAGTGGCTGTCCTTGTGAGTGGCTGTCCTTGTGAGTGGCTGTCCTTGTGAGTGACTGTCCTTGTGAGTGACTGTCCTTGTGAGTGGCTGTCCTTGTGAGTGGCTGTCCCTGTGAGTGACTGTCCTTGTGAGTGGCTGTTCTCTCAGTAGTAGTACCAGTTCCAGTAACCAGTTACCAGTAACCAGTGTACCAGTAGATGACTCACTACCAACCGTCTCTGCGTGAATCACTGTCTGTATTCATATTGTTGCTGACCACAGCAGTATTCAAACACCCCCCTCACATATGGGTACTGGGGTTAGTTAGTCTTACGTGAGAGAGCAAGGAGGCAGGTCACGGCTGTTTGGCGCTTCCCACATTATCCGTAATATACGTACTTCCAGCCTACGTGAGTATTTCTTTAACCTATCCACGTGTTCGAACCCCACATGATAGTTCTTGTGAGTGACTGTCCTTGTGAGTGGCTGTCCTTGTGAGTGACTGTCCTTGTGAGTGGCTTTCCTTGTGAGTGACTGTCCTTGTGAGTGGCTGTTCTTCTGAGTGACTGTCCTTGTGAGTGGCTGTCCTTGTGAGTGATTGTCCTTGTGAGTGGCTGTCCTTGTGAGTGACTGTCCTTGTGAGTGTTCTTGTGAGTGGCTGTCCCTGTGAGTGACTGTCCTTGTAAGTGGCTGTTCTTGTGAGTGGCTGTCCTTGTGAGTGACTGTCCTTGTGAGTGGCTGTTCTTGTGAGTGGCTGTTCTTGTGAGTGACTGTCCTTGTGAATGGCTGTTCTTGTGAGTGACTGTCCTTGTGAGTGGCTGTTCTTGTGAGTGACTGTCCTTGTGAGTGGCTGTCCTTGTGAGTGACTGTCCTTGTGAGTGGCTGTCCTTGTGAGTGGCTGTCCCTGTGAGTGACTGTCCTTGTGAGTGGCTGTTCTTGTGAGTGGCTGTCCTTGTGAGTGACTGTCCTTGTGAGTGGCTGTTCATGTGAGTGGCTGTTCTTGTGAGTGACTGTCCTTGTGAGTGGCTGTTCTTGTGAGTGACTGTCCTTGTGAGTGGCTGTTCTTGTGAGTGACTGTCCTTGTGAGTGGCTGTCCTTGTGAGTGACTGTCCTTGTGAGTGTTCTTGTGAGTGGCTGTCCCTGTGAGTGACTGTCCTTGTGAGTGGCTGTTCTTGTGAGTGGCTGTTCTTGTGAGTGACTGTCCTTGTGAGTGGCTGTTCTTGTGAGTGACTGTCCTTGTGAGTGGCTGTCCTTGTGAGTGACTGTCCTTGTGAGTGGCTGTTCTTGTGAGTGACTGTCCTTGTGAGTGGCTGTCCTTGTGAGTGGCTGTTCTTGTGAGTGACTGTCCTTGTGAGTGGCTGTCCTTGTGAGTGACTGTCCTTGTGAGCGACTGTCCTTGTGAGTGACGATACAAAACAATCACATACGGATTATTATTATCAAGGGAAGCGCTAAACTGATAGGGTTTATATAGCGCCAAGAAAATAGAAGATAATTAGGTTTGATCCAAGGAACGAGAAGGTGGCTCTAATTCCTTGGATGAAGAGCTATTCCCCAGTGTCAGGGACGGAGCTTCCGAGACATGAGATATTCGATGCTGTAATATATCCAATTTTTCTTTGCCTAACTTGTTTGATACCCTCATCACCTTGCTCTTGTCTAAGTTCACTTTCAACTTTCTTCCTTTACATACCCTCACAAAATCATCCGCTAACCTTTGCAGCTTCTTTTGAGAATCTCCCAAATGCACAGTGTCATCAGTAGAGAGTAACTGTGGCAACTCCCAATTTGTGTTTGATTTCCCATAACTTAATCCCACCCCTCTCCTCAACACCCTAGCATTTACTACTTTTACAGCCCCATCAATAAATATGTAATATTACACATCAATGTCTAAGCCTACTTTTACTTTTACATTGATTGTTAGAAATGCTTAACCAGACCCTTTCATTTCCCAGTGAACCTTACATGTCCAACCCTGTCTTGGTGTCTACGCTCAACATAGTCTATGATCACCTCTCCCCCATGGATTTAGCAATTATTCACACAGCAGAGGGCAAAGTAAGAAATTTTTATTAAATTAATTTTGTGATTTTTGTTTGCCAGGTTTGATAATATAAACTCAGCTGAGCTTTGTCTTGTCACCTTATTTTTTATGTTTTGGTTATGTAACGTAAGGTAACCCATAATAATTTTCATGAGATGTGACATTGCTTGTGCACACTTTATAACTGTTGAAATAAATCATGCTGAGAAGATTTTTCAATGACTTGCATATTTTTGAAGTACTGTATATATCCACACACAAATAAAAACAAATAAAGAAGCCTTGTTTTTTATATCATACATGGTTTTTACAATGAGGCAATTAACAGTATTTTGTGTACAGATTTGATGCAGTTCTGAGATTGCATCTTTTGTATCTTTTAAGGAGAGCTCCTTGTTATGCCAAGCATTTTGGGGAGACTGCTAGACAGTACTAGTGTGTAAATTTATTTAGACTTTGTGTGACAGTTTAGCATGAATAATTAAGTAATTAAGTTTATTCATGTATACACAAATACAGTTACATGTACATAGATTATCATGTATAGCAGCATATGTGTAGAGAACCTAGGATAACCCAAAAATGTCAAAGTGGCTTATTTCCATTGGGGTCCCTGTGATATGTATTATTTATAGTATGTATTTAAAAGTTAAAAACAAGTAAGTATCTTAACAACGTAAAAGCAGTTACGATAAAAGAAGCTATACTAGCGGAGAGGTAAAATTAGTCATTTTCATTGCCATTAAAGACAGGATCAGATTATAGTATATATATGTTAGTTATACAAGAAATCACTCTCCTCCCTTTCTTGTAGCCTTATTCATGAGATACATTTTGGCTCTCTTCTTGAACTTGCTCATGCTATGACAGGCTTTGACTTGTGCAGGCAGTCTTTTCCACTCTTTAATTACTGTACAGAAAAATGTCTTTGAAGCCTGACCACTGACTGTAGGTACTGCAAAGTTGTTCTCCTTTCCTCTAGTTCCATAATTACATTTTCTGTTAATTATAAGGTGGCATAGAGGCATGGTTGACAAATAGGCAGCAGAGAGTTTGCATAAATGGGGAGAAATCAAAGTGGGGAAGCGTCACGAGCGGTGTTCCACAGGGTTCAGTGTTGGGCCCCCTGCTGTTCACAATATACATAAACGACATAGATGAGGGCATAAAGAGCGACATCAGCAAGTTTGCCGATGACACTAAAATAGGCCGTCGAATTCATTCTGACGAGGACATTCGAGCACTCCAGGAAGATTTGAATAGACTGATGCAGTGGTCGGAGAAGTGGCAGATGCAGTTTAATATAGACAAATGCAAAGTTCTAAATGTTGGACAGGACAATAACCATGCCACATATAAACTAAATAATGTAGATCTTAATATTATGGATTGCGAAAAAGATTTAGGAGTTCTGGTTAGCAGTAATCTGAAACCAAGACAACAGTGCATAAGTGTTCGCAATAAAGCTAATAGAATCCTTGGCTTCATATCAAGAAGCATAAATAATAGGAGTCCTCAGGCTGTTCTTCAACTCTATACATCCTTGGTTAGGCCTCATTTAGATTATGCTGCACAGTTTTGGTCACCGTATTACAGAATGGATATAAATTCTCTGGAAAATGTACAAAGGAGGATGACAAAGTTGATCCCATGTATCAGAAACCTTCCCTATGAGGATAGACTAAGGGCCCTGAATCTGCACTCTCTAGAAAGACGTAGAATTAGGGGGGATATGATTGAGGTGTATAAATGGAAGACAGGAATAAATAAAGGGGATGTAAATAGTGTGCTGAAAATATCTAGCCTAGATAGGACTCGCAGCAATGGTTTTAAGTTGGAAAAATTCAGATTCAGGAAGGATATAGGAAAGTACTGGTTTGGTAATAGTTGTGGATGAGTGGAACAAACTCCCGAGTACAGTTATAGAGGCCAGAACGTTGTGTAGCTTTAAAAATAGGTTGGATAAATACATGAGTGGATGTGGGTGGGTGTGAGTTGGACCTGATAGCTTGTGCTACCAGGTCGGTTGCCGTGTTCCTCCCTTAAGTCAGTGTGACCTGACCTGACTAGGTTGGGTGCATTGGCTTAAGCCGGTAGGAGACTTGGACCTGCCTCACATGGGCCAGTAGGCCTTCTGCAGTGTTCCTTCATTCTTATGTTCTTATGTTCTTATGTAAGCATCCTCGACTCAAATCCCCTCCACCGCCCCACTCCTCCCACTCAGGTTTTCCTACTCCTCACACACTCCTACCTCCATCCCCCCCCCCGCATCTCCCCCAGCAGGAGTGCTGGTTTCCTGGGCCTGGTTGAGTGAGTCATGGGAGAGGCTGCCGCCTGACGCAGAGGGAATCTCTGTGGTTAAGACAGCGGCCAAGATGCAAGACTGTCGTTGACTCTGCCTGGGTGAAGATTCCTCCAAATGTCTTATGAGGAAGTCTTCATTTTAATTATTAACCCTCCGGGTTAATAATTGGAATGTTATTCTTGTTTATCATTCCTCCGGGTTAATAAACAAGGATAACTTATTTACGTACTTACTTATTAACACAAATAAAGCCAATGTGGCTTATTAGAGTGACCTTGTGTGGTAGTTCTAGGGGGGAGGTTATGAGTTGTGGGTTGGCTAGGTGATGTGTTATTGGGCGAGGGTGGTGGGTGTGCGGGGTGGTGGTGATGGGTTGCGAGGTGGGAAGGTGGGTGGTGATAGGTCTTGAGATTAATGTTGTGATGTTTCGATAAACTAAAATATCTCACAACGACTGTCCAGTTCTTTATCTCAGATGCACTTAATCTTACACTCTCTCACTATAGTACTTGTGGGAAATATTTTCCCAGTTGTAATATATGTAGATATCTGTGTAGTAGTGGGGAGTAGAAATTCATTAATTTAGGCTGTGTTATATTCGGTGAAGAAAACAATGCTCGCGTTAGAAGTGGCATGTCCAGTGTCTGGACACCTAACGTTAGGAGTGGCATGTCCAGTGTCTGGACACCTAACGTTAGAAGTGACATGTCCAGTGTCTGGACACCTAACGTTAGGAGTGGCATGTCCAGTGTCTGGACACCTAACGTTAGGAGTGGCATGTGCAGTGTCTGGACACCTAACGTTAGAAGTGGCATGTCCAGTGTCTGGACACCTAACGTTAGAAGTGACATGTCCAGTGTCTGGACACCTAACGTTAGAAGTGGCATGTCCAGTGTCTGGACACCTAACGTTAGAAGTGACATGTCCAGTGTCTGGACACCTAACGTTAGAAGTGACATGTCCAGTGTCTGGACACCTAACGTTAGAAGTGACATGTCCAGTGTCTGGACACCTAACGTTAGAAGTGACATGTCCAGTGTCTGGACACCTAACGTTAGAAGTGGCATGTCCAGTGTCTGGACACCTAACGTTAGAAGTGACATGTCCAGTGTCTGGACACCTAACTTTAGAAGTGACATGTCCAGTGTCTGGACACCTAACGTTAAAAGTGGCATGTCCAGTGTCTGGGCACCTAACGTTAGAAGTGACATGTCCAGTGTCTGGACACCTAACGTTAGGAGTGGCATGTCCAGTGTCTGGACACCTAACGTTAGAAGTGACATGTCCAGTTTCTGGACACCTAACGTTAGGAGTGGCATGTCCAGTGTCTGGACACCTAACGTTAGAAGTGACATGTCCAGTGTCTGGACACCTAACGTTAGGAGTGGCATGTCCAGTGTCTGGACACCTAACGTTAGGAGTGGCATGTCCAGTGTCTGGACACCTAACGTTAGGAGTGGCATTTCCAGTGTCTGGACACCTAACGTTAGAAGTGACATGTCCAGTGTCTGGACACCTAACGTTAGGAGTGGCATGTCCAGTGTCTGGACACCTAACGTTAGGAGTGGCTTGTTCAGTGTCTGGACACCTAACGTTAGGAGTGGCATGTCCAGTGTCTGGACACCTAACGTTAGGAGTGGCATGTCCAGTGTCTGGACACCTAACGTTAGGAGTGGCATTTCCAGTGTCTGGACACCTGACGTTTGAAGCATGGTGGCGTAGTGGACTAAGGCATCAAGAACTTAGCTAGCTGCCTAAATAACTTGGGTTCGATCTCCGGCTGCTCGCAGTATGCTATTTCCTTTAAAACTACTTGTTTCCGTGGATGCATATGTGTGTGTGTGTGTGTATATATATATATATATATATATATATATATATATATATATATATATATATATATATATATATATATGCAGTAAGATCACAGTAAACAGGTGATTTCAGAATATGCAAAACAACCACTCTGAAAGAATAGAGAAATTCCAAGCGCTTTCGTGACTACTCACATTATCAAGGAACTATGAAAGTAAAGCATCCAAGGAAGCTATATAAGGGGTCTGGCCAACACCTCACTATCAGATCCCACAACGGTTAAACACCTGACGCGCGCCGACCCAACTGGATAGGTCCTTTGCACAACTCACCCACAAACTATTCTACCCAAGAAAATTTAAAAATTATTAGTTGTCCAGTGTATTATTAAATTCTTCCCAAATTCTATTAATTATAAATGGATCTAATTTATATAAACCAAAGGAAATATTCATATTATTGTCAAAACTGCTTTTTATGAAACAAGATTCAATTATATTCCAAGGAATATAATTGAATCTTGTTTCATAAAAAGCAGTTTTGACAATAATATGAATATTTCATTTTGCTTACATGTCTTTCTAAACCAACAAAGTTCTTTGTCTCCACAGACTCCTAAGTGCACCACTCACCTTTTTCCCCCTCATCAGTTCTGTGATTCACATTATCTTTCATAGACCCATCTGCTGACACATCCACTCTTAAATATCTGAGTACATTCACCTCCTCCATATTCTCTCCCTCCAATCTGATATCCAATCTTTTGTTACCTATTTTTTTTGTTATCCTCATCACCTTACTCTTTCCTATATTCACTTTTAATTTCCTTCTTTTACATACCTTACCAACACATCTACCAACCTCTGAAACTTCTCTTCAGAATCTCCCAAGAGCACAGTGTCATCAGCAAAGAGCAACTGTGACAACTCCCACTTTATGTGTGATTCTTTATCTTTTAACCCCACACCTCTTGCCAAGACCCTCGCATTCACTTCTCTTACAACCCCATCTATAAATATATTGAACAACCATGGTGACATCACACATCCTTGTCTAAGACCTACTTTTACTGGGAAATAATCTAGCTCTCTCCTACATACTCCAGCCTTTAAACATATGAGAGAAAATTTTAGAAAGTATTTAATTTTAAATGAGTTCTTGCTAATTGACCAGTTTTACCTATTCGGCACGACATATATATATATATATATATATATATATATATATATATATATATATATATATATATATATGGGAAGTACAGTGCCTGCACTCTGAAGGAGGGGTGTTAATGTTGCAGTTTAAAAACTGTAGTATAAAGCACCCTTCTGGCAAGACAGTGATGGAGTGAATGATGGTGAAAGTTTTTCTTTTTCGGGCCACCCTGCCTTGGTGGGAATCGGCCAGTGTGATAATAATAAAAAAATAATATATATATATATATATATATATATATATATATATATATATATATATATATATATTTATATATATATAGTGGTCCCTCGCTTTTCGTAGTTCTCGGCAATCGTAAATTTCGCCAATCATAGGCGTATTTTCGTATAAACATGGACTCGCTTTTCATAGGTTGACTCGCGAATAGTAGTTCGTCCAGGACGGGTACGCACGGTGTGAGCCGGGGAGGCCTCCCTATCCAGCCAATCTGGCATTGTTTACAAGTGAGTGAAGGTCCCCTCAAGTGCTCCTACGAAATATTTCATAATATTCCACTCATTTTAGTGCTTGCAAGTACTAAATAAGCTACAATGGCTCCAAAGAAAGCTCCTAGTGCCAAGCCTGTGGTAAAGGAGGTGAGAAATATGTACAGAGACAAAGTCTTGGGCCATTTTAGGGAAGTGTTAAAGAGATGCCAGAAACAGAGCTCTCTCCACAGTTACTTTGCGAGACAGGACTAGAGTGACTCTCAAGGTGGTCCTAGTGGCATTAAGAAACAGAGAAGAGAAGCAACCCCAGAGAAGCAATTGGTACCTGAGGTGTTGCTGGAAGGGGATTCCCCTTCCAAACTGTAAACAATCCAATCTCTCTCCTCCTCCAGTCTCCCATACACTAAGAAGAATCTCCAATAAAGGTAAGTGTTATGCTGTTAATGTTTCATTCATTATTTCCCATTGTATTGTTTATGTACTACATGTTTATTTCATGTAAAAATTTTTTTTGTTTTAATACTTCTGAGTGTCAGAAACGGATTAATTGTATTTACATTATTTCTTATGGGGAAAATTGATTCGCAAATCGTAAATTTCGTTTATAGTAGCTCCTCCAGGAACGGATTAATTACGAAAAACGAGGGACCACTGTATATATATATAATTGTAACCACGGACGAATGGTATTGATCAATAACAATGCGCTGGCCAAGGATTCGAGCCCATGTTGTACTGGCCTGCCTCATGGTAAGCGAGAACCACATGACGCTTTAAACCACAGGGTTGGGTGGTCCTGTGTTGTTACTGATATATATATATATATATATATATATATATATATATATATATATATATATATATATATATATATATATATATTTATATATTTCTTCTTTCTTTCAACATACCAGCCGTATCCCACCGAGGCGGGGTGGCCCAAAAGAAAAAACTAAAGTTTCTCTTTTTAAATTTAGTAATATATACAGGAGAAGGGGTTACTAGCCCCTTGCTCCCGGCATTTTAGTCGCCTCTTACAACACGCATGGCTTACGGAGGAAGAATATATATATATATATATATATATATATATATATGTCGTGCCGAATAGGCAGAACTTATTATTATTATTATTATTAAAGATTAGCCGGTATTCTCCCGGCCCGGGCCTTTACCAAGTGGTGGCCCGGCCTTGGCTCCCTCTTTAGGGAGTGTCTGAGACCTAAGTCTCCCATGGGAGGAGGAACAAGTACCTCCTCATCTTTGGGACCAACTGTCCCCAGGCCTAGCCACAAGCTAGGCCTCTCTGGTCTGCCATCCCCGCCCCAAGGAGGCTAATGGGAATGACAGTCTTATGAGCTAAAGGCTCGGGCTCAGGCACCTACCCTACCCTAGAAGGGTTAGGCATGGTGTTGATGAGGCTGAACTTCTTCTTTAGAGGTTTGCCGGTACTTCCGGCCCGGGTCTTCTCCAGCTGGTGACCCGGCGGCGATGAGGCTGAACTTGCGATCTTGGCTTAAATAGCAACGCTCATCTTGCCATATAGGACAAGTGAAAATTTGTGTATGCAATAATTTCGCCAAAATCATTCTGAACCTAACGAAAAAAATATATTTCACTGTGTTTGTTTAGTATTAAATTATTGTAAACAAATCTAAAATATATTTAGTTGGGTTAGGCTAAAATAAATTGTTCTTGTTATAATAAGGTTAGGTAAGTTTTTTAAGATTCTTTTGATGCAAAATTAAAAATTTTTGCATTAACATTAATGAAAAAATTATATCTTTAAACGTATAAGAGAAAATTTTAGAAAGGACTTAATTTTAAATGAATTCTTGCTAATTGACTAGTTTTACATATTCGGCACGACATATATATATATATATATATATATATATATATATATATATATATATATATATATATATATATATATATATATATATATATATATATATATATATATATATATATATATATATATATATATTTATATGTATATATATATATATATATATATATATATATATATATATATATATATATATATATATATATATATATATATATATATATATATATATATATGTCGTGCCGAATAGGCAGAACTTGCGATCTTGGCTTAAATAGCAACGTTCATCTTGCCATATAGGACAAGTGAAAATTTGTGTATGCAATAATTTCGCCAAAATCATTCTGAACCTAACGAAAAAAATATATTTCACTGTGTTTGTTTAGTATTAAATTACTATAAACAAATCTAAAATATATTTAGTTGGGTTAGGCTAAAATAAATTGTTCTTGTTATAATAAGGTCAGGTAAGTTTTCTAAGATTCTTTTGGAGCAAAATTATAATTTTTTACAATAACATTAATGGAAAAAATATATCTTTAAAAGCATAAGAGAAAATTTTAGAAAGGACTTAATTTTAAATGAGTTCTTGCTAATTGACCAGTTTTACATATTCGGCACGACATATATATATATATATATATATATATATATATATATATATATATATATATATATATATATATATATATATATATATATATATATATATATATATATGCACACACACACACACACAGTAACGGTCAGTAGAGGAAGGACCGAGGGTTGAGACTCGACTCCTGCAGCTACAAATAGGTAAGTAGTATTCCTTCATTTCAAGATATTAACAAATTACTCTCTTACAGTACCCTCTTTCTTCCACAATTTACTCACTGTTTTTCTTGAGTTATCCTGGGTTAATAATCCAGGATAACCCAAGGCAAAATAATTTCTACAATTATTATTATTATAATAAAAAAGAAGCGCTAAACCACAAGGGCCATACAGCATAATTTCTCCAAAACAATTGCGTTTTCTGCAAAACTTATACCCCTCCATTTTCTCTTAAAAAAAAGCCTGTGTTTCGTTTTCTCTTATCAGAAATCTGCCTTGCAGTTTTATTTTTTCAGCTATCATTGATGTGTGACTAACAGGATGCAAATATGACTAGACTGACATGAGACTGCTAATGAGACCGTGAACCAGGTGCGTCTAGAAGGTGAAATTGTCCATAGAAAGCAAAGCTGAGCTCTGGGTCCGCTGGAGTCATTAGTTGGTCCCTCAGGATGCCATTCACTAAGCATCTATTTTCTGCTGGGTGAACAGGGACAATATGTCTTAGATTTGCTCATACATTTGACGTTTCTTGTAATTTGCACAAGACTCTGTCTTAGAATACAAAACATTTATTTCAAATGACCCACATCCAGCTACTACTCAATTAGGGTACACAAATATTTCCTGACACTTCTACATTGTACAAGCAAAAGAATTAAAATTTAATTTTAAGATACATTTCTTGTTATATTTTTTACGTACTTAATGTTTATTATTTCGTTTGCCCGAAATGCATTGCATATTAGTGGCTTTCTTTTGTTCCCATCATGTAAACTTCATTATTTGTATAGCATAATGAAATATTATATTATTTGTTAGTAGCTCAGGAGACCATCACTACCGCTTTAAGGCCAGGTTCCCGGAAATGGAAACCTAATATTGCAGAACTAAGAACTGTTGAAAAAAAATAAGATTTACTTGCCGTCTTACGTGTTCGTGAGACAACGAAGTTACCAGCAATCCTTCCAGTACGAAATTTTCGACAAGCTTATGCATCAAGTGTGCATGAGATGTGGTTCGCCGGTGTTGTCCTGGTCCGGGTCTTTTCCAGTTGGTGACCCGGCGAGTGTGCATGAGAGGAGCACCTCCCTGAATGCTTGACAACATATGTAGAGAAACAGACGTTGACTATTTTATAATTGCTATAAATAACCCCTTATTTAATATTTCATTTAAGTGTTAATGATACACATATGTTTAAATAACATACGCAACATAGGGACCTCGTTGGAAATAATTCTTTTGACTAATTGTATGCATATTTCCGGTGAATCCATAATAATAATGTTTTTGTATGTATTGGCTATTGGGAATTTATAATATTCAGAAAGGCCTGAGCTTGCTACCATCTGCAGCTCATAAGGCTGCCATCCCCACGAGCCCCTTCGAGGCGGGGTAGATGGCAGACCAGAGGCCTAGCTTCTCCCTACGAGCCCCGTGAGGGCGGGGAATGTGGCTAGGCCTGGGGACACTTGGTCCCAAAGATGAGGAGGTACTTGTCCTTCCTCCCATGGGAGACTTAAGTCTCGAGACACTCCCCAGATAGGGAGCCAAGGCCGGGTCACCACTACTTGGAAAAGACCCGGGCCGGGAGAATACCGGTGAATAAAAAAAAAAAATATAATATACACAAGATATATACCATGAGGGGTTTATTTCTCTCAGCGTATGTATGCTGAGAGTTTACTTTAGTCCCTATTTTAGGGATTAAAATGTTATTGTCTGGTTACTGTGCAGCCTTCATGACCCTCTTGCAGTCGACAGACTTTAAATCAAATTATGATAATACTTACAAAACACCAAAAGGTGTGTAGTTCTTAGTGTATATACAGTGTTACTTTACTTTAATCTCTGTTTTAGGGTTTAAATTATTCAAGGTGAATTGTAGCTAACAAATTAATTACAGTACTGTTATAGCTGTATAATGCTGAGCTAAATTAAGAAACTATGGAGATGTTGATTTTACTGGCCATTCTTTGGTAATATGTTAAAAAAATATCCACTTATTAGACACTAAGGAAATATAATTAACGTTATTTTAATTTCAGTGATTTTGAGAATTTATATAATTTTGTAATGAAGTGTCATACAGAGGATTAGTTAAATATACTTAATAATTACAACCAGGACTGTATGTGAAGATTACACATAGTGTTGGGTATACTGTGTACAAGTTTGTATAACAGGAGGAAGAGAGCCGGGGACCATGGTTTGTGGTCTTGATGGGAAACCGTCGGTGAGCCCCACGGGGGCGAGGGAAATCAGGTCTGGAGAGGTCACTTGTAGAGGAGTTAACCCTAAGCAGGTGACCTTAGGGTTTAGGGGCTGCCTGGATTCTGAGCCCGTCAGCGGTGAGGTTTAATTAAGGAGCAGGGTTTAGAATCTTAATGAATACAATAATTAGTCTTATTCATTTTAGGGAACTTATCAAGACCATATCTCCAGTGTTTCTTGATGTCTCAACTCTTTCCACTTCTCTTGGTATCCTGGAAGTGATGAGTCAACAATGCTCTTTAAGAAAGTCGCGCTGACGTATATCCTGTATGTCAGAGTGACATCATCCTGTGCAGTTTATTCTCAAGAAATATGCCTTGAAACCTGGCGTAATAACATCAAGCCTCGACACATCTGTCGAAATCACTTTTACGTTCCTCTCCCTTCATGGAGAATAAAGGATGCTATGATACTGGTGATAGGTTCTCGATCCAAGAAACTGGAGCTACCCTCCTCTCATATCAAAGATGATTGCCTCATGTTTCGCAGGCTTTCTGACATTTATGGATTTAGCGTTTTCCCATAGATATAACAGTGTACGTTCTTCTGAACTCTAATTCCTGTTTTTCAAGAACTATTCAAATCATTTTCTTATTTAAATATTGACACGCGAAACCGCTGTGAATTCCCTCTTCCACAGATCTCCCTCAACATGCTAAAGTCGATGCATTGGCAATAATTGCATTAAATATAGAGAATGACGAATATATAATTATGTTCTGCTAAATATCTTAAAAAGTAGCGGAAAGGAACAGCAGATAAATTTGAAGATAAAAAAATAACATGATGAGTAGACTACAAAATATTGTTATAACTAGATTAATACTGGTTACGAGTATCCTTGGCATTTCAGCTTGTATGGTCATCTCAGTCATAAGAAAACTGCCTGGTCCCAGACAGGGCCGCGGGAGCGTTGACCCCCGAAACCCTCCATTTATGCTCCAGGTAAACAAAGAGCCAAACACTAGAGCACTGTATCTTAAATAATTAATATATGCTGAAGCCTTGAAACTACATTTTGTACCCCTGTGTAAATTAACTACTGTATTAGGAGATTCTAATATATGAAATTGCTCAATTCTGTAATATTTGATACAAGTAATTACTGATGGTTTCATGAAATGTTTGTTGTGATGCAGAATATTAAGCGAGTGAATAAAAAATTAGTAGATGAGCTTAACGAAACAATATAACAAAAGACAATAACTAAAATAATTTTTAATTAAAACTTTTAAAATAATAAAAAAAAATGTACAATAATATCTTAACTTAAAAGGGCATGATATTCGTGTTTCAGATTTCAGCTGAAAATGTGGAGAAAAGAGGTTGAAAAAATGTAAATTGATGCATAAAAAATGGAAGAATATAGAGTGAAGCGGAGAGTGTGTTATGAAGGGGGAAGGACCGCAGGAAAGAGAATCAGCCGAGCAGGAAAGTTTAATTAGGCGACCCACCAAGTTCTGGGTGAGGCTGTCTTGTGAGGAATGTCTAGGGGAGTGTCTAAGTTAGGAATATCTAAGGTGAGGAGTGTTTAGGTTAGGAGTGTCTAAATGAGGCTTGTCTGAGTGGGAAGTGTCTATGTGGGGAGTGTAAGTGAAGAGCGTCTAGGTGAGGAATATCTAGGAGAACGACGTATAGCTGAGGAGTATTTAGGGGAGGGGAGTCTAGGTGAGGAGTATAGGTGAATAGTGTCTAGGTGAATAGTATCTATTGAAGGGGCGTCTAGATGAGGAGTATATAGGAAAGAGACGTCTAGGTGAAGAGTGTCTAGGGGAGAGGCGTTTTAGTGAGAAATATCTAGGTGAGGAGTATCTATGTGAGCAGGTTCCAGGGGTGAAGGAGACTACGGAGCTTCAGATAAAAAGGTGTGTGTGTCTTGGATTTCGAGAAAGTATTACATGAGACGCCACGGCCCCTCTGACCTCCTACAATATCATCACTAAACTGCACCAGAACACGGCACCTTAAAACATCTTACTCATGCTAACCACACCACAGCTCCACGGCTTAGCACTGCACCACACCACAGCTCCACGGCTTAGCACTGCACCACACCACAGCTCCACGGCTTAGCACTGCACCACACCACAGCTCCACGGCTTAGCACTGCACCACACCACAGCTCCACGGCTTAGCACTGCACCACACCACAGCTCCACGGCTTAGCACTGCACCACACCACAGCTCCACGGCTTAGCACTGCACCACACCACAGCTCCACGGCTTAGCACTGCACCACACCACAGCTCCACGGCTTAGCACTGCACCACACCACAGCTCCACGGCTTAGCACTGCACCACACCACAGCTCCACGGCTTAGCACTGCACCACACCACAGCTCCACGGCTTAGCACTGCACCACACCACAGCTCCACGGCTTAGCACTGCACCACACCACAGCTCCACGGCTTAGCACTGCACCACACCACTGCCCCACACCACAGCTCCACGGCACAGCACTGCACCACACCACTGCACCACACCACTGCACCACACCACAGCTCCACGACACAGCACTGCACCACACCACAGCTCCACGGCACACCACTGCACCACACCACTGCACCACAGCACTGCACCACACCACTGCGCCACACCACAGCTTCACGACATAGCACTGCACCACACCACTGCACCACACCACAGCTCCACGGCACAGCACTGCACCACACCACAGCTCCACGGCACAGCACTGCACCACACCACTGCACCACACCACAGCACCACACCACAGCACCACGGCACAGCACTGCACCACACCACAGCACCACACCACAGCTCCACGGCACAGTACTGCACCACACCACAGCTCCACGGCACAGCACTGCACCACACCACAGCTCCACGGCACAGCACTGCACCACACCACTGCACCACACTAGCATCCCACAATCCAACCTCAAAACACCATCATAACTCAAGTTAACACGCGTAACACAACTCAGAAGCACACTATCGTTCAGTAACACAGTGATGCCGAGACCGTAACACAATGATGATAAAAGCACAGCAACTCAATGATGTCAAGACTACAACACAGTGATGCCAAGACTAAAACACAACGATACCAACACCATAACACAGTGATGCCAGGACTACAACACAACGATACCAAAACCACAACACAGTGATGCCAGGTCTACAACACAGTGATGCCAAGACCACAACACAACGATACCAAGACCACAACACAACGATACCAAGACCACAATAGTGTGCCAACACAGGTCCCCAGGGAGCTAGCTCCCTTTCTGTTAACCGCAGCAGAACACGCACCGACATCACAGCTTGGGAAATGGACTGCAATAACTTTGCTTTTATGCTTCCTGGACACCGAGAGTCTGAGGTCGAGGCCAAGAAAGGTCGATAATGACGTCACCACTCGATCTGACTTTACCAAGTCACATTTTTGTTGCTTTGTTCGTTCCAGTAGTCCTGTAACTTCAACAGACTGCCAAATATATTGAAGTCACATCTCTCCTGATGCCCTTCTACAATCGTTAAATCATTATAAGTCGCTAGATCTCTCCTGAAATTACCATATCTCGTCTGAAATTGCTAAATCACTCCTGATGTTCCCAAATTCCTCCCGACGTCTCTAAATATTTTCTAAAAGTCGTCATATCCCTCTTAATGTTTTGCAAAATCCGCCCTAAAGTTGCCAATTCTCTTCTAACGTCGCAGATCCCTCTTATAAGTTGCCTACTCTTCTTAAAATAACCAAATCAATCCCGAAATCGCTAAATCCTTCCTAATGTTGGCAAATCCGTCTTCAAGTCGCTAAATCCCTCTTCAAGTTGTAAAATCTTTCCTAAAGTCTATTATTTTTTTCTAAGATCGCTAAAGTCCTTCTTAAAATACCGAATTCCTTCTGAAATCGACTAATTCCTTCTGAGTCATCAAATTCCTATAGAAACCACCAAAACATCCACTGTAAAGGTAGGCCTAGTTGAATGTAATGTCAGCTTACTGTTAGTGATGATAAAAGGTGTAATTTTTAAAACTTGTTTTCTCTGCTTTTGCAGAAGAGGACACAAATGAAAACCCAGAAGTCAGTAATTATGCTAGTCAGGATTAAAATAAATTATGTAAGATCAAGGTCACTAGTGACATGGTCCTCAGAGAACTAGATAGTTTGAAACCAACAAGCCACTGAGCCATGACGAGCACTTTCCAAGGGTTCTAAATAAACGTAAAGAGGAACTTAGCAAACCAGTAGCTGTAGTCTCTTAACAGATTACTACAATTGGGTATCGTAATGGATAAGTGGAAAATGACAACTGTGATACCCATTAACAAGGCGGGAGATATTTTCTTTGCTTCAAATTATAGACCAATAGGCTTAACCTCATTTGTGAGAAAATTGATGAAATTAATAATTTGGGGATGCAGTTCGAGGCCTCTTTGAAAGATGTAATTTGATCAGTGAATTTGCTAATCTTTTTCTCTAAGGTTCTGGAGGCAGTAGACCAAGATAAATAATGCAATAGGCCTTTGAGTAAGGCCTTTGATAGCGTCCAACACAAGAGACTGAGGAAGAAAGTATCGGCACATGGTATAGGAGAAATTGTCTCTTGGAGCAATCAGAATGGAGACCAGTTACAAGTAGTGTGTCACAGGTTAGTGCGGGGTCCCTTTTGTTGCTCACAATCTACATAAATGACAGATGAATAAATTAATAGTGACATTAGTACATTTGCCGACGACACTAAAATAAGTCATTAGATAATTCTTAATGAGTACTCTAGAAAGCTACAGGATTACCTAGAGAGATTGATGAAGATTAGGAGTTTAAAGTAATCAGTCCCTCAGCCTGGAGACGATGCAGTCAGTCCATCAGTCTTGATAAAAATACAGCATATGCGCGGGAAAGGGGCATATATACTGCAGAGAGGTGAGGTGAAGCAGTCGTGAGGTGTCACAATGGACAAATCCATAGTAGGAAGTAAGGTTGTGCCTGTAGGTTTAGGCAAACGTAGAATTCCCCGTATCAAGATCCCAATATGCTCATTCTTCGCGTACATGTTGTGTTCTTATCAAGATTGATGGATTGATTGCATCTTCTCCAGGCTCAGGGACTGATTACCTCAAACTCTAATCTTCACTAGTTTTCTTCGTATTGGACTGATGAGCCCTATGTGTGGCGAAACGTTTCAACAGTAAAGAAACCCAAGTGTTGCACATGTGTGTAATTTATCAACTTGTCGGTTCTCTGAACTATTTATCCACGTGACCTACATAGGCAGATGTTGTGGTCGGAGAAGTGGCAGATGCAGTTCAATGTGGACAAATGTAAAGCTCTTAACCTAGGATAAGAAAAGTACTATGGTACTTATAAGCTAAATAATATAGACCTTAGTCAAGTGAATGTGAAAAAGATTTAAGGAGTTCTGCTTAGCAGAAATTTAAAGCCAAAATAATAGTGAATAAGCGTTCGCAATAAAGCTGATGGGATTCTCACATTCATATCAAGAAGTATAATTTTTTTTTAATGAGTCCTAACGGTATACTTAAACTGTATATATCTTTGGTGAGGCCTCATTTAGATTATGTTGCACAGTTCTGGTCTCCATACTATAGAAATGCACTGAAAAATATACAGAGAAGGATAACGAAGTTGATCCCATGTATCAGAAACTTCTACGAAGCTAGGCTTAAGGTATTGAATTTGCATTCTCCTTTTTAGGAAGGATATAGTACTGGTTTGACAACAGTGGAGTGGAACAACTTCCTGGTAGCGTCACCGAGACGTGAGCTTTGGGTAGCTTTAAATATAGGTTGGACGGGTATGCAAGTATGAGATGTGAGTTGGACCTTTCTAGTATGGGTTATTAGGCCTGCTGCAGTGTTTCTTCGTTATTACGTTTTAATGTTCTTAATTCCTCTTAAGTCGCGAAATCTTCAAAAACTCATGTCGCGAAATCGTCCATGAAGTCGCCAAATTCCTGTTGAATTCGCCAGATCCTCCTTGAAGTCACGTTTGTGGTATCCTGTGTTGAAGTATGTATGATGGATCACTGCTGCGTTGCATCAGTGCCTTGGTGTTAGCATTCTTAAATCTGAAAATCGATACGTGCGTTGATTTTTTGTTCTCACGCTAGCGTGTTGAGACTTCAAACAATGGCGTGTAGATGTTTCGAGCAATTGGCCTAACCTCGGAGATTAGTCTCCTTAGAATGATATCAGATTGTAGACTTACTGAACGAGATCGACCAAAGAATAAGGTCAAGGTCACAGCCAAATTTATGAGCACAACTCACGGACGGTGAACGACTTAGAGACAGCTCAAAAAATTGGCTCCCAGGTAATTTTCACCCACGTACTTTATTCTGTACATGGAATTTTATGTGTATTTTTTAATTAGTTTTATATCCATGAGCGCTGGGTGCCCTACCAGGTCCTAGTGCTCTTGAAATCTTATAAAATCCTTATACAAGGAAGGCGACCCTAGTTTGTGTTGCACTTGTTATGGAATTACATGGTGTGACGTGTTGATTTATGCAGAACATGATTTAACTTGTGTTTACAGGGAGAGTGAGTCACTGGGGACAATGTTATCATCTTACCGTATTTCAGGCCCCTGTCCCCGTCTCTCCCTACCTCTCTCTGTCTTTTTCCAGATTTCCCTCCTCTTCTCGTCTCTTCCTGCCTGTCTTTCCCCTCCTCATCTCTCTTTTCCCTATTTCTCTTCTATCTCTCTACTCTTCTACCTCTCCCTATCTGTCTCCTCTTCCTGGCTCTCTTCCTTCCTGTAATACTCGATGTTTACATACCCAGATACATGAAATAAAATGTTTATAAATTAAAAAAATATATGTTTTCCAGCGTGCAGTTACAAAACACATGTTGTGATCAGAGACAGATCACTAAAACATAAATAGAAATAATTACCCACAAATGAAAGTTATGTTACTTGTATCAACATTATCTACACAGGTTTTGCATAAATAAAAGCGCTACAAAGATTTTTTTCAAGTGACGTTTGTTTTAGAAACCAGGAAAAAAAAAAGAGCAGAGACTTGCATATATTTAATATAAAGCTTCTTGAAGCTGGTGGCCATGATGGTAAAAAAACAAAAAGTATTTGCCACATTAAAATCCGGTTTGACAGAGACATTTTTACCATTTCCTGTTTTTCCCCCTCGTTTTCTTTCCGTTGTCTTGGTAGCAGTGATTCGTTGTCTGTATTTTTTTGTTTTGCTTAGACGGGACGGACGCTATGACTCATAGCCATTATGGTGGTGATGGTAGTGGTTGTGGTGGTGATGGTAGTAGTTGTGGTGGTGATGGTAGTGGTTGTGGTGGTGATGGTAGTGGTTGTGGTGGTGATGGTAGTAGTTGTGGTGGTGATGGTAGTAATTGTGGTGGTGATAGTAGTTGTGGTGGTGATGGTAGTAGTTGTGGTGGTGATGGTAGTAGTTGTGGTGGTGATGGTAGTAGTTGTGGTGGTGATGGTAGTAGTTGTGGTGGTGATGGTAGTGGTTGTGGTGGTGATGGTAGTAGTTGTGGTGATGGTAGTAGTTGTGGTGGTGATGGTAGTTGTTATGGTGGTGATGGTAGTAGTTGTGGTGGTGATGGTAGTAGTTGTGGTGATGGTAGTAGTTGTGGTGGTGATGGTAGTGGTTGTGGTGGTTATGGTAGTAGTTGTGGTGGTGATGGTAGTAGTTGTGGAGGTGATGGTAGTGGTTGTGGTGGTGATGGTAGTGGTTGTGGTGGTGATGGTAGTAGTTGTGGTGGTGATGGTAGTAGTTGTGGTGGTGATGGTAGTGGTTGTGGTGGTGATGGTAGTAGTTGTGGTGGTGATGGTAGTAGTTGTGGTGGTGATGGTAGTGGTTGTGGTGGTGATGGTAGTAGTTGTGGTGGTGATGGTAGTAGTTGTGGTGGTGATGGTAGTAGTTGTGGTGGTGATGGTAGTGGTTGTGGTGGTGATGGTAGTAGTTGTGGTGGTGATAGTACTGGTTGTGGTGGTGATGGTAGTAGTTGTGGTGGTGATGGTAGTGGTTGTGGTGGTGATGGTAGTAGTTGTGGTGGTGATGGTAGTGGTTGTGGTGGTGATGGTAGTAGTTGTGGTGGTGATGGTAGTAGTTGTGGTGGTGATGGTAGTAGTTGTGGTGGTGATGGTAGTGGTTGTGGTGGTGATGGTAGTAGTTATGGTGATGATGGTAGTAGTTGTGGTGTTGATGGTAGTAGTTGTGGTGGTGGTGGCAGTGGTTGTGGTGGTGATGGTAGTAGTTGTGGTGGTGATGGTAGTGGTTGTGGTGGTGATGGTAGTAGTTGATGTGGTCATGGTAGTAGTTGTGGTGGTGATGGTAGTGGTTGTGGTGATGATGGTACTAGTTGTGGTGGTGATGGTAGTAGTTGTGGTGGTGATGGTAGTAGTGGTGGTGATGGTAGTGGTTGTGGTGGTGATGGTAGTAGTTGTGGTGGTGATGGTAGTAATTGTGGGGGTGATGGTAGTAGTTGTGGTGGTGATGGTAGTAGTTGTGGTGGTGATGGTAGTAGTTGTGGTGGTGATGGTAGTAGTTGTGGTGGTGATGGTAGTAGTTGTGGTGGTGATGGTAGTGGTTGTGGTGGTGATGGTAGTAGTTGTGGTGGTGATGGTAGTAGTTGTGGTGGTGATGGTAGTGGTTGTGGTGGTGATGGTAGTTGTGGTGGTGATGGTAGTAGTTGTGGTGATGGTAGTACTTATGGTGGTGATGGTAGTAGTTGTGGTGGTGATGGTAGTAGTTGTGGTGGTGATGGTTGTGGTGGTGATGGTAGTAGTTGTGGTGGTGATGGTAGTAGTTGTGGTGGTGATAGTAGTGGTTGTGGTGGTGATGGTTGTGGTGGTGATGGTAGTAGTTGTGGTGGTGATGGTAGTAGTTGTGGTGGTGATAGTAGTGGTTGTGGTGGTGATGGTAGTAGTTGTGGTGGTGATGGTAGTAGTTGTGGTGGTGATGGTAGTAGTTGTGGTGGTGATGGTAGTAGTTGTGGTGGTGATGGTAGTAGTTGTGGTGGCGATGGTAGTGGTTGTGGTGGTGATGGTAGTAGTTGTGGTGGTGATGGTAGTTGTGGTGGTGATGGTAGTAGTTGTGGTGATGGTAGTAGTTGTGGTGGTGATGGTAGTAGTTGTGGTGGTGATGGTAGGGGTTGTGGTGGTGATGATAGTAGTTGTGGTGGTGATGGTAGTAGTTGTGGTGGTGATGGTAGTGGTTGTGGTGGTGATGGTAGTGGTTGTGGTGGTGATGGTAGTGGTTGTATTGGTGAGGGTAGTGGTTGTAGTGGTGATGGTAGTAGTTGTTGTGGTGATGGTAGTGGTGGTGGTGGTAGTGGTGGTGATGGTAGTGGTTGCAGTGGTGATGGTAGTGGTTGTAGCGATGATGGTAGTGGTTGTGGTCGTGATGGTAGCGGTTGTGGTGGTGATGGTAGTGGTTGTGGTGGTGATGGTAGTGGTTGTGGTGGTGATGGTAGTGATTGTGGTGGTGATGGTAGCGGTTGTGGTGGTGATGGTAGTGGTTGTGGTGGTGATGGTAGTAGTTGTGGTGGTGATAGTAGTGATTGTGGTGGTGATGGTAGTGGTTGTGGTGGCGATGGTAGTGGTTGTGGTGGTAATGGTAGTGGTTGTGGTGGTGATGGCAGTAGTTGTGGTGGTGATGGTAGTGGTATACAGTGTATATACAGCGAGAAGTGGGCTTCTCAGTGTATATACAGAGAGAGGTGGGCTTCTCATTGTATATACAGGGAGAGGTGGGCTTATCAGTGTATGTACAGGGATAGGTGGGCTTTTCAGTGTATATACAGCGAGAGGTGGGCTTTTCAGTGTATATACAGGGAGAGGTGGGCTTCTCAGTGTATGTACAGGGATAGGTGGGCTTCTAAGTGTATATACAGGGATAGGTGGGCTTCTCAGTGTATATACAGGGATAGGTGGGCTTCTCAGTGTATATACAGGGATAGTTGGGCTTCTCAGTGTATATACAGGGATAGGTGGGCTTCTCAGTGTATAATACAGGGATAGGTGGGCTTCTCAGTGTATAATACAGGGATAGGTGGGCTTCTCAGTGTATATACAGGGATAGGTGGGCTTCTCAGTGTATATACAGGGAGAGGTGGGCTTCTCAGTGTATATACAGGGATAGGTGGGCTTCTCAGTGTATATACAGGGAGAGGTGGGCTTCTCAGTGTATATACAGCGAGAGGTGGGCTTCTCAGTGTATATACAGGGATAGGTGGGCTTCTCAGTGTATATACAGCGAGAGGTGGGCTTCTCTGTGTATATACAGGGATAGGTGGGCTTCTCAGTGTATATACAGGGATAGGTGGGCTTCTCAGTGTATATACAGGGAGAGGTGGGCTTCTCAGTGTATATACAGGGAGAGGTGGGCTTCTCAGTGTATATACAGGGAGAGGTGGGCTTCTCGGTGTAGATACAGGGAGAGGTGGGCTTCTCGGTGTAGATACAGGGAGAGGTGGGCTTCTCAGTGTATATACAGGGATAGGTGGGCTTCTCAGTGTATATACAGGGAGAGGTGGGCTTCTCAGTATATATACAGGAAGAGGTGGGCTTCTCAGTGTATATACAGGGAGAGGTGGGCTTCTCAGTGTATATACAGGGAGAGGTGGGCTTCTCAGTGTATATACAGGGAGAGGTGGGCTTCTCAGTGTATATGCAGGGAGAGGTGGGCTTCTCGGTGTAGATACAAGGAGAGGTGGGCTTCTCGGTGTAGATACAGGGAGAGGTGGGCTTCTCGGTGTATATACAAGGAGAGGTGGGCTTCTCGGTGTATATACAGGGAGAGGTGGGCTTCTCGGTGTATATACAGGGAGAGGTGGGCTTCTCAGTGTATATACAGGGAGAGGTGGGCTTCTCGGTGTAGATACAGGGAGAGGTGGGCTTCTAGGTGTATATACAGAGAGAGGTGGGCTTCTCGGTGTATATACAGGGAGAGGTGGGCTTCTCGGTGTATATACAGGGAGAGGTGGGCTTCTCAGTGTAGATACAGTGAGAGGCGGGCTTCTCAGTGTATATACAGGGAGAGGTGGGCTTCTCGGTGTATATACAGGGAGAGGTGGGCTTCTCAGTGTATATACAGGGAGAGGTGGGCTTCTCGGTGTATATACAGGGAGAGGTGGGCTTCTCGGTGTATATACAGGGAGAGGTGGGCTTCTCGGTGTACATACAGGGAGAGGTGGGCTTCTCGGTGTATATACAGGGAGAGGTGGGCTTCTCGGTGTATATACAGGGAGAGGTGGGCTTCTCGGTGTATATACAGGGAGAGGTGGGCTTCTCGGTGTATATACAGGGAGAGGTGGGCTTCTCGGTGTATATACAGGGAGAGGTGGGCTTCTCAGTGTATATACAGGGAGAGGTGGGCTTCTCGGTGTATATACAGGGAGAGGTGGGCTTCTCGGTGTATATACAGGGAGAGGTGTGCTTCTCGGTGTATATACAGGGAGAGGTTGGCTTCTCAGTGTAGATACAGGGAGAGGTGGGCTCCTCAGTGTATATACAGGGAGAGGTGGGCTTCTCAGTGTATATACAGGGAGAGGTGGGCTTCTCAGTGTATATACAGGGAGAGGTGGGCTTCTCAGTGTATATACAGGGAGAGGTGGGCTTCTCGGTGTATATACAGGGAGAGGTGGGCTTCTCGGTGTATATACAGGGAGAGGTGGGCTTCTCAATGTAGATACAGGGAGAGGTGGGCTTCTCGGTGTATATACAGGGAGAGGTGGGCTTCTCAGTGTAGATACAGGGAGAGGTGGGCTTCTCAGTGTATATACAGGGAGAGGTGGGCTTCTCAGTGTATATACAGGGAGAGGTGGGCTTCTCAGTGTATATACAGGGAGAGGTGGGCTTCTCAGTGTATATACAGGGAGAGGTGGGCTTCTCGGTGTATATACAGGGAGAGGTGGGCTTCTCAGTGTATATACAGGGAGAGGTGGGCTTCTCGGTGTATATACAGGGAGAGGTGGGCTTCTCGGTGTATATACAGGGAGAGGTGGGCTTCTCGGTGTAGATACAGGGAGAGGTGGGCTTCTCGGTGTATATACAGAGAGAGGTGGGCTTCTCGGTGTATATACAGGGAGAGGTGGGCTTCTCGGTGTATATACAGGGAGAGGTGGGCTTCTCAGTGTAGATACAAGGAGAGGCGGGCTTCTCAGTGTATATACAGGGAGAGGTGGGCTTCTCGGTGTATATACGTGGGCTTCTCGGTGTATATACAGGGAGAGGTGGGCTTCTCGGTGTATATACAGGGAGAGGTGGGCTTCTCAGTGTAGATACAGGGAGAGGTGGGCTTCTCTCAGGTGGGCTTCTCAGTGTATATACAGGGAGAGGTGGGCTTCTCGGTGTATATACAGGGAGAGGTGGGCTTCTCGGTGTATATACAGGGAGAGGTGGGCTTCTCGGTGTATATACAGGGAGAGGTGGGCTTCTCAGTGTAGATACAGGGAGAGGTGGGCTTCTCAGTGTATATACAGGGAGAGGTGGGCTTCTCAGTGTATATACAGGGAGAGGTGGGCTTCTCAGTGTATATACAGGGAGAGGTGGGCTTCTCAGTGTATATACAGGGAGAGGTGGGCTTCTCAGTGTATATACAGGGAGAGGTGGGCTTCTCAGTGTATATACAGGGAGAGGTGGGCTTCTCGGTGTAGATACAAGGAGAGGTGGGCTTCTCGGTGTAGATACAGGGAGAGGTGGGCTTCTCGGTGTATATACAAGGAGAGGTGGGCTTCTCGGTGTAGATACAGGGAGAGGTGGGCTTCTCGGTGTATATACAGGGAGAGGTGGGCTTCTCGGTGTATATACAGGGAGAGGTGGGCTTCTCAGTGTATATACAGGGAGAAGTGGGCTTCTCAGTGTAGATACAGGGAGAGGCGGGCTTCTCAGTGTATATACAGGGAGAGGTGGGCTTCTCGGTGTATATACAGGGAGAGGTGGGCTTCTCGGTGTATATACAGGGAGAGGTGGGCTTCTCAGTGTATATACAGGGAGAGGTGGGCTTCTCAGTGTAGATACAGGGAGAGGTGGGCTTCTCAGTGTATATACAGGGAGAGGTGGGCTTCTCAGTGTATATACAGGGAGAGGTGGGCTTCTCAGTGTATATACAGGGAGAGGTGGGCTTCTCAGTGTATATACAGGGAGAGGTGGGCTTCTCAGTGTATAATACAGGGAGAGGTGGGCTTCTCGGTGTATATACAGGGAGAGGTGGGCTTCTCGGTGTATATACAGGGAGAGGTGGGCTTCTCGGTGTACATACAGGGAGAGGTGGGCTTCTCGGTGTATATACAGGGAGAGGTGGGCTTCTCGGTGTATATACAGGGAGAGGTGGGCTTCTCGGTGTATATACAGGGAGAGGTGGGCTTCTCGGTGTATATACAGGGAGAGGTGGGCTTCTCGGTGTATATACAGGGAGAGGTGGGCTTCTCAGTGTATATACAGGGAGAGGTGGGCGTCTCGGTGTATATACAGGGAGAGGTGGGCTTCTCGGTGTATATACAGGGAGAGGTGGGCTTCTCGGTGTATATACAGGGAGAGGTGGGCTTCTCAGTGTAGATACAGGGAGAGGTGGGCTTCTCAGTGTATATACAGGGAGAGGTGGGCTTCTCAGTGTATATACAGGGAGAGGTGGGCTTCTCAGTGTATAGACAGGGAGAGGTGGGCTTCTCAGTGTATATACAGGGAAAGGTGGGCTTCTCGGTGTATATACAGGGAGAGGTGGGCTTCTCGGTGTATATACAGGGAGAGGTGGGCTTCTCGGTGTACATACAGGGAGAGGTGGGCTTCTCGGTGTATATACAGGGAGAGGTGGGCTTCTCGGTGTATATACAGGGAGAGGTGGGCTTCTCAGTGTATATACAGGGAGAGGTGGGCTTCTCGGTGTATATACAGGGAGAGGTGGGCTTCTCGGTGTATATACAGGGAGAGGTGGGCTTCTCAGTGTATATACAGGGAGAGGTGGGCTTCTCAGTGTATATACAGGGAGAGGTGGGCTTCTCAGTGTATATACAGGGAAAGATGGGCTTCTCAGTGTATATACAGGGAGAGGTGGGCTTCTCAGTGTATATACAGGGAGTGGTGGGCTTCTCAGTGTATATACAGGGAGAGGTGGGCTTCTCAGTGTATATACAGGGAGAGGTGCGCTTCTCAGTGTATATGCAGGGAGAGGTGGGCTTCTCAGTGTATATACAGGGAGAGGTGGGCTTCTCAGTGTATATACAGGGAGAGGTGGGCTTCTCAGTGTATATACAGGGAGAGGTGGGCTTCTCAGTGTATATACAGGGAGAGGTGGGCTTCTCAGTGTATATACAGGGAGAGGTGGGCTTCTCAGTGTATATACAGGGAGAGGTGGGCTTCTCGGTGTATATACAGGGAGAGGTGGGCTTCTCGGTGTATATACAGGGAGAGGTGGGCTTCTCGGTGTAGATACAGGGGAGCTTCTCAGGTGGGCTTCTCAGTGTATATACAGGGAGAGGTGGGCTTCTCAGTGTATATACAGGGACAGGTGGGCTTCTCAGTGTATATACAGGGAGAGGTGGGCTTCTCAGTGTATATACAGGGAGAGGTGGGCTTCTCGGTGTATATACAGGGAGAGGTGGGCTTCTCGGTGTATATACAGGGAGAGGTGGGCTTCTCGGTGTAGATACAGGGAGAGGTGGGCTTCTCAGTGTATATACAGGGAGAGGTGGGCTTCTCAGTGTATATACAGGGAGAGGTGGGCTTCTCAGTGTATATACAGGGAGAGGTGGGCTTCTCAGTGTATATACAGGGAGAGGTGGGCTTCTCGGTGTATATACAGGGAGAGGTGGGCTTCTCGGTGTATATACAGGGAGAGGTGGGCTTCTCGGTGTATATACAGGGAGAGGTGGGCTTCTCGGTGTATATACAGGGAGAGGTGGGCTTCTCGGTGTATATACAGGGAGAGGTGGGCTTCTCGGTGTATATACAGGGAGAGGTGGGCTTCTCGGTGTATATACAGGGAGAGGTGGGCTTCTCGGTGTATATACAGGGAGAGGTGGGCTTCTCAGTGTATATACAGGGAGAGGTGGGCTTCTCGGTGTATATACAGGGAGAGGTGGGCTTCTCGGTGTATATACAGGGAGAGGTGGGCTTCTCAGTGTATATACAGGGATAGGTGGGCTTCTCGGTGTATATACAGGGAGAGGTGGGCTTCTCGGTGTATATACAGGGAGAGGTGGGCTTCTCAGTGTATATACAGGGAGAGGTGGGCTTCTCGGTGTAGATACACTGAAAATTTACTAAAAATCCCCATGTAAGGGATTGAAATATTTTTACTGGTTACTTAGGAAGTGAAGTGTAACTTTACTGGACGTACTGACAGTCTCTGTTGAGTGAGACTCGTTAGTCCGTTACTAGCAACACCTGAAGGTGTGTAATGTAGTTTTACCTGTAGGTGTTTACTGTAATTATAATAATTTACAACAAACTTCGAGCACAACAGTCACACAACTCACACTTATTAATAACTTCGTTTTTTACGCTCTTACAAGTGTCACTTCTGCACATTGTAAACAGACTAGTAAGTTAAATGTTTGTTGTTTTAAGGATAGGTTATTTGACTTTAATGAAACCTAAATAAGTCAATAACGCCTGGCAGAGGGGTTTGTGGTTTGTTTGGTTTAAATCCTGTCTACCACACGATTGTCATTGAAGCAGCATGTTACCTGTACGTCACCGTTCATGAGTACTTTAATTCCTAAAATAGGGATTAAAATAATAAGAGGATTTATATACCGTGATATATATGGCTCTCTTTATAAACACGTATAACCTTTCTTTTAATCCCTATTCCAGGAATTATAGTATTCTTCTCTGGTGTTGAACAGGTTACATACAGTCTTAATTATATTGTTACATACAGTCTTAATTACATTGTTACATACAGTCTTAATTACATTGTTACATACAGCCTTAATTACATTCTTACATACAGTCTTAATTACATTGTTACATACAGTCTTAATTACACTGTTACATACAGTCTTAATTACATTGTTACATACAGTCTTAATTACATTGTTACATACAGTCTTAATTACACTGTTACATACAGTCTTAATTACATTGTTACATACAGTCTTAATTACATTGTTACATACAGTCTTAATTACATTGTTATATACAGCCTTAATTACATTGTTACATACAGCCTTAATTACACTGTTACATACAGCCTTAATTACATTGTTACATACAGTCTTAATTACATTGTTACATACAGTCTTAATTACACTGTTACATACAGCCTTAATTACATTGTTACATACAGTCTTAATTACACTGTTACATACAGCCTTAATTACATTGTTACATACAGCCTTAATTACATTGTTATATACAGCCTTAATTACATTGTTACATACAGCCTTAATTACACTGTTACATACAGCCTTAATTACATTGTTACATACAGTCTTAATTACATTGTTACATACAGTCTTAATTACACTGTTACATACAGCCTTAATTACATTGTTACATACAGTCTTAATTACACTGTTACATACAGCCTTAATTACATTGTTACATACAGTCTTAATTACACTGTTACATACAGCCTTAATTACATTGTTACATACAGTCTTAATTACACTGTTACATACAGCCTTAATTACATTGTTACATACAGTCTTAATTACACTGTTACATACAGCCTTAATTACATTGTTACATACAGTCTTAATTACACTGTTACATACAGCCTTAATTACATTGTTACATACAGTCTTAATTACACTGTTACATACAGTCTTAATTACATTGTTACATACAGTCTTAATTACACTGTTACATACAGTCTTAATTACACTGTTACATACAGCCTTAATTACATTGTTACATACAGTCTTAATTACACTGTTACATACAGTCTTAATTACATTGTTACATACAGTCTTAATTACATTGTTACATACAGTCTTAATTACATTGTTACATACAGTCTTAATTACACTGTTACATACAGTCTTAATTACATTGTTACATACAGTCTTAATTACACTGTTACATACAGTCTTAATTACATTGTTACATACAGTCTTAATTACACTGTTACATACAGTCTTAATTACATTGTAACATACAGTCTTAATTACACTGTTACATACAGCCTTAATTACATTGTTACATACAGCCTTAATTACACTGTTACATACAGCCTTAATTACATTGTTACATACAGTCTTAATTACACTGTTACATACAGCCTTAATTACATTGTTACATACAGCCTTAATTACATTGTTACATACAGTCTTAATTACACTGTTACATACAGTCTTAATTACATTGTTACATACAGTCTTAATTACACTGTTACATACAGTCTTAATTACATTGTTACATACAGTCTTAATTACACTGTTACATACAGTCTTAATTACATTGTTACATACAGTCTTAATTACACTGTTACATACAGCCTTAATTATATTGTTATATACAGCCTTAATTACATTGTTACATACAGCCTTAATTACATTGTTACATACAGTCTTAATTACACTATTACATACAGCCTTAATTACATTGTTACATACAGTCTTAATTACACTGTTACATACAGCCTTAATTACATTGTTACATACAGTCTTAATTACACTGTTACATACAGCCTTAATTACCCTTGTGTAGTGATAAGATTTAAACTCAGTTAACCTACCGACCCAGTAAATTAAACTCACTGTAAATACACTGAGAATGTGGGTAATACACTGCAGGCGTTTAAATCGTTTAAAATGACACGCTTCTGATGTATCGTTTAATATACAGAGAAGGTCAGTATGAAACTTGAAGTAACAATGTTTGTACTTGTTCCTTACTTAAAACTAAAATTATCTAATAGTCTATAATTATGTATAGAAAATCAATAGAGTAATATTGTTCACAACGGTGGAAGCTAGGTGTTGTGGGGGAGTGTAGGTGTTGTGGGGGAGTGTAGGTGTTGTGGGGGAGTGTAGGTGTTGTGGGGGAGTGTAGGTGTTGTGGGGCAGTGTAGGTGTTGTGGGGTGAGTGTGGGTGTTGTGGGGGAGTGTAGGTGTTGTGGGGGAGTGTGGGTGTTGTGGGGGAGTGTGGGTGTTGTGGGGTGAGTGTAGGTGTTGTGGGGGAGTGTGGGTGTTGTGGGGGAGTGTAGGTGTTGTGGGGGAGTGTAGGTGTTGTGGGGGAGTGTAGGTGTTGTGGGGGAGTGTAGGTGTTGTGGGGGAGTGGGTGTTGTGGGGGAGTGTGGGTGTTGTGGGGGAGTGTAGGTGTTGTGGGGGAGTGTGTGGTGTTGTAGGGGGGGGAGTGTAGGGGTGTGTAGGTGTTGTGGGGGGTGTAGGTGTTGTAGTGTGGGTGGTGGGGGAGTTGTGTTGTGGGGGAGTGTAGGTGTTGTGGGGCAGTGTAGGTGTTGTGGGGGAGTGTAGGTGTTGTGGGGGGAGTGTGGGTGTTGTGGGGGAGTGTGGGTGTTGTGGGGCAGTGTTGGTGTTGTGGGGGAGTGTAGGTGTTGTGGGGCAGTGTAGGTGTTGTGGGGGAGTGTAGGGTTGTTGTAGGTGTTGTGGGGGCAATGTAGTGTGTAGGTGTTGTGGGGGAGTGTAGGTGTTGGGGGGAGTGTAGGTGTTGTGGGGGGAGTGTAGGTGTTGTGGGGGAGTGTAGGTGTTGTGGGGAGTGTAGGTGTTGTGGGGCAGTGTGGGTGTTGGGGGGAGTGTAGGTGTTGTGGGGGAGTGTAGGTGTTGGGGGAAGTGCAGGTGTTGTGGGGGAGTGTAGGTGTTGGGGGGAGTGTAGGTGTTGTGGGGAAGTGTAGGTGTTGTGGGGGAGTGTAGGTGTTGTGGGGGAGTGTAGGTGTTGTGGGGGAGTGTAGGTGTGGTGGTGGGAGTGCAGGTGTTGGGGGGGAGTGTGTAGGTGTTTGGGGGAAGTGTAGGTGTTGGGGGGGAGTGTAGGTGTTGTGGGGGAGTGTAGGTGTTGTGGGGGGAGTGTAGGTGTTGTGGGGAAATGTAGGTGTTGGGGGGGAGTGTAGGTGTTGGGGGAAGTGTAGGTGTTGTGGGGGAGTGTAGGTGTTGGGGGGGAGTGTAGGTGTTGTGGGGGAGTGTAGGTGTTGTGGGGGAGTGTAGGAATGTAGGTGTTGGGGGGGGAGTGTAGGTGTAGTGGGGGAGTGTAGGTGTTGTGGGGGAGTGTAGGAGTGTGGGGGTGTTGTGGGGGGAGTGTAGGTGTTGTGGGGGAGTGTAGGTGTTGTGGGGGAGTGTAGGTGTTGGGGAGGAGTGTAGGTGTGGGGGAAGTGTAGGTGTTGTGGGGGAGTGTAGGTGTTGTGGGGGAGTGTAGGTGTTGTGGGCAGTGTATGTGTTTTGGGGGAGTGTAGGTGTTGTGGGGGGTGTGTAGGTGTTGTGGGGGAGTGTAGGTGTTGTGGGGGAGTGTAGGTGTTGGGGGAAGTGTAGGTGTTGTGGGGGAGTGTAGGTGTTGTGGGGAAGTGTAGGTGTTGTGGGGGAGTGTAGGTGTTGTGGGGGAGTGTAGGTGTTGTGGGGGAATGTAGGTGTTGTGGGGGAGTGTAGGTGTTTTGGGGAAGTGTAGGTGTTGTGGGGGAGTGTAGGTGTTGTGGGGGAGTGTAGGTGTTGTGGGGGAGTGTAGGTGTTGTGGGGGAGTGTAGGTGTTGTGGGGGAGTGTAGGTGTTGTGGGGGAGTGTAGGTGTTATGGGGGAGTGTAGGTGTTGGGGGGAAGTGTAGGTGTTGTGGGGGAGTGTAGGTGTTGTGGGGAGTGTAGGTGGTGGGGGTAGTGTAGGTGTTGTGGGGGAGTGTAGGTGTTGTGGGGGAGTGTAGGTGTTGTGGGGGAGTGTAGGTGTTGTGGGGAGTGTAGGTGGTGGGGGGGAGTGTAGGTGTTGTGGGGGGAGTGTAGGTGTGTGGGGGGAGTGTAGGTGTTGTGGGGGAGTGTAGGTGTTGGGGGGAGTGTAGGTGTTGTGGGGGAGTGTTGGTGTTGTGGGGGAGTGTGGGTGTTGTGGGGGAGTGTTGGTGTTGTGGGGAGTGTAGGTGTTGTGGGGGAGTGTAGGTGTTGTGGGGAGTGTGGGTGTTGTGGGGGAGTGTTGGTGTTGTGGGGGAGTGTGGGTGTTGTGGGGGAGTGTAGGTGTTGTGGGGGGAGTGTGGGTGTTGTGGGGGTGTAGTGTGTGGGGTGTTGTGGGGAGTGTGGGTGTTGTGGGGAAATGTAGGTGTGGGGGAGTGTAGGTGTTGTGGGGGAGTGTAGGTGTTGTGGGGGAGTGTAGGTGTTGTGGGGGAGTGTAGGTGTTGTGGGGGAGTGTAGGTGTTGTGGGGGAGTGTAGGTGTTGTGGGGGAGTGTAGGTGTTGTGGGGGAGTGTAGGTGTTGTGGGGGAGTGTAGGTGTTGGGGGGAAGTGTAGGTGTTGTGGGGGAGTGTAGGTGTTGTGGGGGAGTGTGGGTGTTGTGGGGGAGTGTTGGTGTTGTGGGGAAGTGTAAGTGTTGTGGGGGAGTGTAGGTGTTGTGGGGGAGTGTGGGTGTTGTGGGGGAGTGTTGGTGTTGTGGGGGAGTGTGGGTGTTGTGGGGGAGTGTAGGTGTTGTGGGGGAGTGTGGGTGTTGTGGGGGAGTGTTGGTGTTGTGGGGGAGTGTGGGTGTTGTGGGGAGTGTAGGTGTTGTGGGGGAGTGTGGGTGTTGTGGGGGAGTGTGGGTGTTGTGGGGGAGTGTGGGTGTTGTGGGGGGAGTGTCGGTGTTGGGTGAGTGCGAGTGTTGTGGGGGAGTGTGGGTGTTAGGTGAGTGTGGGTATTGTGGGGGAGTGTGAGTGTGGGTGTTGTAGGGGAGTGTGGGTGTTGTGGGGTGAGTCTAGGTGTTGTGATGGAGTATGGGTGTTGTGCGGTGAGTGTGGGTGCTGTGGGGAGAGTGTGGATGTTGTGGGGTGAGTGTAGGTGTTGTGGGGGAGTGTGGGTATTGTGGGGTGAGTGTGGGTGTTGTGGGGTGAGTGTGGGTGTTGTGGGGTGAGTGTAGGTGTTGTGGGGAGTGTGGGTGTTGTGGGGTGAGTGTGGGTGTTGTGGGGTGAGTGTAGGTGTTGTGGGGGAGTGTGGGTGTTGGGTGACTGTGGGTGTTGTGGGGTGAGTGTAGGTGTTGTGGGGGAGTGTAGGTGTTGTGGTGGAGTGTGGGTGTTGTGGGGTGAGTGTAGGTGTTGTGGGGAAGTGTGGGTGTTATGGGGTGAGTGTGGGTGTTGTGGGGGAGTGTAGGTGTTGTGGGGAAGTGTAGGTGTTGTGGGGTGAGTGTGGGTGTTGTAGGGTGAGTGTAGGTGTTGTGGGGAAGTGTGAGTGTTGGTCGAGTGTAGGTGTTGTGGGGGAGTGTGGGTGTTGGGTGAGTGTGGGTGTTGTGGGGAGTGTGGGTGTTGGGTGAGTGTAGGTGTTGTGGAGTGGGGGAGTGTGAGTGTTGGCTGAGTGTGGGTATTGTGGGGAGAGTGTAGGTGTTGTGGGGGAGTGTAGGTGTTGGGTGAGTGTAGGTGTTGTGGGGGAGTGTGAGTGTTGGGTGAGTGTGGGTGTTGTGGGGTGAGTGTAGGTGTTGTGGGGGAGTGTGGTTGTTGGGTGAGTGTAGGTGTTGTGGGGTGAGTGTAGGTGTTGTGGGGGGAGTGTAGGTGTTGGGTGAGTGTAGGTGTTGTGGACTGAGTGTAGATGTTGTGGGGGAAGTGTGGGTGCTGGGTGTTGTGGGAAGGTGTTAGTGTGGGGTTTGCATGTACATTTCTTCATTCCTCATCGTCTTTCTCGTGTTGAAAGCTAATTAAGTCTTAATGGGGTAAACTACTGCTGGTCGTAAACTAGTTCTCTCTCTCTCTCTCTCTCTCTCTCTCTCTCTCTCTCTCTCTCTCTCTCTCTCTTTCTTTTTTACACAGGGTTTGACAAGGTTATTTAGGATCCCTAGCTTTATTGACAAGCTATATACAGGTTAAGGATTCCTAACTTTATTGACAAGCTAAAAGCTGTTACCTACATCAGCTCATTTGAAAGCATTTTTATTGTTATGAGACATACAAGTAGGGAACAGGATGAAGTTGGAGCCATCTGTGGGCCAGCATTTTCATTTGATCAACTGACTATCTCGTTGATATCATTATGCTGTACGAATGTGTTCCATACTCGAGTCATCCTGGGTATATATGATCTCAGATGGAGTGATGTTCTGGAGAAGGGTACAGCCAGAGTGAAGTTGCTGCTTTCTGCCCGTCTTGTGGTATAAAAGCTTGTTTCACGCTGTCCTCGAAGTGGATCCAAGAGTGGTACTTTGACAATATTGGCCTTGTACATAACAGTAAGACGCTCTCTCTCTCTCTCTCTCTCTCTCTCTCTCTCTCTCTCTCTCTCTCTCTCTCTCTCTCTCTCTCTCTCTCTCTCTCTCTCTTCTACCACTGCGCTGTTCCTTCAGTTGCATCACCTACCATATACCACCATCTGAATATAATAGTCTTCCAGCATTTAACACTTCATATATTGTTCGTAAACTACTCCTGTACTCTTGTGAGTCTCACAATCTACCGCCATCATCATATTCATCACAAATCATAAGTCTAACTCGAGTTTTCTTAATTTTTTTTTTTTTTTTGCATTGTTTCCCCATCAACCGACTCACTAGTCGGCTAATGCGCAGGCGCCGCAGTGGAAATAAATAACTGACTTTTTTTGGGTTATCCTAGGTAATTTACATATATGCTACCATGTATGATAATTTGTGTAACTGTATTCTTGTGTACCTGTATTTAAATAAACTTACACTTGGTTGTACTGCTAGGTGGACAGTTGTTGCTAGAGTTGGTGGGCAGTTGTTGTTAGAGGTGGTGGACAGTTGTTGTTAGAGGTGGTGGACAGTTGTTGCAAGAGGTGGTGGACAGTTGTTGTAAGAGGTGGTGGACAGTTGTTGTAAGAGGTGGTGGACAGTTGTTGCAAGAGGTGGTGGACAGTTGTTGTAAGAGGTGGTGGACAGTTGTTGTAAGAGGTGGTGGACAGTTGTTGTTAGAGGTGGTGGACAGTTGTTGCAAGAGGTGGTGGACAGTTGTTGTAAGAGGTGGTGGACAGTTGTTGTTAGAGGTGGTGGACAGTTGTTGTAAGAGGTGGTGGACAGTTGTTGCAAGAGGTGGTGGACAGTTGTTGTAAGAGGTGGTGGACAGTTGTTGTTAGAGGTGGTGGACAGTTGTTGTTAGAGGTGGTGGACAGTTGTTGCAAGAGGTGGTGGACAGTTGTTGTTAGAGGTGGTGGGCAGTTGTTGTTAGAGGTGGTGGGCAGTTGTTGCTAGAGTTGGTGGGCAGTTGTTGTTAGAGGTGGTGGACAGTTGTTGTTAGAGGTGGTGGACAGTTGTTGCAAGAGTTGGTGGGCAGTTGTTGTTAGAGGTGGTGGACAGTTGTTGTAAGAGGTGGTGGACAGTTGTTGTTAGAGGTGGTGGACAGTTGTTGTTAGAGGTGGTGGACAGTTGTTGTAAGAGGTGGTGGGCAGTTGTTGTTAGAGGTGGTGGACAGTTGTTGTTAGAGGTGGTGGGCAGTTGTTGTTAGAGGTGGTGGACAGTTGTTGCTAGAGTTGGTGGGCAGTTGTTGTTAGAGGTGGTGGACAGTTGTTGTTAGAGGTGGTGGGCAGTTGTTGTTAGAGGTGGTGGACAGTTGTTGTTAGAGGTGGTGGGCAGTTGTTGTTAGAGGTGGTGGGCAGTTGTTGCTAGAGTTGGTAGGCAGTTGTTGTTAGAGGTGGTGGACAGTTGTTGTTAGAGGTGGTGGGCAGTTGTTGTTAGAGGTGGTGGACAGTTGTTGTTAGAGGTGGTGGACAGTTGTTGTTAGAGGTGGTGGACAGTTGTTGTTAGAGGTGGTGGACAGTTGTTGTTAGAGGTGGTGGGCAGTTGTTGTTAGAGGTGGTGGGCAGTTGTTGTTAGAGGTGGTGGGCAATGGTTGTTAGAGGTGGTGGGCAGTGGTTGTTAGAGGTGGAGGGCAGTGGTTGTTAGAGGTGGTGGGCAGTGGTTGTTACAGGTGGTGGGCAGTGGTTGTTAGAGGTGGTGGGCAGTTGTTGTTATAGGTGGTGGGCAGTGGTTGTTAGAGGTGGTGGGCAGTGGTTGTTAGAGGTGGTGGGCAGTTGTTGTTAGAGGTGGTGGGCAATGGTTGTTAGAGGTGGTGGGCAGTGGTTGTTAGAGGTGGTGGGCAATGGTTGTTAGAGGTGGTGGGCAGTGGTTGTTAGAGGTGGAGGGCAGTGGTTGTTAGAGGTTGTGGGCAGTGGTTGTTACAGGTGGTGGGCAGTGGTTGTTAGAGGTGGTGGGCAGTTGTTGTTATAGGTGGTGGGCAGTGGTTGTTAGAGGTGGTGGGCAGTGGTTGTTACAGGTGGTGGGCAGTGGTTGTTAGAGGTGGTGGGCAGTTGTTGTTAGAGGTGGTGGGCAATGGTTGTTAGAGGTGGTGGGCAGTGGTTGTTAGAGGTGGTGGGCAATGGTTGTTAGAGGTGGTGGGCAGTGGTTGTTAGAGGTGGAGGGCAGTGGTTGTTAGAGGTGGTGGGCAGTGGTTGTTACAGGTGGTGGGCAGTGGTTGTTAGAGGTGGTGGGCAGTTGTTGTTATAGGTGGTGGGCAGTGGTTGTTAGAGGTGGTGGGCAATGGTTGTTAGAGGTGGTGGGCAGTGGTTGTTAGAGGTGGTGGGCAATGGTTGTTAGAGGTGGTGGGCAGTGGTTGTTAGAGGTGGAGGGCAGTGGTTGTTAGAGGTGGTGGGCAGTGGTTGTTACAGGTGGTGGGCAGTGGTTGTTAGAGGTGGTGGGCAGTTGTTATAGGTGGTGGGCAGTGGTTGTTAGAGGTGGTGGGCAGTGGTTGTTACAGGTGGTGGGCAGTGGTTGTTAGAGGTGGTGGGCAGTTGTTGTTAGAGGTGGTGGGCAATGGTTGTTAGAGGTGGTGGGCAGTGGTTGTTAGAGGTGGTGGGCAATGGTTGTTAGAGGTGGTGGGCAGTGGTTGTTAGAGGTGGAGGGCAGTGGTTGTTAGAGGTGATGGGCAGTGGTTGTTACAGGTGGTGGGCAGTGGTTGTTAGAGGTGGTGGGCAGTTGTTGTTATAGGTGGTGGGCAGTGGTTGTTAGAGGTGGTGGGCAATGGTTGTTAGAGGTGGTGGGCAGTTGTTGTTAGAGGTGGTGGGCAATGGTTGTTAGAGGTGGTGGGCAGTGGTTGTTAGAGGTGGTGGGCAATGGTTGTTAGAGGTGGTGGGCAGTGGTTGTTAGAGGTGGAGGGCAGTGGTTGTTAGAGGTGGTGGGCAGTGGTTGTTACAGGTGGTGGGCAGTGGTTGTTAGAGGTGGTGGGCAGTTGTTGTTATAGGTGGTGGGCAGTGGTTGTTAGAGGTGGTGGGCAGTGGTTGTTACAGGTAGTGGGCAGTGGTTGTTAGAGGTGGTGGGCAGTGGTTGCTAGAGGTGGTGGGCAGTGGTTGTTAGAGGTGGTGGGCAGTGGTTGTTAGAGGTGGTGGGCAATGGTTGTTAGAGGTGGTGGGCAGTGGTTGTTAGAGGTGGAGGGCAGTGGTTGTTAGAGGTGGTGGGCAGTGGTTGTTACAGGTGGTGGGCAGTGGTTGTTAGAGGTGGTGGGCAGTTGTTGTTATAGGTGGTGGGCAGTGGTTGTTAGAGGTGGTGGGCAGTGGTTGTTACAGGTGGTGGGCAGTGGTTGTTAGAGGTGGTGGGCAGTGGTTGTTAGAGGTGGTGGGCAGTGGTTGTTAGAGGTGGTGGGCAGTGGTTGTTAGAGGTGGTGGGCAGTGGTTGTTAGAGGTGGTGGGCAGTGGTTGTTAGAGGTGGTGGGCAGTGGTTGTTAGAGGTGGTGGGCAGTGGTTGTTAGAGGTGGTGGGCAGTGGTTGTTAGAGGTGGTGGGCAGTGGTTGTTAGAGGTGGTGGGCAGTGGTTGTTAGAGGTGGTGGGCAGTGGTTGTTAGAGGTGGTGGGCAGTGGTTGTTAGAGGTGGTGGGCAGTGGTTGTTAGAGGTGGTGGGCAGTGGTTGTTAGAGGTGGTGGGCAGTGGTTGTTAGAGGTGGTGGGCAGTGGTTGTTAGAGGTGGTGGGCAGTGGTTGTTAGAGGTGGTGGGCAGTGGTTGTTAGAGGTGGTGGGCAGTGGTTGTTAGAGGTGGTGGGCAGTGGTTGTTAGAGGTGGTGGGCAGTGGTTGTTAGAGGTGGTGGGCAGTGGTTGTTAGAGGTGGTGGGCAGTGGTTGTTAGAGGTGGTGGGCAGTGGTTGTTAGAGGTGGTGGGCAGTGGTTGTTAGAGGTGGTGGGCAGTGGTTGTTAGAGGTGGTGGGCAGTGGTTGTTAGAGGTGGTGGGCAGTGGTTGTTAGAGGTGGTGGGCAGTGGTTGTTAGAGGTGGTGGGCAGTGGTTGTTAGAGGTGGTGGGCAGTGGTTGTTAGAGGTGGTGGGCAGTGGTTGTTAGAGGTGGTGGGCAGTGGTTGTTAGAGGTGGTGGGCAGTGGTTGTTAGAGGTGGTGGGCAGTGGTTGTTAGAGGTGGTGGGCAGTGGTTGTTAGAGGTGGTGGGCAGTGGTTGTTAGAGGTGGTGGGCAGTGGTTGTTAGAGGTGGTGGGCAGTGGTTGCTAGAGGTGGTGGGCAGTGGTTGTTAGAGGTGGTGGGCAGTGGTTGTTAGAGGTGGTGGGCAGTGGTTGTTAGAGGTGGTGGGCAGTGGTTGTTAGAGGTGGTGGGCAGTGGTTGTTAGAGGTGGTGGGCAGTGGTTGTTAGAGGTGGTGGGCAGTGGTTGTTAGAGGTGGTGGGCAGTGGTTGTTAGAGGTGGTGGGCAGTGGTTGTTAGAGGTGGTGGGCAGTGGTTGTTAGAGGTGGTGGGCAGTGGTTGTTAGAGGTGGTGGGCAGTGGTTGTTAGAGGTGGTGGGCAGTGGTTGTTAGAGGTGGTGGGCAGTGGTTGTTAGAGGTGGTGGGCAGTGGTTGTTAGAGGTGGTGGGCAGTGGTTGTTAGAGGTGGTGGGCAGTGGTTGTTAGAGGTGGTGGGCAGTGGTTGTTAGAGGTGGTGGGCAGTGGTTGTTAGAGGTGGTGGGCAGTGGTTGCTAGAGGTGGTGGGCAGTGGTTGTTAGAGGTGGTGGGCAGTGGTTGCTAGAGGTGGTGGGCAGTGGTTGTTAGAGGTGGTGGGCAGTGGTTGTTAGAGGTGGTGGGCAGTGGTTGTTAGAGGTGGTGGGCAGTGGTTGTTAGAGGTGGTGGGAAGTGGTTGTTAGAGGTGGTGGGAAGTGGTTGTTAGAGGTGGTGGGCAGTGGTTGCTAGAGGTGGTGGGCAGTGGTTGCTAGAGGTGGTGGGCAGTGGTTGCTAGAGGTGGTGGGCAGTGGTTGCTAGAGGTGGTGGGCAGTGGTTGTTAGAGGTGGTGGGCAGTGGTTGTTAGAGGTGGTGGGCAGTGGTTGTTACAGGTGGTGGGCAGTGGTTGTTAGAGGTGGTGGGAAGTGGTTGTTAGAGGTGGTGGGCAGTGGTTGTTAGAGGTGGTGGGCAGTGGTTGCTAGAGGTGGTGGGCAGTGGTTGCTAGAGGTGGTGGGCAGTTGTTGTTAGAGGTGGTGGGCAGTGGTTGCTAGAGGTGGTGGGCAGTGGTTGTTAGAGGTGGTGGGCAGTGGTTGTTACAGGTGGTGGGCAGTGGTTGTTACAGGTGGTGGGCAGTGGTTGTTACAGGTGGTGGGCAGTGGTTGTTACAGGTGGTGGGCAGTGGTTGTCTTGGAAACATGTAAATTAAGACACATGTGCAACATCTGGGTATCTTAATAACCCCTCAAGGGAGGTTCCTTGACGCTGATGAGGGGCTCTTGATCTAGGGAATTGGATCTGTGCTCCAGTTCCCTGAATTAAGCATGAATGCCTTCCATCCCCTCCCACATGCGCTGTATAATCCTACGGGTTTAGCGCTCCCTCATGATAATAATAATATTGCTAATAATAATAATAATCCTTATTGTAGACGTTTCACCATCTAGTGGCTTTATCAGTACAAATTCTAGGATATAATTTACAGAGTGTAGAACTATATATAACTATACTGTGGGCTAAGCCTGGGTGAGCCTCACAGAGAGAGAGAGAGAGACGTGGGTTGAGTGGCTGGGTCGACTTTTGAAAATTGAGTGTACTTAAAGTAGTGGAGGATGAGGGCAGCAAGGTTGACCCGGCTCTTACTATGAGACAGGGATATGTGAGAAGTGTTTTCCTAAGGTGAACAAATATAAACTTTATTTTCAATATAAGTACGCAAGTTACCAGCACTGGTTAGCAGTTTGTTTATTGTCTTCAAGGTATAAACCATAATTGTGGGTCGTCTAGGACACGTGACTCTCACTTTAGAAAATGATGTCGCTGTCCATGTTTCATAACAGATGTCGCTGAAGTTCAGTACTTTCACACTGTGATTTAAATTAATCTGATGATTCGGTTGTGTCAGGTGTACTGGATGAACAGGCTGTGTCAGGTGTACTGGATGAACAGGCTGTGTCAGGTGTACTGGATGAACAGGTTGTGTCAGGTGTACTGGATGAACAGGTTGTGTCAGGTGTACTGGATGAACAGGTTGTGTCAAGTGTACTGGATGAACAGGTTGTGTCAGGTGTACTGGATGAACAGGTTGTCAGGTGTACTGGATGAACAGGTTGTGTCAAGTGTACTGGATGAACAGGTTGTGTCAGGTGTACTGGATGAACAGGTTGTGTCAGGTGTACTGGATGAACAGGTTGTGTCAGGTGTAATGGATGAACAGGTTGTGTCAGGTGTACTGGATGAACAGGTTGTGTCAGGTGTACTGGATGAACAGGTTGTGTCAGGTGTACTGGATGAACAGGCTGTGTCAGGTGTACTGGATGAACAGGTTGTCAGGTGTACTGGATGAACAGGTTGTGTCAGGTGTACTGGATGAACAGGTTGTGTCAGGTGTACTGGATGAACATGTTGTGTCAGGTGTACTGGATGAACAGGTTGTGTCAGGTGTACTGGATGAACAGGTTGTGTCAGGTGTACTGGATGAACAGGTTGTGTCAGGTGTACTGGATGAACAGGTTGTGTCAAGTGTACTGGATGAACAGGTTGTGTCAGGTGTACTGGATGAACAGACTGTGTCAGGTGTACTGGATGAACAGGCTGTGTCAGGTGTACTGGATGAACAGGTTGTCAGGTGTACTGGATGAACAGGCTGTGTCAGGTGTACTGGATGAACAGGTTGTGTCAGGTGTACTGGATGAACAGGTTGTGTCAGGTGTACTGGATGAACATGTTGTGTCAGGTGTACTGGATGAACAGGTTGTGTCAGGTGTACTGGATGAACAGGTTGTGTCAGGTGTAATGGATGAACAGGTTGTGTCAAGTGTACTGGATGAACAGGTTGTGTCAGGTGTACTGGATGAACAGGCTGTGTCAGGTGTACTGGATGAACAATTTGTGTCAAGTGTACTGGATGAACAGGTTGTGTCAGGTGTACTGGATGAACAGACTGTGTCAGGTGTACTGGATGAACAGGCTGTGTCAGGTGTACTGGATGAACAGGTTGTCAGGTGTACTGGATGAACAGGCTGTGTCAGGTGTACTGGATGAACAGGTTGTGTCAGGTGTACTGGATGAACAGGTTGTGTCAGGTGTAATGGATGAACAGGTTGTGTCAAGTGTACTGGATGAACAGGTTGTGTCAAGTGTACTGGATGAACAGGTTGTCAGGTGTACTGGATGAACAGGTTGTGTCAAGTGTACTGGATGAACAGGTTGTGTCAGGTGTACTGGATGAACAGGTTGTGTCAGGTGTACTGGATGAACAGGTTGTGTCAGGTGTACTGGATGAACAGGTTGTGTCAGGTGTAATGGATGAACAGGTTGTGTCAAGTGTACTGGATGAACAGGTTGTGTCAGGTGTACTGGATGAACAGGTTGTCAGGTGTACTGGATGAACAGGTTGTGTCAGGTGTACTGGATGAACAGGCTGTGTCAGGTGTACTGGATGAACAGGTTGTGTCAAGTGTACTGGATGAACAGGTTGTGTCAGGTGTACTGGATGAACAAGTTGTGTCAGGTGTACTGGATGAACAGGTTGTCAGGTGTACTGGATGAACAGGTTGTGTCAGGTGTAATGGATGAACAGGTTGTGTCATGTGTACTGGATGAACAGGTTGTGTCAGATGTACTGGATGAACAGGTTGTGTCAGGTGTACTGGATGAACAGGTTGTGTCAGATGTACTGGATGAACAGGTTGTGTCAGGTGTACTGGATGAACAGGTTGTGTCAGATGTACTGGATGAACAGGTTGTGTCAGGTGTACTGGATGAACAGGTTGTGTCAGGTGTACTGGATGAACAGGTTGTGTCAGATGTGCTGGATGAACAGGTTGTGTCAGGTGTACTGGATGAACATGTTGTGTCAGGTGTACTGGATGAACATGTTGTGTCAGGTGTACTGGATGAACATGTTGTGTCAGGTGTACTGGATGAACAGTGAGAGGTAAGCCGATGAATTGAGACACTTATGCAACACATGGGAATCTTTATTAAAGAAACGTTTCGCCACACAGTGGCTTCATCAGTCCAGTACAAAGTAGAAATGGGTAAGGAGAGGAGAGGAGAGGAGAGGAGGAGTTCGAGGTAATCAGTCCCTCAACCTGGAATCAATGAGTTTAGTCCATCACTCTTGTAGGAAGTACAGTATAGGGCCAGAGAGGTGGCTTATATACTGCAGTGAGATTAGTCGAAGCAGGAGGAGGCGGGATCACAGTGGGACCTGCCACTAGTGTAAGTAGGTCGTCGTCCAAAGGTTGGACAAGCGTTGAAGTCTTTGTACCAAGATCCCATGATGTTGCAGTGTCTGACAGATGTGATGAATGGTTTTGAAAACAAGTTGAAGAATTGACACACTTATGCAACACATGCAACAACAACAACAACAACAACAACAACAACAACAACAACAACCACCACCACCACCACCACCACCACCACCACCACCACCACCACCACCACCACCACCACCACCATCACCACACCCCCCCTCACCCTCCTCTCCAAACAATGTGCACCTCCCATACCATCAACCCACCCAATCAACCAACAAATCAGCCAGTCCCTTTCAACTCTCCCCAAAACCTTGCCTTTCTTCATCATTTACAGCCACCATCACTACACTACACCAACACAACATCCCCCGAATCTCATCACGAATATGCAAATATATAGGAATGTGTCCGGGTAGGTTAGTGGGGGGAGAGGTTAGTTGATGTACGAGTCCACGTGTAGTGGTGGTAGCAGGTACATGCAGGTGTATACATAGATTTACAGGTGCAGATAAGATTGCTTTGTTAATGTGGCCTTAAATCCTATCGACCGGAGTTAAAATAAAGGTTACATGTAACTAAACTGAAGAGATAAGCAAAATACAGAGTATTTATTTTCTTTAATATTGAAAAAGAAAAATAGTACCAAGAGTGTAAGCAGAGTTGTGTAGATGTGAGTCACCAAGTCTTAGTCTTCCAGGGTATCCATCACTCATGTCATCATTATGGAACACTTCTTGAACTTTGGAATTAAATCATAATCGCAGCCCACAAAGCATACATTGTTCAGAGAACATTTTCCAGCGTGGTAGACGGGGAGTGTGAGAACACTCAACTTTTTTCTCCTTATATCAGCCCCTCTGATTATTATTTAATTCTAAAATTCAAGCAGTCATTAGCAGGGAAACGTTTTAGTTGCTCTGCAGTGCGGCGCGAAGTGCCGAAGATTAGCCTGGGCGAATCTGTGTATATACATAGATATATACTTCGTGGTGTATATACTCTGTTCTATGATATCTTATTAGAACTGTTTTATTTCCGGAGCGTTCGATTACATTTTTGGACTCTTTATTAATCACAAGTATATTACTCAGCCTGTACTACTCGCTAATCTATTCTTACTTCACTTACGGTGTCTTGCTAGGGGAGCCACAACACCAAACTACCTATAACAACCTACTGTGACTCAACAGAAATTAGCTGTTGGAATAATAACTCATTCAGGTTATAGGCAACACCCCCCCCCCATCCCTCCCACTATTCAAGTCTTGACCTAATCCTCCTTCAAAACATTCACCCCTACTATTATGCATATATATATATATATATATATATATATATATATATATATATATATATATATATATATATATATATATGTCGTGCCGAATATGTAAAACTGGTCAATTAACAAGAACTCATTTAAAATTAAGTCCTTTCTAAAATTTTCTCTTATACGTTTAAATATATATTTTTTTCATTAATGTTAATGTAAATATTTTTAATTTTGCTACAAAAGAATCTTAGAAAACTTACCTAACCTTATTATAACAAGAACAATTTATTTTAGCCTAACCCAACGAAATATATTTTAGATTTGTTTACAAAAATTTAATACTAAACAAACACAGTGAAATATATTTTTTTCGTTAGGTTCAGAATGATTTTGGCGAAATTATTGCATACACAAATTTCCGCTTGTCCTATATGGCAAGATGAACGTTGCTATTTAAGCCAAGATCGCAAGTTCTGCCTATTCGGCACGACATATATATATATATATATATATATATATATATATATATATATATATATATATATATATATATATATATATATATATATATATATATATATATATATATATATAAAGAGTACGAAAGTCAACCCAACGCTCCGACTCTTTTCTTGAGAGGTACACCAGAACACATAAACACAATACACAATTCAAGAAACGACTGTCGTTGACATACCACATGTTCGACTCAACCTGTCCAAGCACTCCATGATAATAAAGGGTCCTAAAATTTGACATTCCTTTCCAGAAAATGCTGAATGTTCCCAGTGCGCCATCTGCTTCAAATTTCATTTTTTAAAAAGTACTTCCTTCATCCTGACCTAAATTCTACGTAGACTAACTATGTTATTTATCAATACCATCCCTCTTTATCTAGTTCATATTAGCATCTATATTGTTATCACCATCACCAGTTTATATCCATAAGTCATAACCTCTAGAAACATTATAACAAATTGTCTCACATTAATAAACAAGACTGTTAAAATTAATATATGAGAGACTAAAATTAACACTCAAGTAAACTAGCTTGATCTTATAAATGTCTGTAGTAATAAGTTAATCTAAACACTGCCATAAATGCTCAGCATTACTATTCCTGTCTTAATTATATTACGTAATTTTATAGAAATAAAGATTATCATTAGTATCATGAATATATACTGTGGGTTGTGCAGTGAAAATTGTTTTGGGATGTTATGTGAGCGCTCCCATGACTGAGTAATATTATTACCAGTGATCATAACTGTGTGTTATGTTGCATGAAGCGTCCCCCAGGTGCCGCTTCCCACAACCTCACCCTCTCAATAATCCCTCTAGAACATTTTATCAAGTCAACACCAAATTTTATCCAGTATTACAAAAATGACGATGAGACAGACTGTTTCTTATTATTATTATTATTATTATTATTATTATTATTATTATTATTATTATTATTATTATTATTATTATTATTGGTGTTGTTGTTGTTTTCAGTATTTTTATTGATGTATTCAAAGGAAGGCGCTAAACCTACAGGAGTCACACTGTGCCTGGGGAATGGGAGGTAATCAGGATATGAGGAAGGGGTGGGTAGTTTAAATTCCTTGAATCAAGAACTTTTCACTAGCACCAAGGCATCTTCACTGAAGGGATGAGGCTCAGAGAGTCAGACTTTAATTAAGGTCGGCCTCTCACGATCCAGTCTTATTTATATAAGGAGGGATTCTCTCAGTTAAGATCACGTTTTCAGTAGTTATTTTTATTTAGGGAGATACCCACTTACAAGCATAGTCATTCAACTAATCTTTCAATCACTACCCTGAGATCCTGCTATATTCACCGTAAAGTCTGTTTCAGCCACAATTTTTTTCCCCTGTCTTTCTCCTCCGTACTCAATGGAGTGTGTTTTCCCTTTCCTAGTTTTCATAACCTTGTATTTACTAGGACTGAATTCCAGGAGCCACTTGTCTGATCAAACTTGAAGTTTACTCACATTATATTAAAGCCTTTCCCTGCCACTTTTTTTTTTTATCCTAATTAATTTTCTATAATTTGCTAACAGAGAGAGACACATGGGACTTTCCCGGGACGTCGGTCACATACAACTACAACTGCGCCGCCCTCAGGGAAGGTTCCTACATGCTGGTGAGGGGCTTGTAATCTAAGGAATTGGACCTGTGCTCCAGTTTTTTAATCGAATCTGAATGCCTTCCATTCCCCTGGGCGTATGGGTTTAGTGTTCCTCTAATGAATACAATGTAATACAAGAGTGCAGCTTGTTGTCTCTTATGCTACATTCACGTTACTGTCTTATAGAACTCACTAAGTTTGTGAGAGAGAATTGGCCGTCTTGAAGCCCGTGCTGATTATTACTATAACTACTTCTCCAGGCCTTTCATCGCTCTTCTGATTATCTTTTCCATTGCCTTATATAATGTGAACGTCAGTTATTGTGGCCTGTAATTTAACGCCACTCTTCTCTTCCCCCGTTTTTCAATATGGTGCTTACATTCGCTATCTTCCACATCTCTGACTATTTCCTTATTTCCAGTGAATTGTTGATTTTTAGTTAACGGTTCACACAGTTCTGCTCCCTCTCTCAGAACTCATGGTGATAAATTCTTCAGTCCCATTATCTTTGTATTATCCAGTTCATTCACTAGCTTTTGCAGTGCCCCTGACGCATGTGTACTCACCTAATTGTATTCACTTAATTGTGGTTGCAGGGGTCGATACTCAGCTCCTGGCGCCGCCTCTTCACTGGTCGCTACTAGGTCCTCTCTCTCCCTGCTCCATGAGCTTTATAATACCTCGTCTTAAAACTATGTATGGTTCCTGCCTCCACTACATCACTTGCCCGACTATTCCACTTCCTGACAATTCTATGAGTGAAGAAATACTTCCTAACATCCCTTTGACTCATCTGAGTCTTCAACTTCCAATTGTGACCCCTTGTTTCTGTGTCCCCTCTGGAACATTCTATCTCTGTCCACCTTATTTATTCCTCGCAGTATTTGTATGTCGTTATCATGTCTCCCCTAATCCTTCTGTCCTCCAGTGTCGTCAGGCCGATTTCCCCTAACCTTTCTTCGTCGGACATTCCCCTAAGATCTGGAACTAGCATTGCACTTTCTCTAATTTCTTGACGTGCTTGACCAAGTGTGGGTTCCAAACTGGTGCTGCATACTCCAGTATAGGCCTGACGTACACGGTGTACAGAGTCTTAGAGTCTTGAACGATTACTTAGTGAGGTATCGGAACGCTGTTCTCAGGTTTGCCAGGCACCCCCATATGCTGCAGCAGCTATCTGGTTGATGTGTGCTTCCGGAGACGTGCTCAGTGTTATACTCACCCCAAGATCTTTCTCCTTGAGTGAGGTTTACAGTCTTTGGCCGCCTAGCCTATACTCTGTCTGCGGTCTTCTTTGCCCTTCCCCGATCTTCATGACTTTGCATTTGTCAGAGTTAAATTCGAGGAGCCAGTTGCTGGACCACGCGTCCAGCCTGTCCAGGTCTCTTTGTACTCCTGCCTGATCCTTATCTGATTTAATTCTCCTCATTAACTTCACATCATCTGCGAACAGGGACACTTCTGAATCTATCCCTTCCAGCATGTCATTCACAAATACCAAAAATAGCACTGGTCCTTGGACTGCCCCCTGTGGGACCCCGCTCGTCACAGGCGCCCACTGTGATACCTCGTCACTTACCATGATTCATTGTTGCCTCCCTGTCAGGTATTCTCTGATCCATTGCAGTGCCTTTCCTGTTATACGTGCCTGATCCTCTAGCTATTGCACTAATCTCTTGTGGGGAACTGTGTCGAACGCCTTCTTGCAGTCCAAGAAAATGCAGTCAACCCACCCCTTTGTGTTTGTTTGTGTGTGTGTGTGTGTGTGTGTGTGTGTGTGTGTGTGTGTGTGTGTGTGTGTGTGTGTGTGTGTGTGTGTGTGTGTGTGTGTGTGTCTGCGTGTTTGTTTTTGTGCGTGTACTTATTTATATATGTAGTTGTAGGGTCGAGTCTTAGCTCCTGGCCCAGCTTCTCAACTTGCCGCTTGTCAGGTTCACATTCTCTCCTAACCTCGTGGGTCGTATCATCGAGATCAGTCCACTTCCTGACCACCCTAAGGCTGAAGAAATACTTCCTGACATCCTTGTGATTCATCTGTCTTTAACTTTCAGCTGTGCCCCCTAGTACCTGTATCCCGTCTCTCAAACAACCTGTGTGTCTGACCTGTCAATTCCTCTGAGTATTTTGTCTCTTGTTATCATGTTTCCCTGGTCCTGCCTTTCAGGGTCTTTAGATTCAATTCTTTTAGTTTCTCCTCGTAGCTCATACTACTTAACTCTGCAACTAGTCTCTTTGCATACTTCGTACTTTCTTAGTATGGTTCCTCAGGCTTGGGTTCTTTACTTGTACTGCGTACTCTAAGCTGGGCCTGATATATTTTGTATAAAGCGCCCGAAATAACTGTTGAGATTCATGAAAGCCACTCTTTCAGATTTGCCAGGTGAGCATTGGCTGCAGAGGTTGATGTGAGTCTCTGGCAATATGCTAGGCACCATGCTGCAGCCTGTCCCTAGTCTATACTCCGTGTTTAGTCTTCTGGCCCCTTCCCCAATCTTCATAACCTTGTATTTACTGTGTGTGCGTGTGTGTGTGTGTGTGTGTGTGTGTGTGTGTGTGTGTGTGTGTGTGTGTGTGTGTGTGTGTGTGTGTGTGTGTGTGTGTGTGTGTGTGTACACGTTCCTAGGAGTGGTGAGGGCCGCGTTGCTATGGTAACGTGGCTTACACCCTCTCACTACCCTGCTTTTTCTTTCCATTTCTGCCTCTTTTTCTCATTCACTTTTCTCTTCCTTCCCTCTTTTCCACACTTCTCCCCTTCCACTTGCGGCTTCTGTTTGTAAATGGGCAGCAACCTATTTTCGCCTATGAAGAAAAGACACAAATGCAGTGTATATCTTTTACAGTGAAGTTTCGCTCTCTGGAGAGTGAAACGTTGCCAGAGTAAAGGTTTGCTCTGCTTCGTTTCTTCTTTAATATAGTCTTCAGTAGGCCTTTGTGTCCAGTTTGGCCTACCCATACACTTCTGTGGACAGACTCACAGATAGTTTTAATACTACCAAATAAAAGCATAAGAATGAAGGGAAGTGTTCACACCAGTCAACTTGTGTATGCCTCCAGCCATTATCACTCATATATTTGTCAGGTCATTGTTAAAAAAACCTTTTAGTGTATTTCTGTCCACGATAACACATTGTAACTTATTCCACACTCGTGTACTTCTATTTTCTAAACAGTGTTTAAATATTTTCCAAAACTACAATTTTTCAGTTGTAAACCATTGTTTTAACTATTATCTTGGCTTCATATTTTCTGAACCTTATTGTTATACCTTCATCTTCAATTTCAGGCAAATTAAGACACTTCCTTGTCGTCGATTGACTATTCATATATTTTTCTTCTCTCAAAAAGGCATGGAGTAAGAGGCGACATGATGTGAGGTTCCATGTGCTCACCTATATGTGGTTGCAGGGGTCGATTCATACCTGTGTGTGTAGTCACCTATTTGTACTCGCCTGTTTATGGTTGAAGGCGTCGATTTACAGCTCCTGGCCCCGCCTCTTTGTGTGTGTGTGTGTGTGTGTGTGTGTGTGTGTGTGTGTGTGTGTGTGTGTGTGTGTGTGTGTGTGTGTGTGTGTGTGTGTGTGTGTGTGTGTGTAAACTAAGCAATACCAAGATATAAAAAAGGGGAATGAACTAAAGTCGGATTCTAGAAGATTTTGTACAAGGGTCAGAGGTGGGACGTGGAGTAGCGAGTCTAAGGTATTTCCGCCGCTGGAGAAGGTCGAATTTCGGGATTCATGAAAACTTTTAAGTTTTCTTTAGACAACACCTTGAATAAGAATATACCGTATTTGCTCATTCGAGCAAACACGTTTCCTCTAAACGTATTTGCTTGGAATTCCTCCTTTCTGCAACATTGCAAGCTCTGATGATGTGTTGATTGCAACATGAAAGGCCTAGAACTATCATTCAACTCTCCCCGTGGTTGTTTTGCATGCATATATATAATATATATATATATATATATATATATATATATATATATATATATATATATATATATATATATATATATATATATATATATATATATATATATATATATAATCAAAAACAGCGCTGCGTCCTTGGCTAGTGCAGGGTTGTTATTGATCAATACCACTCGTTCGTGGTCACACTAATATATATATATATATATATATATATATATATATATATATATATATATATATATATATATATATATATATATATATATATATATATATATTATATATATATATATATATATATATATATATATATATATATATATATATATATATATATATATATATATATATATATATATATATAAAACAGATGTTTAGTAAGGTTTACATAAATGGGAGAGGTTTTTCGTCTATTGCAACTTAGCCAAACTTTTCAGTCAGGGAGTAAAAAATCATTCGTTTTTAATCATCGTTTAAGCCTCGTTGATTAACTCTGGAAGGTGAAGATTATGTATGCTGGTTCATTCTTTTCCTCTTGTCTGGTAATTCTACTTATCTTCTGACATATTCATTCTTTAGCTACGTGCAATCTTAATTTCGTGGTTTATTCCATTTTTTCATTTGTATTTTTCTTTTGTTCTGATTTACTACTCTTTGGTTGGGTTTTTTTCCCTTATTGTTATTTTCTCCTTCATTCGTCATTATTATTCTAAAAGTAATTACGTTTATACTTTGTTTTCAAGTACAGTATATGTGTATTTATTTATCACTGTTCCTAAATGTATTGTGTCCCCATTTGCTTAAGTTTATTCCTAAAATGTCTTACTTATTCTTCTTTCATTCTTTCCTTCCTCAGGTAAAGCGTGATCCTGCTTAACAGAGTTTACACTATGTGGGCGAGTTTATTCTCCCGTGATCATCTTTATTACTCTGATCTGGTTTTTCCTCCGGGTTTATGACTTTCCTTTGCTAGGATTTATTTCTTATATTTTCTTTTGTCTTCTAGTTTTATTGAATTTTGTGAGGCGAGGCGTGTTTGCTGGCTCCTTGCCACCGACCCCACCAACAGTGGTTAATGGAAGCCACAAGCTGAGAGAGACGTATCGATGTGATTACAAATACCAGGAACTAGACACTGCATACCCAGACAGTGGTGGAGGGAACACTCTCCAGTAACACTCTCCAGTAACACACTCTCTAGTAACACACTCCAGTAACACATTCTCCAGTAACACACACTCTCTAGCAACACACACTCTCTAGTAACAAACACACTCTCCACTATCACACACAATCTCTCCACTAACACTCTCTAGTAACACACTCTCCAGTAACACAAACTGTCTAGTAACACACACTCTCTAGTAACACACACTCTGGTAACACACACTCTCTAGTAACACTCACTCTCTAGTAACAAACACACTCTCCACTAACACACACTCTCTCCACTAACACACTCTAGTAACACACGCACTCTCCAGTAACACACTCTCTCTCAACTAACACACACACTTAGTGTCCCGTAGTTGATCGCTAGCGCAGTCAGCTCACACACTGAGGTCCGGAGTTCGAATCCCCGGTACGCCTGGAAAACATTAGGACGTATTTCCAGCAGACACCTGCTGTCCATGTTCACATATCAGTATAAAATGGGTACCTGGGTGTCAGTCGACTGGTGTCGGTCGCATCTTGGGACAAAATTGACTTATTTTGCCCGAAATTCTCTGCATAACAGGAGGCCTGGTCACAGACCGGGCCGCGGAGGCGTTGACCTCCGGAACTCTCTCCAGGTAATCTCCAGGTAATAACAAGCGACTTTTTATATAGAAGTATGTCACTGATGTTAGCTAGGTCTGTATACCTTGTACATGTACTTGTAGAAATAAAGATATTATTATTATTATTATTATTAACACACTCCAGTAACACTCACACCAGTAACACTCACACCAGTAACACTCACACCAGTAACACTCACATCAGTAACACTCACACCAGTAACACTCACACCAGTAACACTCACACCAGTAACACTCACACCAGTAACACTCACACCAGTAACACTCACACCAGTAACACTCACACCAGTAACACTCACACCAGTAACATTCACACCAGTAACACTCACACCAGTAACACTCACACCAGTAACACTCACACCAGTAACACTCACACCAGTAACACTCACACACTCCAGTAACACTCACACCAGTAACACTCACACCAGTAACACTCACACCAGTAACACTCACACCAGTAACACTCACACCAGTAACACTCACACCAGTAACACTCACACCAGTAACACTCACACCAGTAACACTCACACACTCCAGTAACACTCACACCAGTAACACTCACACCAGTAACACTCACACCAGTAACACTCACACCAGTAACACTCACACCAGTAACACTCACACCAGTAACACTCACACCAGTAACACTCACACCAGTAACACTCACACCAGTAACACTCACACCAGTAACACTCACACCAGTAACACTCACACCAGTAACACTCACACACTCCAGTAACACTCACACCAGTAACACTCACACCAGTAACACTCACACCAGTAACACTCACACCAGTAACACTCACACCAGTAACACTCACACCAGTAACACTCACACCAGTAACACTCACACCTGTAACACTCACACCAGTAACACTCACACCAGTAACACTCACACACTCCAGTAACACTCACACCAGTAACACTCACACCAGTAACACTCACACACTCCAGTAACACTCACACACTCCAGTAACACTCACACCAGTAACACTCACACCAGTAACACTCACACACTCCAGTAACACTCACACCAGTAACACTCACACCAGTAACACTCACACACTCCAGTAACACTCACACACACCAGTAACACTCACACACACCAGTAACACTCACACCAGTAACACTCACACCAGTAACACTCACACCAGTAACACTCACACCAGTAACACTCACACCAGTAACATTCACACCAGTAACACTCACACCAGTAACACTCACACCAGTAACACTCACACACTCCAGTAACACTCACACCAGTAACACTCACACCAGTAACACTCACACACTCCAGTAACACTCACACACTCCAGTAACACTCACACCAGTAACACTCACACCAGTAACACTCACACCAGTAACACTCACACACTCCAGTAACACTCACACCAGTAACACTCACACACTCCAGTAACACTCACACACACCAGTAACACTCACACACACCAGTAACACTCACACCAGTAACACTCACACACACCAGTAACACTCACACACACCAGTAACACTCACACCAGTAACACTCACACACTCCAGTAACACTCACACCAGTAACACTCACACCAGTAACACTCACACACACCAGTAACACTCACACCAGTAACACTCACACACTCCAGTAACACTCACACACACCAGTAACACTCACACACACCAGTAACACTCACACCAGTAACACTCACACACACCAGTAACACTCACACCAGTAACACTCACACCAGTAACACTCACACACTCCAGTAACACTCACACACACCAGTAACACTCACACACACCAGTAACACTCACACACACCAGTAACACTCACACACACCAGTAACACTCACACACACCAGTAACACTCACACCAGTAACACTCACACCAGTAACACTCACACCAGTAACACTCACACACTCCAGTAACACTCACACACACCAGTAACACTCACACACACCAGTAACACTCACACACACCAGTAACACTCACACACACCAGTAACACTCACACACACCAGTAACACTCACACACACCAGTAACACTCACACACACCAGTAACACTCACACACTCCAGTAACACTCACACACACCAGTAACACTCACACACACCAGTAACACTCACACACACCAGTAACACTCACACACACCAGTAACACTCACACACACCAGTAACACTCACACACACCAGTAACACTCACACACACCAGTAACACACACCAGTAACACTCACACACACCAGTAACACTCACACACACCAGTAACACTCACACACACCAGTAACACACACACACCAGTAACACTCACACACACCAGTAACACTCACACACACCAGTAACACTCACACACACCAGTAACACTCACACACTCCAGTAACACTCACACACACCAGTAACACTCACACACACCAGTAACACTCACACACACCAGTAACACTCACACACACCAGTAACACTCACACACACCAGTAACACTCACACACACCAGTAACACTCACACACACCAGTAACACTCACACACACCAGTAACACTCACACACACCAGTAACACTCACACACACCAGTAACACTCACACACACCAGTAACACTCACACACACCAGTAACACTCACACACACCAGTAACACTCACACACTCCAGTAACACTACACACCAGTAACACTCACACACCAGTAACACTCACACACACCAGTAACACTCACACACACCAGTAACACTCACACACACCAGTAACACTCACACACACCAGTAACACTCACACACACCAGTAACACTCACACACTCCAGTAACACTCACACACACCAGTAACACTCACACACACCAGTAACACTCACACACACCAGTAACACTCACACACACCAGTAACACTCACACACACCAGTAACACTCACACACACCAGTAACACTCACACACTCCAGTAACACTCACACACACCAGTAACACTCACACACTCCAGTAACACTCACACACACCAGTAACACTCACACACTCCAGTAACACTCACACACACCAGTAACACTCACACACACCAGTAACACTCACACACACCAGTAACACTCACACACTCCAGTAACACTCACACACACCAGTAACACTCACACACTCCAGTAACACTCACACACACCAGTAACACTCACACACTCCAGTAACACTCACACACTCCAGTAACACTCACACACACCAGTAACACTCACACACACCAGTAACACTCACACACACCAGTAACACTCACACACACCAGTAACACTCACACACTCCAGTAACACTCACACACACCAGTAACACTCACACACACCAGTAACACTCACACACTCCAGTAACACTCACACACACCAGTAACACTCACACACTCCAGTAACACTCACACACACCAGTAACACTCACACACTCCAGTAACACTCACACACTCCAGTAACACTCACACCAGTAACACTCACACACACCAGTAACACTCACACACACCAGTAACACTCACACACACCAGTAACACACACACCAGTAACACTCACACACCAGTAACACTCACACACACCAGTAACACTCACACACACCAGTAACACTCACACACACCAGTAACACTCACACACACCAGTAACACTCACACACACCAGTAACACTACACACTCACACACACCAGTAACACTCACACACACCTACACACCAGTAACACTCACACACACCAGTAACACTCACACACACCAGTAACACTCACACACACCAGTAACACTCACACACACCAGTAACACTCACACACACCAGTAACACTCACACACACCAGTAACACTCACACACACCAGTAACACTCACACACACCAGTAACACTCACACACACCAGTAACACTCACACACACCAGTAACACTCACACACACCAGTAACACTCACACACACCAGTAACACTCACACACACCAGTAACACTCACACACACCAGTAACACTCACACACACCAGTAACACTCACACACACCAGTAACACTCACACACACCAGTAACACTCACACACACCAGTAACACTCACACACTCCAGTAACACTCACACACACCAGTAACACTCACACACACCAGTAACACTCACACACACCAGTAACACTCACACACGCACACTCCAGTAACACTCACACACACCAGTAACACTCACACACACCAGTAACACTCACACACACCAGTAACACTCACACACACCAGTAACACTCACACACACCAGTAACACTCACACACACCAGTAACACTCACACACACCAGTAACACTCACACACACCAGTAACACTCACACACACCAGTAACACTCACACACACCAGTAACACTCACACACACCAGTAACACTCACACCAGTAACACTCACACACACCAGTAACACTCACACACACCAGTAACACTCACACACACCAGTAACACTCACACACACCAGTAACACTCACACACACCAGTAACACTCACACACACCAGTAACACTCACACACACCAGTAACACTCACACACACCAGTAACACTCACACACACCAGTAACACTCACACACACCAGTAACACTCACACACACCAGTAACACTCACACACACCAGTAACACTCACACACTCCAGTAACACTCACACACACCAGTAACACTCACACACACCAGTAACACTCACACACACCAGTACACACCAGTAACACACACACCAGTAACACTCACACACACCAGTAACACTCACACACACCAGTAACACTCACACACACCAGTAACACTCACACACACCAGTAACACTCACACACTCCAGTAACACTCACACACACCAGTAACACTCACACACTCCAGTAACACTCACACACACCAGTAACACTCACACACACCAGTAACACTCACACACACCAGTAACACTCACACACACCAGTAACACTCACACACACCAGTAACACTCACACACACCAGTAACACTCACACACACCAGTAACACTCACACACACCAGTAACACTCACACACACCAGTAACACTCACACACTCCAGTAACACTCACACACTCCAGTAACACTCACACACACCAGTAACACTCACACACTCCAGTAACACTCACACACACCAGTAACACTCACACACTCCAGTAACACTCACACACTCCAGTAACACTCACACACACCAGTAACACTCACACACTCCAGTAACACTCACACACACCAGTAACACTCACACACTCCAGTAACACTCACACACTCCAGTAACACTCACACACTCCAGTAACACTCACACACTCCAGTAACACTCACACACACCAGTAACACTCACACACACCAGTAACACTCACACACTCCAGTAACACTCACACACTCCAGTAACACTCACACACACCAGTAACACTCACACACTCCAGTAACACTCACACACTCCAGTAACACTCACACACTCCAGTAACACTCACACACACCAGTAACACTCACACACACCAGTAACACTCACACACTCCAGTAACACTCACACACACCAGTAACACTCACACACTCCAGTAACACTCACACACTCCAGTAACACTCACACACACCAGTAACACTCACACACACCAGTAACACTCACACACACCAGTAACACTCACACACTCCAGTAACACTCACACACACCAGTAACAATCACACACACCAGTAACACTCACACACTCCAGTAACACTCACACACACCAGTAACACTCACACACTCCAGTAACACTCACACACTCCAGTAACACTCACACACACCAGTAACACTCACACACTCCAGTAACACTCACACACACCAGTAACACTCACACACTCCAGTAACACTCACACACTCCAGTAACACTCACACACACCAGTAACACTCACACACTCCAGTAACACTCACACACTCCAGTAACACTCACACACACCAGTAACACTCACACACTCCAGTAACACTCACACACTCCAGTAACACTCACACACTCCAGTAACACTCACACACTCCAGTAACACTCACACACTCCAGTAACACTCACACACACCAGTAACACTCACACACACCAGTAACACTCACACTCACACACACCAGTAACACTCACACACACCAGTAACACTCACACACACCAGTAACACTCACACACACCAGTAACACTCACACACTCCAGTAACACTCACACACACCAGTAACACTCACACACACCAGTAACACTCACACACACCAGTAACACTCACACACACCAGTAACACTCACACACACCAGTAACACTCACACACTCCAGTAACACTCACACACTCCAGTAACACTCACACACTCCAGTAACACTCACACACTCCAGTAACACTCACACACACCAGTAACACTCACACACACCAGTAACACTCACACACTCC
>NC_091315.1:26046769-26061769 GCF_038502225.1 Cherax quadricarinatus
GTATATACATGTAATGTATATGTATAATATAATGTAATAGATAACAATAATATGTTGTGTAATAATAATGTATATGTGTATGTGTATGTGTATGTGTATATATATGTGTATATGTATAATATATATATATGTATAATGTGTGTATGTATATGTAATGTGTGTATATAATGTAATATGTATGTATATGTGTGTATATGTGTGTTGTATGTGTATGTGTGTGTGTGTGTAATGTAATGTGTGTGTAATGTATAATGTATATGTAATGCTATATATATGTGTATATATATGTGTATATATATATGCTATATAATAATGTAATATATGTATGTGTATGTAATAATATATGTAATATGTATGTATATGTGTATAATATATATGTGTATGTATATATAATAATATGTGTAATGTATATATATGTATGTGTGTGTATATGTATGTATATGTATATGTATGTGTGTATGTATATGTAATAATATGTGTATAATATATGTATATGTAATATGTAATATATGTATATGTGTGTATGTGTGTGTAATGTATATAATATATGTATGTGTGTATATGTATTATGTAATATATATATGTGTAAATATATAATAATATATGTGTATGTAATAACAATATATGTATATGTATATGTGTAATATATTATAATATATGTGTGTATGTATATGTGTATATATGTATGTATATGTATATGTATGTATGTGTATGTGTGTATATGTATATGTATAATAACAATAATATGTAATATGTATATATGTGTATGTAATATGTATATAATATGTATGTATGTATGTATAATGTAATATGTATGTGTATGTATGTATGTATGTATGTATGTATAATATAATATATGTATATATATATGTATATAATGTATAATAATAATAATATGTATATAATATATAATAATAATAATAATATATATAATAATATATATGTGTAATAATGTATATGTATGTATAATAATAATGTGTATATGTATGTATATGTATATAATGTATATGTATATGTATAATAATATGTATATGTGTATGTGTATATATGTGTGTGTATGTGTGTAATAATGTGTATATGTATGTATGTGTGTGTATATGTGTAATATGTGTGTATGTGTGTGTAATATAACGTAATATATGTATGTGTGTGTGTATGTGTGTGTGTGTGTGTGTGTGTGTATGTGTGTGTGTGTGTGTATGTGTGTGTGTGTGTGTGTATGTGTGTGTGTGTGTGTATGTGTGTGTACTCACCTATTTGTGGTTGCAGGGGTCAAGATATAGCTCCTGGTCCCGCCTCTTCACTGATTGCTACTAGGTCCTCTCTCTCCCTGCTCCATGAGCTTCATCATACTTCGTCTTAAAAGTATGTATGGTTCCTGCCTCCACTACATCGCTTGCCAGACTATTCCACTTCCTGACAACTCTATGACTAAAATACTTCCTAACACCTCTTTGACTCATCTGAGTCTTCAACTTCCAATTGTGGCCCCTTGTTTCTGTGTCTCATCTCTGGAACATCCTGTCTCTGTCCACCTTGTCAATTCCTCGTATATTTTGTATGTCGTTATCATGTCTCCCCTAACCCTCATGTCCTCCAGTGTCGTCAGACTGATTTCCCTTAACCTTTCCCCTTAGCTCTGGAACTAGCCTTGTTACAAACATTTGCACTTTCTCTAATTTCTTGACGTGCTTGACCAGGTGTAGGTTCCAAACTGGTGCTGCATACTCCAATATGGGTCTGACGTACACGGTGCATAGAGTCTGGAACGATTCCTTACTGAGGTATTGGAACGCTATTCTCAGGTTTGCCAGGTGCCCATATGCTGCAGCAGTTATCTGGTTGATGTGTGCTTCTGGAGACATGCTCTGTATTATACTCACCCCAAGATATTTCTTCTTGAGTGAGGTTTGCAGTCTTTGGCCGCCTAGCCTATACTCTGTCTGCGGTCTTCTTTGCCCTTCCCCGATCTTCATGACTTTGCATTTGTCAGGGTTAAATTCGAGTACCCAGCTGCTGGACCAAGCTTCCAGTCTGTCCAGGTTTCTTTGTAGTCCTGCCTGGTCCTCATCTGATTTAATTCTCCTTATTAACTTCACATCATCTGCAAAAAAGCACTGGTCCTAGGACTGACCCCTGTGGAATCCCGCTCGTCACAGGCACCCACTGTGATACCTCGTCACGTACCATGACTCGTGTTACCTCAGTGTCAGGTATTCTCTGATCCATTGCAGTGCCTTTACTGTTATACGTGCTTGATCCTTTGGTTTTTGCATAAATCTCTTGTGAGGAACTGTGTCGAAGGCCTTCTTGCAGTCCAAGAAATGAAATCTATCGTGTCTTACTTCCGTTACCTTGTCTAAAACTGCAGTATGTTTGTGACACAGGATTTGCCTTCCATGAATCCGTGCTGGTTGTCGTTAATAAGCTTGTTCCGTTCTAGGTGCACCGCCACTCTCCTCCTCATAATCTTCTCCATGACTTTGCATACTTTACACATCAGTGAAATGGTCTATAGTTTAGTGCATTGTTTCTGTTTCATTTCTGAAAATAGGGGCTACATTTGCTGTCTTCCATATTTCGGGTAGTTGCCCAGTGTTAGTTACCATTTTGTCCTAGGCACATGTCGATTAGACACTAGGCCTGTTGTTGTTTTGTGTGTGTGAGTGTGAGTGTGAGTGTGTGTGTGTGTGTGTGTGTGTGTGTGTGTGTGTGTGTGTGTGTGTGTGTGTGTGTGTGTGTGTGTGTGTGGGGTAGGTGTGTGTGTGTGTGTGTGTGTGTGTGTGTGTGTGTGTGTGTGTGTGTGTGTGTGGTTGGTGTGTGTGTGTGTGTGTGTGTGTGTGTGTGTGTGTGTGTGTGTGTGTGTGTGTGTGTGTGTGTGTGGTAGGTGTGTGTGTGGTAGGTGTGTGTATGTAAACCTTTACACTGTATCAAAGTACACAGTACTTTCGCCACTCAGCCAGATATGTGTGTTTGTGTACTCACCTAATTGTGGTTGCAGGGGTTGATTCATAGCTCCTGCCCCCGCCTCTTCACTGGTCGCTACTAGGTCACTCTTCCTGCTCCACGAGCTTTATCATACCTCTTCTTAAAACTATGTATGGATCCTGCCTCCACAGCATCACTTCCCAGACTGTTCCACTTTCTGACAACTCTGTGACTGAAGAAATACTTTCTAACATCTCTGTGATTCATCTGAGTCTTCAACTTCCAACTGTGAACCTTGTTGCTGTGTCCCATCTCTGGAACATCCTGTCTCTGTCCACCTTGTCGATTCCTCTCAGTATTTTATATGTCGTTATCATATCCCCCCTATCTCTCCTGTCCTACAGTGTCGTCAGGTCGATTTTCTTTAACCTCTCGTCGTAGGACATGCCCCTTAGCTTCGGGACCAGTCTTGTTGCAAACCTTTGCATTTTCCTTACGTGCTTGGCTAGGTGTGGGTTCCAAACTGGTGCTGCATACTCCAATATAGGCCTGACGTGTACAGTGTTCTGAATGATTCATTATTAAGATGTTGGAATGATGTTCTTAGGTTTGCTAGGCGCCCGTATGCTGCAGCAGTTATTTGGTTGATGTGTTGATGTGCGCCTCAGATGTGCCTTGTGTTACACTCACCCCAAGATCCTTTTCCTTGAGTGAGGTTTGTAGTCTTTGGCCCCCCTAGACTGTACTCCGTCTGCGGTCTTCTTTGCCCTTCCCCAATCTTCATGACTTAGCATTTGGTTGGGTTGAACTCCAGGAGCCAGTTTCTGGACCAGGCCTGCAGCCTGTCCAGATCCCTTTGTAGTTCTGCCTGGTCCTCGTCCGAATGAATTCTTCTCATCAGCTTCACATCATCTGCAAACGGGACACCTCTGAATCTATTCCTTCCGTCATGTCGTTCACAAATACCAGGAACAGTACCGGTCCTAAGACTGACCCCTGTGGAACCCCGCTCGTCACAGGCGCCCACTCTGACACCTCGCCACGTACCATGACTCACTGTTGTCTTCCTGACAGGTATTCCCTGATCCATTGCGGTACCTTCCCTATTATCCCTGTCTGGTCCTCCAGCTTTTGCACTAATCTCTTGTGTGGGACTGTGTCAAACGCCTTTTTACAGTCCAAGAAAATGGACTGTGTGTGTATGTTTGTGTATATACTCCTATTGTGGATGCAGGGGTTAAGTCTTAGCTCCTGGACCCTCTAAACTTGCTTTGGAATCTATCTCCACTTCGTCTAGGTAATTCCTCTTTCTTGCCACCCTGAGATTGAAGAAATATTTCCTGACATCCCTGTGACTCATCTATGTCTAACTTTCAGCTGTGCCCCCGAGTTCCTGTTTCCCGCCTCTAAAACAACCTGTCTCTGTCTTATCGATTCCCTGAGTATTTATATGTTGTTATCATGTCCAGGTAGGTAGATGTCTCTCTGGGTCCTTCTGTCCTCCAGGGTTTTTAAATTCGTTTAGCTTCTTTTCGTAGCTCATACTCCTTAGCTCTGGAACTAGTCTTGTTGCGTACTTCTATACTTTTTCCAGTTTCTTAATATACTTCCTCAGGTGTGGTGCTACGTGCTTTAAGATCGACCTGGCATACGATACATAAAGCGCCCGGAATGACTTTGTTGAGATTCCTGGTCACTCTCATATTTGCCAGGTGAGCATTGGGTGCAGAGGTTATTCGGTTAATGTGAGTCTCTGGTGAATTACTAGGCACTATGCTTACTCCCAGGTCCTTCTCTTTGAGGTTTGCAGCCTCTGTCCCCCCAGGTCTATTCTCCGTGGTTATTTTTCTGGCCCTTTCACAAGGTTTCATAACCTTGCATTTGCTGGGGTTAAACTCAAGCAGCCACTTATCTGATCAATTCTCAGTCTCACTTTCCCCTTAGTTAATCTTTGATTCACTGGAGTACGTTCCCTGTTATTCCTGCCACTTCTCAACATTTTACCTCAGCGTGTGTGTGTGTGTATATATATATATATATATATATATATATATATATATATATATATATATATATATATATATATATATATATATATATCTTGGTAACCCGAATGTCTGCCATAATTCGTTCCAGAAGGCTTTTCGAGTGCCGAACAAATTATATATTTAAGTCTTTTCTAAAATTTTCTCTTACATGTTTAAAGATACATTTTTTTATTTAGGTTAATGTAAAAATTAACAATTTTGTACCAAAAGAACCTTAGAAAACTTACCTAACCTTATTATAACAAGCTCAATTTAATTTAGCCTAATCCAGCTAAAAATATTTTAGGTAAGTTTACATTAATTTAATAATAAAGAAACAAAATGAAATATATATATTTTTTTCGTTAGGTTCAGAATGAGTTTTGCGAAATTATTGTATACACAATTTTTCACTTGCCGTATTGGCCAAGAAGAGCGTTGCTATTTAAGCCAAAATCGCAAGTTTTACCTATTCGGCACGACATATATATATACTCAGCATCAGAGTACACAGTACTTGATCCACAACGCCAGACTCCAGACTGGTGTTGTAGACTGTGAACTGAGAAGTAACATTTTAAATAATTTCGTATATACATGTATATATACTTACACTACACACACACACACACACAACTCACCCCACAAACTATTCTACCCAAGAATAGTTTGTGGGGTGAGTTGTGCAAAGGACCTATCCAAGTTGGGTCGGCGCGCGTCAGGTGTTTAACCGTTGTGGGATCTGATAGTGAGGTGCTGGCCAGACCCCTTATATAGCTTCCTTGGATGCTTTACTTTCATAGTTCCTTGATAATGTGAGTAGTCACGAAAGCGCTTGGAATTTCTCTATTCTTTCAGAGTGGTTGTTTTGCATATTCTGAAATCACCTGTTTACTGTGATCTTATTGCACACACACACACACACACACACACACATATATATATATATATATATATATATATATATATACACACATATATATATATATATATATATATATATATATATATATATATATATATACATATATAATTATATATATATATATATAATTTAAAGTTATAAAATCGAGAACAACACAGAGTGAGTATTAAAGATTTAAGACTCTCATTTGACTAATGGGTCGATGTACAAATGGGAAGGTATTCATCTGTGGCTGTGTGTGCCATTGAGAGCAGTGTCAAGTGAGTTTCCCCGCTCGATTCAGCTTGTTAAAAGACTGTGTAAGTTGAGCTTTACAAGCACCTGCTGGTTGCCAGGTTTTCCCTGGCTTGTGAAGCTGATTTTATTCGAGTCTGTGAGAAAAGACATACAGGTTAATATTTATTATGTATATTTAGTACTAGTGCCTTAAATATTATTATATCATAGAGAAGCGTTAAATATATATAAGGGGTCACACAGCACCTGGGGAATGGGAGGCCATCAGGTTTGATCCGAGGAAGGGAAGAATAGGTCCAGTTCCTTAGCTTAAGTGCCATTCACCATTCGTTGGTGTGTTATGTCACTATGTACTCACTGATTTATTTCGAATTATTTGTTACGAGAATGGAATTCCATCAAATATGCTTATTACAGTTAACCCTCTCTTGCGCTGAGCGAGAAAAAAGCCTCTAAAAACCTGGGAAAATTTAATTAAATAAAAAGTTTGGATCATTAAGGAAGGGTTAAAATGTGGAAGGTCGGCGCTATCTCCGTTTTCTGGCCTTTGATAAGGTGCAGCTCTGGCAAGATTATTCACAGCAATTTTCTGACGATAATTGGAGATGTGATCCGTTGTGACCTCGCCAGAAATGAGAAGAATAGAAAAAGTGTACCTGCTTGGCATCTTGAACTGCGTACGGTATTTTTAAAGGGTTTTGTTTTTATTCTTTTGTGGCAGTGGAGGACACGTTGCTTGTGTTTATAAACAATAGTCCCATTTAGCTTGTGTGTGTGTGTGTGTGTGTGTGTGTGTGTGTGTGTGTGTATGTGTGTGTGTGTAAAACGGCAAAGTTCTACTTGGTTTTTGTACCTGTAAGCAAGCGAAGTATAACGTTGTTCGTATTTGTTAATAAAGGAAAGTACCATATGGTTTGATTTATAAAATGTGCTGACGACCAAACATGATAACTGATGCGTGATCCAATATCTTTGTAAAACATTATTCGATACACTTGCTTATGTTCTATTATTCATAAACACAAAGTTTGTAAAACTTTCATTATTTACAAATGCAAATCATGTAAAACTTTGTTTACAAATAAAACTCAAGTGAGATTCTGCTTGTTTACAAATACGAACCACGTGGGACTTTGCTTGTATTGTGTTTTTTGGTGGAATTTGTAATTGTATTTTGTTTGATACATAATACGAGCAAACTGCAAAATTCATTATTAATGTGAAAAAATCACATGTCATCTTGTGAAGATTTTCATGCTATGTGAAAGAGGAAGTACTTGAGTCACTGTCTGATTGTGTTATGATTCTCACCATCGATTTGTATTGGAATACAGGAAAGATTTCCTTAATTGTATAATAAGAGAGGATGGAAGGGCGGAGGAAAATAAGAGAGAGAGAGAGATGAGGGAGAAAGGACAAGATTGACAGAAAAATGTAATTTTATTGACATAACACAACAATGAAGGGTCCTTTGCCGTAGATAATATTAGAGGGATCACAGGGAGATAATCGTGTTTCCTGTTGACTTTACTGAATGTTACTGGCAGGATGAAAAGGCAGGGGAGTGGCCTCTTGTGTACATAGGGCAACTCTCTCTGTCTCTCTGTCTCTCTGTCTCTGTCTGTCTGTCTGTCTGTCTGTCTCTCTCTCTCTCTCTCTCTCTCTCTCTCTCTCTCTCTCTCTCTCTTTCTCTCTCTCTCTCTCTCTCTCTCTCTCTCTCTCTCTCTCTCTCTCTCTCTCTCTCTCTCTCTCTCTCTCTCTCTCTCTCTCTCTCTCTCTCTCTCTCTCTCTGTCTCGCTCTCTCTCTCTCTCTCTCTCTCTCTCTCTCTCTCTCTCTCTCTCTCTCTCTCTCTCTCTCTCTTCTTCTGTCTCTCTCTCTGTCTGTCTCTCTCTCTCTGTCTCTCTCTCTCTCTCTCTCTCTCTCTCTCTCTCTCTCTCTCTCTCTCTCTCTCTCTCTCTCTCTCTCTCTCTCTCTCTCTCTCTCTCTCTCTCTCTCTCTCTCTCTCTCTGTCTCTCTCTCTCTCTCTCTGTCTCTCTCTCTCTCTCTCTCTCTCTCTCTCTCTCTCTCTCTCTCTCTCTCTCTCTCTCTCTCTCTCTCTCTCTCTCTCTCTCTCTCTCTCTCTCTCTTTTGAGACACAGGTTTGACAAGGTTAGGTTAAAGATCCCTAGTTTTATTGACAAGCTATTTACAAGTTAAGGATTCCTACTTTATTGGCAAGCTAAGAGCTGTTACCTACATCAGCTCATTTGAAAGCATTTTTATTGTTATGAAACATACAAGTAAGGAACAGGATGAAGTTGGAGCCATCTGTGGGCCAGCATTTTTCATTTGATCAACTGACTTTATCTCGTTGGCATCATAATGTTTTACGAATGTGTTCCAGACTCGAGTCATCCTGGGGATAAATGATCTTAGATGAAGTGATGTTCTGGAGAATGGTACAGCTAGAGGGAAGTTGCTGCTTTCTGCCCGTCTTGTGGTGTAGAAGCTTGCTTCTCGCTGTCCTCGAAGTGGAGTCAAGTGTGGTACTTTGACAATGTTGGCCTTGTACGTAACAGTAACGTCACCCATATCCCTCCTGTGTTGAAGGCTCTGCTGAAATGACAGGGGGGGGGGCAGGCAAACCAAGAAAGTGGAGCATACTCAAGGTGTGAGCATACTTGTGCCTCATACAGAATCTTGCAACCCCTACTGTCAAGCAGATGCAAGATACGTCGAAGTACTGTAAGCTTCCTAGGAGGCTGCCTTGTTTGCAAGATTTACAACGTGGTTCTTTATGGTCAGTTTGGAATCAGATTTCACCCCAAGGATATCAACTTCTTCCCCAGGTACCAACACTCTCCCATTCATACTTACTACTGCTCCGGCATTACCATCATGGTGTATTCTCAGGTGCAAATGTTACTTGCCATCGGTTTCCCCAGCTGATAAAGCTTTTAGCTGATGGTTGATTTAGCTTAGAGCAGCTGGCATTTCTTCTGTTGGATAAGTAAATGTCAGAGTACAGTCGTCTGCATATGCATGGGATTCTGAGATGAGATGAAGAAGGTCATTGAAGCAGACATTCCATAGCAATGGTCTTAGCACACTTCCTTGTGGAACACTTGCCCCAATAGGGTGTCTTGCCGATTCTGTTCCATTGAGAACTACTCTTAGAGAGCTACCATGAAGGTAATCACTGAGGAGACGTAGCGTAGAGTCTGCAATTTCCAGTGCTTGCGTTTTGCCAAGAGGCCCTGGTGCCACAGAGTAACCTTTCCTGAAGCCATATTGACGGTCACAAAGTAGTGAGTGGTAGTCAAAAAACTGTCATTTGTCTTGAGATTATTGTCTTAAGGATCTTGTCAGTGATTGACAGGAGTGACACTGGTCTGTAGTTGCTGATTTCTGCTCTGCTTTTCTTTTTGTGAACAGGGACTACATTTGCCTCTCTCCAAAGAGAAGGCCATTTACACTGTACTAGGCAGTGCTGAAAGATGCGGGTTAGAGGTGCTGCTAGCTGGTCTGCACATCTTCTCAACAATCTTGGGCTCAACTTGTCTGGGCCCACAGCCTTTTGTTGGTCAAGCAATTTAAGAAGGAAATGCACCTCCTCCTGCCTTATTGTCACCACTGACACTCTTGACACAGTTCTTGTAGCTGGATTAGGAACTTGAATTTTGGGAGCAAAGTGTTCAGCAAAGAGGTCCGCTTTCTCTTGACTACTAGTAGAGGTGTTCCCATCCTGTTGATTTAGAGGTGGAATGAGTTCATCAGGCAGATAACCTTGCCTGTCCTTGACCAGCGACCACCAGGTTTTGGAGCCTGCCATACCTGATGCTAGCTTTCTTTTTGTGTCCACCTCCCATTTAGCGATAGCCTACTTTTGAACTTCACCCATATGCCTGTGCAAGTTCCTGTTATAGGTGGTAGGATGTCTCTTATACCTTCGTCATGCCTTGTACTTAGCAATAGCAGCCTCTCTACAACGAAAGCCAAACCAAGGCTGATCTGTAGGCTTCGTCACATACTGCTCCCTCTCTCTCTCTCTCTCTCTCTCTCTCTCTCTCTCTCTCTCTCTCTCTCTCTCTCTCTCTCTCTCTCTCTCTCTCTCTCTCTCTCTCTCTCTCTCTCTCTCTATGTTTGACAAAGGGAGAGAAAAGTAATAATAATAAAACAGAAAAAGATAATGTTGAAAGAATCATCGATAACATAACACCGTCAGTATTGTGTCTTTATAATTTTCCTCCCAAGCTTCTTACTCTTCTTACATTGCTTGTTCCTGCTCTTCCTTGTTCTGATGTTGCTTGTTCCTGCTCTTCCTTGTTCTGATGTTGCTTGTTCCTGCTCTTCCTTGTTCTGATGTTGCTTGTTCCTGCTCTTCCTTGTTCTGATGTTGCTTGTTCCTGCTCTTCCCTTGTTCTGATGTTGCTTGTTCCTGCTCTTCCTTGTTCTGATGTTGCTTGTTCCTGCTCTTCCTTGTTCTGATGTTGCTTGTTCCTGCTCTTCCTTGTTCTGATGTTGCTTGTTCCTGCTCTTCCTTGTTCTGATGTTGCTTGTTCCTGCTCTTCCTTGTTCTGATGTTGCTTGTTCCTGCTCTTCCTTGTTCTGATGTTGCTTGTTCCTGCTCTTCCTTGTTCTGATGTTGCTTGTTCCTGCTCTTCCTTGTTCTGATGTTGCTTGTTCCTACTCTTCCTTGTTCTGATGTTGCTTGTTCCTGCTCTTGCTTGTTCTGATGCTGCTTGTTTCTGCTCTTCCTTGTTCTGATGCTGCTTGTTCCTGCTCTTCCTTGTTCTGATGTTGCTTGTTCCTGCTCTTCCTTGTTCTGATGTTGCTTGTTCCTGCTCTTCCTTGTTCTGATGTTGCTTGTTCCTGCTCTTCCTTGTTCTGATGTTGCTTGTTCCTGCTCTTCCTTGTTCTGATGCTGCTTGTTTCTGCTCTTCCTTGTTCTGATGTTGCTTGTTCCTGCTCTTCCTTGTTCTGATGTTGCTTGTTCCTACTCTTCCTTGTTCTGATGTTGCTTGTTCCTGCTCTTCCTTGTTCTGATGCTGCTTGTTTCTGCTCTTCCTTGTTCTGATGCTGCTTGTTCCTGCTCTTCCTTGTTCTAATGTTGCTTGTTCCTGCTCTTCTTCCTTATCCTCGTGTTGCGTGCTCGTCTTCCTCATCCTCCTGCATCTTGTACCTGCTCTTCATCCTTATCCTCCTCCTGTTTCTTGTTCTTGCTTTTCTGTCCCTTTATTTCCTGCTTCTGTCTTCACTCCTCTTCTCTTACGGCCCTTGTTTCTGCTCATCTCATCATCACCATCCTTCCCATCTCCCCTAATTTACTGTCTGTCTCCTGCCCACCCTCTTCCCTCATCTTCCTCCCGGCAAAGCACAAACGAACAGATGGAAATTAAAGCTGAATTGAAATCTTTGACTGGATCGCAAAATAATAAATGGCAGAAGGGGGCAAGGCAGGACGCTTAATTATCTGGTTTATGGCTAAAAAGTATATTTTATCTTCCAGACTTCTCTGTCTTTTATTATATATATATTTTTATCACTGTATGTGCAACCCTCTGTCTCTCTCTCTCTCTCTCTCTTTTACACAGGGTTTGACAAGGTTAGGTTAAGGATCCCTAGCTTTATTGACAAGCTATTTACAGGTTAAGGATTCCTAACTTTAGTGGCAAGCTAAGAGCTGTTACCTACACCAGCTCATTTGAAAGCACTTTATTGTTATGAAACACAGGTATTTTTATTGTTATGAGACATACAAGTAAGGAACAGGATGAAGCTGGAGTCATCTGTGGGCCAGCATTTTCATTTGATCAACTGACTTTATCTCGTTGACATCATAATGCTGTACGAATGTGTTCCAGACTCAAGTCATCCTGGGGATAAATGATCTCAGATGGAGTGATGTTCTGGAGAAGGGTACAGCCAGAGAGAAATTGCTGCTTTCTGCCCGTCTTGTGTTATAGAAGCTTGCTTCTCGTTGTCCTCGAAGTGGAGCCAAGTGTGGTACTTGGACAATATTGGCCTTGTACATAATAGTAACGTCACTCACATCCCTCCTGTGTTGAAGGCTCTGCTGAAATGACAGATCTATCCAGGATGGGTCCAGGCGAGAGATGAGACGTCCTGCTCTGTTCTCTACTCTGTCAAGCAGTCGCAGATGAGAGGGGGGGGCAGGCAAACCAAGAAAGTGGAGCATACTCAAGGTGTGAGTGTACTTGTGCCTCATACAGAATCTTGCAACTCCTACTGTCAAGCAGATGTGAGATACGGCAAAGTGCTGTAAGCTTCCTGGCTGCCTTGTTTGCAAGATTTACAACGTGGTTCTTCATGGTCAGTTTGGAGTCAAATTTCACCCCAAGGATATCAACTTCTTCCCCAGGTACCAGCACCTTCCCATTCATACTTACTACTGCACCGGCATTGCCATCATGGTGCCTAGAGATCATCATCTCTTGCCTTTTCTCAGGTGCAAATGTTACCTGGAGTTACTTGCCATCTGTTTCCCCAAGCTGATATAGCTCTTAGCTGGTGATTGATGTAGCTTAGAGCAGCTGGCATTTCTTGTCTTGGATAAGTGAATGTCAGTGTACAGTCGTCTGCATATGCATGGGATTCTGGGATAAGATAAAGGTCATCGAAGTAGACATTAATAATGGTCCCAGCACGCTTCCTTGTGGAACACTTGCCCCAGTAGGATGTCTTGCTGATTCCGTTCCGTTGAGAACTACTCTTAGAGATCTACTATGAAGGTAATCACCGAGGAGACATAGCGTAGAGCCTACAATTCCCAGTGCTTGAAGTTTTGTTAAGAGGCGCTGGTGCTACACCCGATCGAAAGCACCAGCAATGTCCAGCATTCTCTCTCTCTCTCTCTCTCTCTCTCTCTCTCTCTCTCTCTCTCTCTCTCTCTCTCTCTCTTTCTCTCTCTCTCTGCCTCTCTCTCTCTGTCTTTCTCAGATGAATTGCATAATTTGTTTTTGTAGTTATTTACGAGTCGTATTGTTTACATCTGATATTTTTTCTTTTAAACATTTGATATATTTTAATATTTTTATGTGTACTTTGTTTAACATAATCTTTATTTACTAGAAAATATCCATTCAAGAAAGAATTCTAAAGAGTAGATTAAAATTGCAAACACCGTGTTTTCCAGAGCAACAAGCAAGCACTGATTTGGTCACTGTTACACACATTCATTGCAATACTGTGGACACTTTGCAAGCACAGTTTTTATAAATATATTCACACGCGTCACTGGGTCTTCTGCGGTTCCCTTTTATTCTTTTGCTCTTATTTTACATTTATTTACTTGTGATAGGAAAAATTTCCCTTGGTCTATATTTGTTTCATGTTTACGAAGTGAAGTTTATTAGCGTTAGCTTTGTTTGTTCGTTATCGGTGTGTGTGTGTGTGTACTCACCTAGTTGTACTCACCTAGTTGAGGTTGCAGGGGTCGAGTCCAAGCTCCTGGCCCCGCCTCAGCACTGGTCGCTACTACTGTGTGTGTGTGTGTGTGTGTGTGTGTGTGTGTGTGTGTGTGAGTGTGCGTGTGTGTGTGGTAGGAGTGAGGGAGGAGTCTCGCTCTCAAACCGCCAGCACCTGTGTAACCTTCACAAGGTCAGTGGCTACACTTTTATTGAATTATCACGTGAGACCAGCAGCCTTGTTCTGCATCAACCTGGTTATAGGTCTAGCACCACCATTAAGACTATTTCCAGATGAAAAAAAAAAATCTTTATGTAGAGTTCATGCTAGGAAGGGAGAGTCTTGGGGAGCGAGGAGGCAAAACACAAATAATTATTTTTTGTTTATCACGTGAGGTTATGTTTCTGGGTTCCTTAATGTTTCATGCCACCATTAATTCTCGGCTCAATAATGTTTCATCTTACACGATAGTGTTTTTTTTATGTTTGTGTAGATTCCTTTTCTTCGCGTCAGGCCAGTCTTTTTTTATTGCAGTTGTGGATTTTTTTTTTGTTTTATTATTATTCGGCTGGATGGTAGTGATAAAAAAAAAGTTGGATATGTTTTATGTCGGCTTGTGTGGGTGTTTGGTGAAGCATGAACGATTTTATTGTCGCCAGTGACGTCTTTATAGAATGGAAACAGTTGGGGATAATAATAAATGTTCAACCACCCTGGAAAAACTATGAATATTTTGTTCCCTTGGACCACCAACATACTGAACTAAGGTTACCTCTGCACCACTGACAAGAACTGTAACCTACAACTCTTGCTGAGTCCATAAGCTTGTGACAGGGCCCATCCGCCCTGCTAGACACATCAAAGTCAGTGGGACCTGACAGGGTGTCGTCACCATATATTCTGCGAGAGGAAGTAGATCACTATCTGAACCACTAGATGTGATCTGCAACAGGTCAGTGAACACGGGACAATTGCCGAAGAACTGGAAAACAGCGAACGTAGTACATATAATATTTAAGAAAGAAGATAGGCAGAATGCATTGAACTACAGGATCACAAGGATCACAACAATGCCACGATCACAACTGCGAAGAAAATAATAGGATGGATAATGAGATCGTTCAGAACAAGAAATGCCAAGCCAATGATGATCCTTTTTAAATCATTTGTTCTCTCTAGGTTGAAATACTACTGTACATTAACATCTCTGTTCAAAGCAGGTGAAATTGCAGATCTGGAGAGTGCACAGAGAACCCTTACTACACATGTAAGTTCCATCAAACACCTCAACTACTGGATACGCTTGGAAGCACTAGACTTGTTCTCGCTGGAACGCAGACGAGAAAGATATATCATAATCTACACTTGGAAAATCCTAGAAGGAATAGTCCCAAATCTGAACACAGAAATCACTCCCTACTAAAGTAAAAGACTAGATGAACAATCTTGGGCCCCGGACACAATAAGTGTCCGGA
>NC_091315.1:26066769-26131769 GCF_038502225.1 Cherax quadricarinatus
TCTAACATACAGAGGTAGAAAGACATTATATATATATAGGCGGAGAGTGAGATGTGACGCACGTGACCTGAGGAATGTCATAAGAACCTCTGTATGTTAGAAGTGATCAAGGTCCAGGACCGAAACGTTTTCTAATAAATATGTTATAGTGTTTGCTTACGTGTCTTTCTAAACCATATAGTGCGTATATCCAGTGTTCTTGCCTTACTGAGCCAGTATTACTGTTAAAAAAATTGCCAGTTCCTCTTTTGTAACTGTGGATGCTTAGTTATAACTTGCTAATGTAATGCGTGTGTGAGAGAGAGAGAGAGAGGAAGAGGGGGAGAGAGAAAGGGAAAGGGAGAAGGATGAAGGCAAAGCACCAGGAAATTAAAGGCAGCCCCCACGGGATGAAGAATGAGATTATACACCGGAATGACGCACGATCTCTTGTCATATCTGTGTTGTGTTGTGCTTGCCAGTGTTCACTCCTCTCTGTACGGCCTTAATATTTTGTGAGTTATTTAATTCCTCTTGGTGATGATGATGGTTTTGTAAATGTCATTGTTGATTTTTATATTATTATTTTATTTATACTGCTGAGTTTATTATTGTTTTGCTTTTGTTAATTATCATTAGTTTTTGTATATTATTATTATTATTATTATTATTATTATTATTATTATTATTATTATTAGAGTCAGTTTATTCTAGAGTGATCCCTATTCTTCCCGATCGACACCATGCCTAACCCTTCTAGGGTAGGGTAGGTGCCTGAGTCCGACCCTTTAGCTCATAAGACTGTCATTCCCATTTGCCCCCTTGGGGCGGGGATGGCAGACCAGAGAGGCCTAGCTTGTGGCTAGGCCTGGGGACAGTTGGTCCCAAAGATGAGGAGGTACTTGTGCCTCCTCCCATGGGAGACTTAGGTCTCAGACACTCCCTAAAGAGGGAGCCAAGGCCGGGCCACCACTTGGAAAAGGCCCGGGCCGGGAGAATACCGGCTAATCTTTAACTAACTAACTAACTATTCTTCCCCTTTCCTCTCCTTTCTTTTACTCTTTCCCTTTCTATCCCGCTCTCCTCTCATTTACCATCTTTCCACTTTTACTCCTGTTATCTCCCTTTACATCTCTTATTTCTTTCTCATAATCTTCCATCTCGCTGTCTCTCTCTCTCTCTCTCTCTCTCTCTCTCTGCTGTTGCTGTTGAGGAAGGGAATGGTGTTGTTTGCTGCTTTATGCGCTGTTAGTTGTGAAGGTGGTAGTGGTGGTACTGCTGATGCTGCTGTCGTTGCTGATAGTTGTACTGCTGTTGTGGTAGTGGTGGTGCTCCTGCTGTTAGAGGTGGTGGTAGGGATGTTACTGCTGTTGCTGGTGGTGTCGATGTTTGTGCTCGTGTTGCTGCTGTTTGTGCTGCTGCTGTTACTGCTGTTGATGTTGACGCTGCTAATGATGGTGGTGGTTGTGCCGGTGTTGATGCTGTTGCTGCTGTTATTGACTCTGCTGCTGGTGCAAGGGTGGTGCTGCTGCTGGTGGTTCTGATGGTGGTAACACTTTTAGTTGTGGGGGTGTTGCTGCTGCAGTTACTACCGATTTTATTAGTACTGCTGCTGCTGCTGATGATGATGATGTGGCTTATTCTGATGGTGACGCTTATTCTGATACTAGTACTGCTGCTGATACTGCCAAGGCTGCTGGAGCTGGCGTTGCTAGTCGTGGTGGTGTAGTGCTGCTATTATTCTGTTGCTGGTACTGCTGTTTCTGTTACCGCTGCAGCTGTTGGTGATGATTCTACTGGAAAGGAAGGGTCTGGGGGCCTAATATGGGAGGGAGCACAGCAAGGGAGAGGAAAGATAAGTCGCCCTCGAGCCCAGATGATCACCCGAACGTCAGATTTATCCTCTCTGTTAGTCCTCCTCCTCCATCTGTCACTCAGGAAGACTCAATTTTGGTCGAGATATTTTCGTTGTGAAGGTTCTTTTTTCTTCTTCGTTGTCTGTTATTTTCACCTGAGACTTTTTTTCGTGTTTCTTTTACTGTGAGATTTTTAAGTAAGCAAGATAAATCATGTAAAGTAAAAGGACACAAGTGCAACTAATGTGACATTTATTGTAGCAACGTTTCGCTCTCCAGGAGCTTTATCAAGCCATTACAAACAATACATGGACACAGAGGGTATATAAAGGCTCAGAGTGAGGTGAATACTAGTGAGGTACCATTTCGATGTTCACTAGTGGTAGTAGTAGTAGTAGTAGTGGTAGTGACAAAAGCAATTAATTCGTACATGAGTAAAAGGATATAAAAGCTATTACTTGGGTAACATAAAAATAGGTGGGACACTGAAAAACGTACAATTCCTTCTCTTATTTTATGTATTGACTGCAATAAAGAGTCGGCGAGTGCATGGAGTGTTGAACCACAACATCATAAGCTCACACGTTACTGGAGCATGATATGGGAGCATGCTACTCTAAGAAGGCCGCCAAAGCTGCTTTAAAGCGACATCGAATGGAGCGTCCAACTAAGCCAGGTTGCACTAAACGTCTCAAAAGTACTTTCACAAGCTAACACCAGAGTCGCCATCGCTTCTACCACTTCAATAAAGGATCTAACCAGGACAAAACCCAAGCACCACGAACCAGTCAATGCAGGAGTTTACACTATACCCTGTGGAGGCTGTGACAAGATCTACGTAGGTGAAACAGCAAGAAACCTCGACACCCGCCTCAATGAACACATATACGCATGTAGGAACGACAACTTAAACAACGCCTGTGTACAACACCGAAATTCCACCAATCATCTTATGAAATTCAGAGACGCCCAATTAGTGATAAAAGAAACTAATTTCCGCACACGCAAGTGCCTTGAATCAGCACTGATCGCTGTTTCGAATACAATTAAACAAAACAACGGCAGCTTCACCATCTCCGAAGTCTTAGCAAGAATCCTCCTGAAAACAGTAAACCCTGCCATCACATAGTCTCTCCTGTTATACTACACAAAGCACAGAGAGTGAACACTGAAACAACCTGCCTCATTCCAGTTTATATTTGTCCAACCTATTTTTATGTTACCCAAGTAATAGCTTTTATATCCTTTTACTCATGTACGAATTAATTGCTTTTGTCACTACCACTACTACTACTACTACTACCACTAGTGAACATCGAAATGGTACCTCACTAGTATTCACCTCACTCTGAGCCTTTATATACCCTCTGTCTCCATGTATTGTTTGTAATGGCTTGATAAAGCTCCTGGAGAGCGAAACGTTGCTACAATAAATGTCACATTAGTTGCACTTGTGTCCTTTTACTTTACATATTGTCGGTAATTCCACCAACTTTATTACAAGATAAATCATGTTATTAAGCCCCTTCAGTTTACAAATGCACGTATGTATGATAATTGTACTTATGTGTACCTATACCTAAATAAATTTACTAAAAGTCCTGAATGGCTGAGTCCAAACATAACACCAGTCATACTCACGGGGGCAGTGGATTGATGACCTGTTTCTTTGAGGATATACATGAGAAGGCTCCGAGATTAGCAGCTCATTGATCTCTGATCACTGGGCATCACTCAGGAAAGTGACAGTAGTGAGAAGAAACTCAGATGGGAAAATTAATGGCTAGTGCTTCAAAAGAAAAGTACTAGAGCTTACATTAGAGACAATGACGTATCACCTAACTCTCTTGATCAGCTTCTTGAAGAGTTAAATAAGCCAAAATGTGCTGTGAATGTCGATAATTATTAATAAAACACAGAAAAAGTTAATATGTACTATAATGAAAAGTGAAACAGTATTAGATGAATCAGAAAAGGAGTGCGTTATGGAGAAGGAATGTTTCCAGTGTAAACAAAGAGTTCTTAAAAAAACTTTGTACGTAAGAAGAATTACCAACAGACCTCCGACTGTCTTCGAAAGGACACCTGAGTAAGTTCCTGATCAGCTGGGCTGTGGTGCCTACGTTGGAATGTATGTGGCTTGCACTAACAGGATGATTGATCGGGCCATTAACTGAGAAACCTAGTCTGAGACCAGGCAGCAGAGACGGTGACCCTGGAACTATCTACAGGTAAATTACAGATAAACCAGAAGAAGGCCACCACAGTGGCACATCTGGTCCCCCAGCTGCAGAATTAATGGAGGGACGAACCCAGGAATCATCATGGACGTCTCTACCAGATGGTATTAGGGAGATGCAAAATCATCTACATGAAAGAGAAGATATAATCAGTGGTGCGCGACAAAGAGAAGATATAAATGATACGCCAATTAGAGATGGAGGATAATTTTTGCCCTTAGTCTATTGAGCAGCGCCAATCATCCTGTGAGTGACCATACTGCCATAAAAATAGTAGTGTATATCACCCAAAGTACTTGATATGCTATTTTCGTATACAAATATATATATATATATATATATATATATATATATATATATATATTATATATATATATATATATATATATATATATATATATATATATATATGTCGTGCCGAATATGTAAAACTGGTCAATTAGCAAGAACTCATTTAAAATTAAGTCTTTTCTGAAATTTTCTCTTATACGTTTAAAGATATATTTTTTCATTAACGTTAATGTAAAAAATTTTAATTTTGCACCAAAAGAATCTTAGAAAACTTACCTAACCTTATTATAACAAGAGCAATTTATTTTAGCCTAACCCAACTAAATATATTTTAAATACGTTTACAATAATTTAGTACTAAACAAACACAAGCAAATATATTTTTTTTCTTAGGTTCAGAATGATTTTGGCGAAATTATTGCATACACAAATTTTCACTTGTCCTATATGGCAAGATGAGCGTTGCTATATAAGCCAAGTTGGCAAGTTCTGCCTATTCGGCACGACATATATATATATATACATACATACATACATCATTGAGTTTATTATGCTTTATAAAGTAGTAGATCCTGGATGTTGCACCAACCAAAGATGAACATGATTAGTGTCATATGGTTGGCTTGCAATGTATATTCACTCACAGGATCAGTGTCACCGCTTAATAAATTATATATTTTTTTCGGGGAATGCTCTATAAATATTTTCTGTGGTTGTATCGTTTATATAGATTCATTTTTCTCGCCCCTGTTTATGTTTCTTTGTCCTCTCTGAATTCCCTGGTCCTGGATTATCCTCTGTCTTCCCAGTGTCTGCCTCACACACGCCCTCACTCCTTGTGTGGGTATTTCATTTAGTCTTATCTCTTAGCCGTTTTCTTTCCTCTCTTAGATATAGTTACCTCCTCCTTTGTGTATATTTCCTTCATTACTAAGATATATTTCCTTCCTCTCTAAGATATATTTCTTTCCTGTATTTCCTTCCTCCCTAAGATATATTTCCTTCCTTTAGATGTATTTCCTTCCTCCCTAAGATATATTTCTTTCCTATATTTCCTTACTTTAGATGTATTTCCTTCCTCCCTAAGATATATTAATTTCCTCTTTAAGACTCCTGTTTTCTCCCCTGGGGCTCATTTTCTTTAGTTTACCGTTGTACCAAGCTTCACTCTCATTACGTCTTAACCAAAAACTTCCTTTTATTTTCCCTTTCTCAGACTCAGTTGCTCTTGCCTTTGACTATGTGCTTGATGAAACTTTTTTTTTGCCTGCTACTGGCGGTCTTGTAACTTCCAAGATACGTTTTCCAGGCGCATGACTCTCTCCTGTCCTTGGTAGGGCTCATTCTGCTACTTTATTAAGTCTCACGTCTTCCTTACTCTTCAGTTTCAGGCTTTTGAGTGCCTGATGCAGCCTGGCCTTAACTACTTACCCATGAAGTCTGCCTGATGCCATTACCCGCCTTAAAACTCTGTGTCGTCCCCACTTTATGGCTCTTTGTTACGCTTCCGAGGCTGTATTAGCAGTAAAATAGTCGCCTCGTTAAGAGTCATATGCAGGAAACATTCTTGCTCGTAAAACTTTCCCTGCCACTTCCTTCCCGTGTCCCTAGCCTGCATCCCTTCCCCACACACTCGCACACCCATACGCCTACACGCATACGAATACGCACGCTCGTTCGTCATGCACTGCAGAGTTTAGTGATACAAGACTGTCACCGTCTAAAGAACATAAGAAAGGAGGAACACTGCAGGAGGCCTGTTGGCCCATACTAGGCAGGTCCTTTACAATTCATCCCACTAACAAAACATTTGCCCAACCCAATTTTCAATGCCACCCAAGAAATAAGCTCTGATGTGAAAGCCCCACTCAAATCCAACCCCTCCCACTCATGTACTTATCCAACCTAAATTTGAAACTACCCAAAGTCCTAGCCTCAATAACCCAACTAGGTAGACTGTTCCACTCATCAACTACCCTATTTCTAAACCAATACTTTCCTATGTCCTTTCTAAATCTAAACTTATCTAATTTAAATCCATTACTGCGGGTTCTCTCTTGGAGAGACATCCTCAAGACCTTATTAATATCTCCTTTATTAATACCTATCTTCCACTTATACACTTCGATCAGGTCTCCCCTCATTCTTCGTCTAACAAGTGAATGTAACTTAAGAGTCTTCAATCTTTCTTCATAAGGAAGATTTCTAATGCTATGTATTATTTTAGTCATCCTACACTGAATGTTTTCTAAGAATTTATGTCCATTCTGTAATATGGAGACCAGAACTGAGCTGCATAATCTAGGTGAGGCCTTACTAATGATGTATAAAGCTGCAGTATGACCTCTGGACTTCTGTTGCTTACACTTCTTGATATAAATCCCAGTAATCTATTTGCCTTATTACGTACGCTTAGGCATTGCTGTCTTGGTTTAAGGTTGCTGCTCACCATAACCCCCAAGTCCTTTTCGCAATCTGTATGGCTAAGTTCTACATCATTTAACTTATAAGTACTAGGGTTATGGGCACTCCCAAGCTTCAGAACCTTGCATTTATCTACATTGAACTGCATCTGCCACTTTTCTGACCAAGAATAGAGCTTGTTTAAATCCTCCTGAAGTTCCATAATATCTACGTTTGAATCAATTATCCTACCTATCTTTGTGTCATCGGCGAATTTGCTCATATCACTAGTAATTCCCTCATCAAGATCATTGATATATATTATAAACAACAACGGGCCCAAGACTGATCCCTGTGGAACGCCACTTGTTACAGATCCCCACTCGGATTTAACCCCAATTATGGACACTCTCTGCTTCCTGTCAGTGAGCCATGACTCGATCCACGAGAGCACTTTTCCCCCAGTGCCATGAGCTGCCACTTTCTTTAACAGTCTATGGTGCGGAACTGTTAAAGCATTCACACACTTACCAACACTGTAAAGTTTAGTGATTCAGGCTTGCCAGTGCTTCCAACATTCACGCACTTGTCAACACTACAGTGACGCAGGCTCGTCAAAGCTTTCATCTAACAATTCACGTCCATCAATATATTCTGCCACGCGTGTTGTACTAACATCAGTTCGCCACATAAACGTATTGGCAATGTTGAGTTCTGGTGCATCCATCAACCTTATCAGTTGTGGGTGCATTACTTTACACATGCGTAAGTGTGAATTTTTGGGCACCGAATTAATATAAGAACATAAGAACATAAGAACGAAGGAACACTGCAGCAGGCCTACTGGCCCATGCGAGGCAGGTCCAAGTCCCCTACCGGCTTAAACCAATGCACCCAACCTAGTCAGGTCAGGTCACATTGACTTAAGGGAGGAACACGGCAACCGACCTCGTAGCACAAGCTATCAGGTCCAACTCACACCCACCCACATCCACTCATGTATTTATCCAACCTATTTTTAAAGCTACACAACGTTCTGGCCTCTATAACTGTGCTTGGGAGTTTGTTCCACTCATCCACAACTCTGTTACCAAACCAGTACTTTCCTATATCCTTCCTGAATCTGAATTTTTCCAACTTAAAACCATTGCTGCGAGTTCTGTCTAGGCTAGATATTTTCAGCACACCATTTACATCCCCTTTATTTATTCCTGTCTTCCATTTATACACCTCAATCATATCCTCCCTAATTCTACGTCTTTCTAGAGAGTGCAGATTCAGGGCCCTCAGTCTATCCTCATAGGGAAGGTTTCTGATGATAAATTAGACACATATGCAAGAGTTGCATATGTGTCTAATTTATCAACATGTCGGTTCTCTGAACCATTCGTCTTGAGGATATCTCTCCAAGAGAGAACCCGCAGTAATGGATTTAAATTAGATAAGTTTAGATTTAGAAAGGACATAGGAAAGTATTGGTTTGGAAATAGGGTAGTAGATGAGTGGAACAGTCTACCTAGTTGGGTTATTGAGGCTAGGACTTTGGGTAGTTTCAAATTTAGGTTGGATAAATACATGAGTGGGATGGGTTGGATTTGAGTGGGACTTGCACATCAGAGCTTATTTCTTGGGTAGCATTGAAAATTGGGTAGGTCAAATGTTTGTTAGTGGGATGAATTGTAAAGGACCTGCCTAGTATGGGCCAACAGGCCTGCTGCAGTGTTCCTCCTTTCTTATGTTCTTATGTTCTTAAAGGTTTCTGATACATGGGATCAACTTTGTCATCCTCCTTTGTACATTTTCCAGGGCATTTATATCCATTCTGTAATACGGTGACCAAAACTGTGTAGCATAATCTAAATGAGGCCTAACCAAGGATGTATAGAGTTGAAGAACAACCTGAGGACTCCTATTATTTATGCTTCTTGATATGAAGCCAAGGATTCTATTCGCTTCATTGCGAACACTTATGCACTGTTGTCTTGGTTTCAGATTACTGCTAACCAGAACTCCTAAATCTTTTTCGCAATCCGTAATATTAAGATCTACATTATTTAGTTTATATGTGGCATGGTTATTGTCCTGTCCAACATTTAGAACTTTGCATTTGTCTATATTAAACTGCATCTGCCACTTCTCCGACCACTGCATCAGTCTATTCAAATCTTCCTGGAGTGCTCTAATGTCCTCGTCAGAATGAATTCGACGGCCTATTTTGGTGTCATCGGCAAACTTGCTGATGTCGCTCTTTATGCCCTCATCTATGTCGTTTATGTAGATTGTGAACAGCAGGGGGCTCAACACTGACCCCTGTGGAACACCGCTCGTGACACTTCCCCACTCTGATTTCTCCCCATTTATGCAAACTCTCTGCTGCCTATTTGTCAACCATGCCTCTATCCAGGAAAAAATTTCTCCTCCTATTCCATGTGCCTTAATTTTCCTCAATAGTCTCTGATGTGGGACCCTGTCAAAAGCCTTACTGAAGTCCATATACACAATATCATGTTGATAAATTAGACACATGTGCAACTCTTGGGTATCTTTATTGCGGAAACGTTTCGCCATATTCATTACCATGATCTACCTCCTCAAATACCGTAGTGAAAAAAGTTAATAAATTCGTAAGGCAGGAACGCCCATTTGTAAAACCATGCTGAGATTCGTTGATTAATTTATGCTTTTCAAGGTGGCTACGATCTGCCTCGGCAATTATTGATTCCATAAATTTTCCCACTATGGAGGTTAGGCTTATTGGTCTATAGTTCGAAGCTAAGGACCTGTCACCTGCTTTGAAAATAGATATCACATTTGCCATTTTCCACTTATCTGGCACCATGCCAGTTTGTAGTGATATGTTGAAAAGATTAGCCAAAGGTTTGCTAAGCTCCTCTTTACGCTCTTGAGTGGTGATCGCTCTTGAGTGGTGACTCGCTCTTGAGTGGTGACCTGTACTTTGAGTGCTGACCTGTACTTAACTCTGTGAAGAAGTGTCTTGTTTGCTCCCGTGGACTGAACCAAGATGCCCTCCATCGAGCAACTTTACCAGCAACTTAAGGAAGAATTGAAGGCAGCGAAGATGGAGATACGGCGATTGACCGAGGAAAACAAGAGAATTCGTAGTAGTCCTCCTGTTTCGAGTCCTCAGGTCAAGAAGGGATCGTGGTCAGTGGCTGGACAGCAGGGGACGACGAAGTTGACGATCAAGAAGACGAATGGAAAGCCAGAAACGATGAAGAAGAAAGAGACTGCTGTGGAAACTCCCGTGGAAACCTCCAACGCATTCTCGGTGCTACCCGACGAATGTGAGTCTACTACTGGGATCGTCACGACGAACGACAAGGAAGGTAAGAATATTGTTGTTGTTGGGGATAGCCAGGTTAGATACATGGATAGGGCATTCTGCTTGAAGGACAGGAGTAGGAGACAAAGGGTATGCTTTCCTGGGGCTGGGATGGAGGACATTGTTAGCCGGCTTGACAACATCATGAACGGTAATGGGATCAATCCTATTATTTGCCTCAGTGCTGGAGGCAATGATGTAGGCAAGCGTAAAAGTGAGGATTTAGTTAGAAAGTTCAGGACAGCTATAGACATGATTAGGAAGAAGGGGGGGCGCCCTGTTATATGTGGCATTTTGCCAAGAAGAGGTGTTGGTAATGAATGGTTGTCCAGAGCAATTGGTATTAATTGTTGGCTGGATAAACACTGTAAGGATAATGCAGTACCATTCATTGACAACTGGGACAACTTCTATGGCCGAAATGACATGTATGCCAGGGATGGGGTTCACTTATCCAGGGCAGGTGTGGGTTTTCTTGCTAACTCAGTTGAGGGGGTTGTTAGGACTTTAAACTAGGATTAGTTAGAGGTATGGGTTTTTGCAGGAAAACTGTGAAGTCGCAGGGTAGTAATATGAGTACTAGGAGAACTAGTAATAGGCAAAATGAGGTGGATATTGGAAAGCCAGTGGCACTAATTGATAAGGACAGTAATAGGTTTAGTGGAATAATAGAAAAAAGCAGGAAGGGTAAAGAGAGAGGAGGGTCATTAAAAGTTTATTACACAAATAGTCGCAGTGCTAGGAATAAGATGGGCGAGTTGAGACTAGTTGCTAGTGCAGGTAACATAGATGTATTTGCCATTACTGAGACGTGGTTTAATTCAAAAAGTCGGGACATGCCTGCAGAATGTCACATTCAGGGTTTTAAATTGTTCCAAGTAGATAGAAGTATCGGGAAGGGGGGTGGGGTGGCATTGTATGTCCGAGATCGCTTGAACTGTTGCATAAAAACGGGTATTAAGTCTGAAGTAACACATACAGAGTCTGTTTGGATAGAATTTTCAGAGGGGCATGAAAAATTAATTTTAGGTGTGATATACCGTCCCCCAAATTTAGATAGGGACCAGGGGAGACTACTATGGGAGGAAATTGCTAGGGCCACAAGGCACGATAATGTAGTAATTCTAGGAGACTTTAACTTTAGTCATATTGATTGGAATTTCTTGACTGGGAATTTAGAATCATACGATTTCTTAGAAGTAGTTCAGGATTGTTTTTTGAAGCAGTTTGTGACAGAACCTACAAGGGGAAATAACCTGCTTGACTTAGTTCTGGCAAACAATGAATCCCTTGTTAATAATTTAGAAGTTTCAGAGGAACTGGGTGCTAGCGACCACAAATCAATTACATTTAGAATTGAATGGAAGTATGATAGTAGGGATAACTCAGTAACAGTCCCAGATTTTCGCTTAGCAGATTACGATGGGCTTAGAGAACACTTATCATCTGTTGACTGGGGTAACGAAGAGAGCTATCAATATGACAGTTTTCTGAACACAATACATGCTGCTCAAAGAACGTTTATCCCTTATAAGGAAATTAGATCAAATAGAAATGACCCTAAATGGATGAATAATAGGCTGAAATATCTACTAGGGCTTAAGAAAGGAATTTATAGGCGTATCAAAAGAGGCGAGGGTCATCTTATGAATCAGTATATTGACATTAAGAGGGACATTAAAAAGGGGATAAGAAAAGCTAAAAGGGACTATGAAATTAAAGTTGCTAGGGATTCTAAAACTAATCCAAAAAGTTTTTTCCAGGTATATAGAACAAAAGTCAGAGATAAGATAGGTCCCCTTAAAAATAACTATGGGCATCTTACTGACAAAGAGAATGAAATGTGCTCGATTTTAAATAATTATTTTCTCTCGGTTTTTACACAGGAAGACACTAATAATATTCCGGTAATTAATTTTTATAGTGGATCAGAAGAAGATAAATTATGTAACATCACAGTCACTAGTGAAATGGTTGCGAAGCAGATAGACCGACTGAAGCAAAATAAGTCACCGGGTCCTGATGAGGTTTTTTCAAGGGTTCTTAAGGAATGCAAAATGGAAGTCTGTGAACCATTAACTAATATTTTTAATTTATCTCTTCAAACAGGTGTAGTGTCTGATATGTGGAAGATGGCTAATGTAATTCCTATTTTTAAAACAGGGGACAAGTCGTTACCGTCAAATTACCGCCCAATAAGCCTGACCTCAATTGTAGGCAAGTTGCTAGAGTCAATTATAGCTGAGATTATAAGAAGCCATCTCGATAAGCATAGCTTGATTAATGATACTCAGCATGGATTCACAAGAGGCCGGTCTTGTCTAACTAATTTATTAACTTTCTTCAGTAAAGCTTTTGAGGCTGTTGACCACGATAAAGAATTTGATATTGTTTACTTAGATTTTAGTAAGGCATTTGATAGAGTTCCGCACCAAAGACTGTTGAAGAAAGTAGCAGCTCATGGCATTGGGGGGAGGGTGCTCTCGTGGATCGAGTCATGGCTCACAGACAGGAAGCAGAGAGTGTCCATAAATGGGGTTAAATCCGAGTGGGGATCAGTAACAAGTGGCGTTCCACAGGGATCAGTCTTGGGCCCGTTGTTGTTTATAATATATATCAATGATCTTGATGAAGGAATTGCTAGTGATATGAGCAAATTCGCCGATGACACGAAGATAGGTAGGATAATTGATTCAAACGTAGATGTTAGGGAACTTCAGGAGGATTTAGACAAACTCTACTCTTGGTCAGAAAAGTGGCAGATGCAGTTCAATGTGGATAAATGCAAGGTTCTGAAGCTCGGGAGTGTCTATAACCCTAGCACTTATAAGTTAAATAATGTAGAACTTAGCCATACAGATTGCGAAAAGGACTTAGGGGTTATGGTAAGCAGCAACCTTAAACCAAGACAGCAATGCCTAAGCGTACGTAATAAGGCAAATAGATTACTGGGATTTATATCAAGAAGTGTAAGCAACAGAAGTCCAGAGGTCATACTGCAGCTTTATACATCATTAGTAAGGCCTCACCTAGATTATGCAGCTCAATTCTGGTCTCCATATTACAGAATGGACATAAATTCGTTAGAAAACATTCAGCGTAGGATGACTAAACTAATACATAGCATTAGAAATCTTCCTTATGAAGAAAGATTGAAGACTCTTAAGTTACATTCACTTGTTAGAAGAAGAATGAGGGGAGACCTGATCGAAGTGTATAAGTGGAAGATAGGTATTAATAAAGGGGATATTAACAAGGTCTTGAGGATATCTCTCCAAGAGAGAACCCGCAGTAATGGATTTAAATTAGATAAGTTTAGATTTAGAAAGGACATAGGAAAGTATTGGTTTGGAAATAGGGTAGTTGATGAGTGGAACAGTCTACCTAGTTGGGTTATTGAGGCTAGGACTTTGGGTAGTTTCAAATTTAGGTTGGATAAATACATGAGTGGGAAGGGTTGGATTTGAGAGGGACTTGCACATCAGAGCTTATTTCTTGGGTAGCATTGAAAATTGGGTTGGTCAAATGTTTGTTAGTGGGATGAATTCTAAAGGACCTGCCTAGTATGGGCCAACAGGCCTGCTGCAGTGTTCCTCCTTTCTTATGTTCTTATGTTCTTAATCAGTCCATACAAAGGAGAATCTTGAAGAACAGGAGGAGAATGAGGTAATCAGTCCCTCAACCTTGAGTCGATGTGGTCAGTCCATCAATCGTCTATTCAAGTCCATCAATCTTCTATTCAAGATTGATGGACTGACCACATCGACTCAAGGTTGAGGGACTGATTACCTCATTCTCCTCCTGTTCTTCAAGATTCTCCTTTGTATGGACTGATGAAGCCACTGTGTGGCGAAACGTTTCCTCAATAAAGATACCCAAGAGTTGCACATGTGTCTAATTTATCAACGTGTCGGTTCTGTGAACCATTCATCTACAACACTTGGGTATCTTATTGTTGAAGCGTTTCGCCACACAGTGGCTTCATCAGTCTAATACAAAGGAGAATGGTGAAGATCAGGAGTTTGAAGTAATCAGTCCCTCAGCCTGATAAAGCCACTGTGTGGCGAAACGTTTCCACAACAAAGATACCCAAGTGTGAACATCAAAATGGTATACAATACCGACAGGTTGGTAGGTAAGACACATAGGCCTATGTGTCTTACCTACCAACCTGTCGGTATTGTATACCATTTTGATGTTCAACTTGTCAGACACTGCAACACACAGCATCTTGATACAGAAAACACCTTGGACAAACTTTTCAAGTGAGAATTGTTGGATCTGAGAGGGACCTGACCTTTCAGTGGTTACATTCTCACTACTACTACTACTACTCTGCACCTCTCCTTCCGACAGTATTTAAGTCTCCGCACTGTCGCTTGATCTTCAGATAGTTCCTGACTATGGAACTGAACTTCTCCAGGCCGAGGGACTGACAACCTCAAATTCTACGACTTTAAGGGTGATGGACTGATTACATCGTCTTCTCTACTGTTCCTGCCTACTTTCTGTATTCGACTGAAGAAGCCTACTGTGTAGGCGAAACGTTTCGGAATAAAGTTGCCTAACTGTTGCCTATGTGTCTTACCTACCATACCCAAGTGTCTAGGTAGATAGACACATAGGCAACATTTAGGCAACTTTATTCCGAAACGTTTCGCCTACACAGTAGGCTTCTTCAGTCGAGTACAGAAAGTAGGCAGGAGCAGTAGAGATGTGAAGACGATGTAATCAGTCCATCACCCTTGAAGTCGTAGTAGAAATACTACAAATGGTATACAATGGTATATAATGGTATACAAATGGTATACAATACCTGTCGGTATTGTATACCATTTGATAATCACCCAAGTGTCTAATTTATCAACTTGTCGGTTTTCTAGACCATTTATCTACATTCACTGTTTAGTTTGCTCATCACTGACCGCAGGCAAAAAAAGTTATAATTAGAGCAATTAGCCTTATTAATAACGTTTTCAATTAATTAGTCGGTATTTTTATTAATTTTATAATTAGTGTAATTTATTACCATAAACATTATAGATTTTTTTTACATATTTCCCCGGCAAAATCTATCAAACTGTCAACTTTAACAGAAAAAATTATTACCTAGAATCCTAGATGAATATTGATTTTCTGATTTAAAAAAATTGCCTGGCTCAATTAGTGCTTTTGATTTTTTTAGTATTTATCTCTAAATTTTCATTTCATATTAATTCTCGACAGAGCTTCTTAACAATTAAGCTGGTTAAAAAAAACAGTCTGGGTAATTAAATATATTTCATTACCGGTATTGATGATTAGCCAAAACGAAAAATTAATTGAATTATAAATGTATTCTGGTCGTAAGTGACACCAACCAATGTGGGCAAAGACACTCGTGTGCAATTCAGGATAGTTATTGAAGGCTGGGTTGGGTAAGATTTGTCAGGAAACAGGACAAGTGCCTCCTGACGCGGGTCTTAGTCACATGATGACCCACCGTTGGATCTTTTGGTCAACTGACCGAGGCATTCCTCTGGCTTACCGGTCCACCTCTTTTAAAAATTATAATTATTTGTATAGTTACTAAATGAAACGTTTCGCGCCACGAGTGGCTGCATCAATCCTGATTAGGACTGCTGAAGCCTCTCGTGGCGAAACGTTTCTTTCAATAAATGTGCTGAACTGTGCACAAGTATCTTTATCCAATGACTTATGATTATCCTCAGTGTGACAGTTCTGTAGTGTGTGGGGAAAATAGATTTGTATGGTGTAGTAATGTAGTAATTCTAGGAGACTTTAACTTTAGTCATATTGATTGGAATTTCTTGACTGGGAATTTAGAATCATACGATTTCTTAGAAGTAGTTCAGGATTGATGAGAGTAAGACACATGTGCAACATCTGGGTATCTTTATTGTAGACGTTTCGCCATCCAGTGGCTTTATCAATACAAATTCCAGGACATAACTTGAAGACAGTAGAACTATGTACAGAAGATGAGGTAATCAGTCCCTCAACCTAGGAGTAGGTGCGAACAGCACCATAGTCGTGGAGATTCTGAAGCAGAAGAAAGAATCCTGGCGCTTATATAGTAACGTCAGGTGAAGCAGACGAGGGCAAATTCACTGGTGGGCGGGATTCCCCAGTGGAAGTAGGTCCTTCCCAAAGAGATGGGTTAGTTGTTGTAGTAGTAGTTGTCGTAGTTGTGAAGGTTATGTACATGTCCTCAGAATTAAGATTCCATGATGTTGCAGTGTCTGACAAGTTGTGTACGAATGGTAGTTCAGGATTGTTTTTTGAAGCAGTTTGTGACAGAACCTACAAGGGGTAATAACCTGCTTGACTTAGTTCTGGCAAACAATGAATCCCTTGTTAATAATTTAGAAGTTTCAGAGGAACTGGGTGCTAGCGACCACAAATCAATTACATGTAGAATTGAATGGAAGTATGATAGTAGGGATAACTCAGTAACAGTCCCAGATTTTCGCTTAGCAGATTACGATGGGCTTAGAGAACACTTATCATCTGTTGACTGGGGTAACGAAGAGAGCTATCAATATGACAGTTTTCTGAACACAATACATGCTGCTCAAAGAACGTTAATCCCTTATAAGGAAATTAGATCAAATAGAAATGACCCAAAATGGATGAATAATAGGCTGAAATATCTACTAGGGCATAAGAAAGGAATTTATAGGCGTATCAAAAGAGGCGAGGGTCATCTTATGAATCAGTATATTGACATTAAGAGGGACATTAAAAAGGGGATAAGAAAAGCTAAAAGGGACTATGAAATTAAAGTTGCTAGGGATTCTAAAACTAACCCAAAAAGTTTTTTCCAGGTCTATAGAACAAAAGTCAGAGATAAGATAGGTCCCCTTAAAAATAACTATGGGCATCTTACTGACAAAGAGAATGAAATGTGCTCGATTTTAAATAATTATTTTCTCTCGGTTTTTACACAGGAAGACACTAATAATATTCCGGTAATTAATTTTTATAGTGGATCAGAAGAAGATAAATTATGTAACATCACAGTCACTAGTGAAATGGTTGTGAAGCAGATAGACAGACTGAAGCAAAATAAGTCACCGGGTCCTGATGAGGTTTTTTCAAGGGTTCTAAAGGAATGCAAAATGGAAGTCAGCGAACCATTAACTAATATTTTTAATTTATCTCTTCAAACAGGTGCAGTGTCTGATATGTGGAAGATGGCTAATGTAATTCCTATTTTTAAAACAGGGGACAAGTCGTTACCGTCAAATTACCGCCCAATAAGCCTGACCTCAATTGTAGGCAAATTACTAGAGTCAATTATAGCTGAGATTATAAGAAGCCATCTCGATAAGCATAGCTTGATTAATGATACTCAGCATGGATTCACAAGAGGCCGGTCTTGTCTAACTAATTTATTAACTTTCTTCAGTAAAGCTTTTGAGGCTGTTGACCACGATAAAGAATTTGATATTATTTACTTAGATTTTAGTAAGGCATTTGATAGAGTTCCGCACCAAAGACTGTTGAAGAAAGTAGCAGCTCATGGCATTGGGGGAAGGGTGCTCTCGTGGATCGAATCATGGCTCACAGACAGGAAGCAAAGAGTGTCCATAAATGGGGTTAAATCCGAGTGGGGATCAGTAACAAGTGGCGTTCCACAGGGATCAGTCTTGGGCCCGTTGTTGTTTATAATATATATCAATGATCTTGATGAAGGAATTACTAGTGATATGAGCAAATTCGCCGATGACACAAAGATAGGTAGGATAATTGATTCAAACGTAGATGTTAGGGAACTTCAGGAGGATTTAGACAAACTCTACTCTTGGTCAGAAAAGTGGCAGATGCAGTTCAATGTAGATAAATGCAAGGTTCTGAAGCTCGGGAGTGTCCATAACCCTAGCACTTATAAGTTAAATAATGTAGAACTTAACCATACAGATTGCGAAAAGGACTTGGGGGTTATGGTAAGCAGCAACCTTAAACCAAGACAGCAATGCCTAAGCGTACGTAATAAGGCAAATAGATTACTGGGATTTATATCAAGAAGTGTAAGCAACAGAAGTCCAGAGGTCATACTGCAGCTTTATACATCATTAGTAAGGCCTCACCTAGATTATGCAGCTCAATTCTGGTCTCCATATTACAGAATGGACATAAATTCGTTAGAAAACATTCAGCGTAGGATGACTAAATTAATACATAGCATTAGAAATCTTCCTTATGAAGAAAGATTGAAGACTCTTAAGTTACATTCACTTGTTAGACGAAGAATGAGGGGAGACCTGATCGAAGTGTATAAGTGGAAGATAGGTATTAATAAAGGGGATATTAACAAGGTCTTGAGGATATCTCTCCAAGAGAGAACCCGCAGTAATGGATTTAAATTAGATAAGTTTAGATTTAGAAAGGACATAGGAAAGTATTGGTTTGGAAATAGGGTAGTAGATGAGTGGAACAGTCTACCTAGTTGGGTTATTGAGGCTAGGACTTTGGGTAGTTTCAAATTTAGGTTGGATAAATACATGAGTGGGATGGGTTGGATTTGAGTGGGACTTGCACATCAGAGCTTATTTCTTGGGTAGCATTGAAAATTGGGTAGGTCAAATGTTTGTTAGTGGGATGAATTGTAAAGGACCTGCCTAGTATGGGCCAACAGGCCTGCTGCAGTGTTCCTCCTTTCTTATGTTCTTATGTTCTTGAGTTGTGATAACTTGGTATGGTGTGTGGTGGTGTAGAGTCTTGCATGAGTAGCTTTGCTACATAGTTCACCTAAATATGTTAATTGGGCAATTTTTCAATCATTACAGATAAAAATTAAGAACGTTTGAAATAAATCAGTTTTTTTTTTTTCAAATGTGGGAAGTTGGTAAGTAGTTGACATACATAAGAAGAACATAAGAAAGAAGAAATTGAGACACTGGAGCAGGCCTACTGACCCATGCGAAGCAGGTCCATGTCCCCCCCCGGATAAGCCCAATGGCCCACCTAGTCAGGTCACTTTCACTTAAGGAAGTAGCACGACATCAGATTTAGTAGCACAAGCTAGTCAGGTCCAACTCACACCCACCCACACCCACTCAAGTATTTATTTAACCTATTTTTAAAACTACACAACGTTTTAGCCTGAATAGCTGTACTCGGGAGTTTGTTCCACTCATCCACAACTCTATTACCAAACAGTGCTTTCCTATATCCTTCCTGAATCTGAATTTTTCCAACTTGAAACCATTGCTGCGAATCCTGTCTTGGCTGGAAATTTTCAGCACGCTATTTATATCCCCTTTATTTATTCCTGTTTTCCATTTATACACCCCGATTATATACCCCTAATTCTACGCCTTTCGAGAGAGTGCAGATTCAGGGACCTCAGTCTATCCCCATAGAGAAGATTTCTGATACATGGGATCAACTTTGTCATCCTCCTCTGTACGTTTTCCAGAGCATTCATATCCATTCTGTAATACGGTGACCAGAATTGTGCAGCATAATCTAAATGAGGCCTAACCAAGGATATACAGAGTTGAAGAACAACCTGACTTCTATTATTTATACTTCTATATATGAAGCCAAGGATTCTGTTAGCTTTATTGCGAACACTAATGACTGTTATCTTGGTTTTAGATTACTGCTAAGCAGAACTTCTAAATCCTTTTCGTAATCAGTAGTATAAGAGCTAGATCATTTAGTTTATATGTGGCATGGTTATTTTCCTGTCCAACATTTATAACTTTGCATTTGTCTATATTAAACTGCGTCTGCCGCTTCTCCAACCATTGCATCAGTCTATTCAAATCATCCTGGAGTGCTCTAGTGTCCTCATTAGAATGAATTGGACGGCCTATTTTGGTGTCATCAGCAAATTTGCTTATGTCGCTATTTATTCCCTCATCTATGTCGTTTATGTAAATTGTGAACAACAACGGGCCCAACACTGATCTCAGTAGTAGTAACCAGTTACCAGTCTAGTAACCAGTTACCGTAACCGTCCGTTGACTCAAGACGGGGTAAGCCAGTCAGCCAACCCAGCTTCTAACCCAGCTGAGAGAGAGAAGTAAGCCACGCAGTAAGAAGTAAGCCAAGCTCCTCTGAGGTATTGTTTATATCGCTTTGTGCTCCCTGTTGGATGCTAAGAGTGGTTTTTACCATTCCTGTGGCATAGAGTGGGTTTTTCAAGCCATCTTCGTGGGTGAGTGGGGTGCGCGGCAGACCCCCAGCGTCCCCCCCCACCACTCTCTCCCACTACCCGGGGTGCGTGGCAGAAGCAACCACCCCACCACCACCACCAGCCATCCACTCATCTACCTGTGGTTGTTTGCACCCTTGTACCGGGTCCTAGTACTGTTTTGGCTCACATAATTGGTCAAGAGATTGTAGCTGGTGCCAACGAGATAAAGCCAGTTATGTGAGTTCGCCTAGAACGCACATTTCTTCACGACAACAGTGAATGTCGGAGGCGTCATCACCGCGAGGGACACCATACACCCGCCCCCACCAGTACTCACCGTCCGTCTCCTACTCCCGACTTCAGTGATAATTTTCTTGAGATATTTTTCTTGCATTTAAAGACATTTGCGTGTGTGAGACATTTATAGTAAATTGCTTGTGTACTCTAAACCTTGTGTTTTCAGTGTAAACGCAGTATTCTTTGACTCATTATTTTTACAATATTTTTCAGTGTTTTCACTCATCTTATATTTTTTATTCTGTGTTTTTTCTTATGCTACTCCTGTCTCTAGTAAGTATTATTGTGTAGTGTACCAGTCAGTCACCCTGTGTGAAGTGATTCATTTTTTTTTATTGTATTCTTTCAGCATACCAAATTATCCATTTATTTCTATGTGTGTCTTTTTTTTTCGTATGCCAGCAGTGTCTCATTTCTCTAATTTTTTCGCAGACTGTGTACCATTATTTTTGCCAGCAAATTTTTGTCGTATCAGTCACAGCAAGATTTTGTTGTATTAGTCACAGCAGGAATTTGTTGTAAGAATAAATTAATACTGTTGGGTGCTCCGTCACTGTAAGTGTTATATTCCCTGTTTTGTTCCTGTGTTTTATTTTTTTTCATATTTTTATATTCTTGAACAAATTCACTCTTGATGCAATTTCAATTACTTTTAACGTAAAGTGTTTTCCTTACTCTGTTTGAGTAAATTGTTTTGTCTAATTTACAATTAAGAGTTAAAGTGTTCAATCAGTTTATTTTTTTTTTTTGGTCTTCATATTTTAATTCATTATTTTACCTGAGTTTTCCCAGTGACACTTTATTACTGCAGTGATTGTTTCTACACCTTATTTTGTTGCACTTGTTCTGAAGTGAATTATTTTGTTGAACTGTTCTGCAGTGAATTATTTTCTTTTATTGCTATTTTTATGATTTATAATTTAATTTTGTCTATGCATTCTTAGAAAATACTTAAATTTCCCAGTTAACAATTTAATAATTTTATTTTACACTTTCACATTGATTTAAATAATTTAATTAATTAAATTTTTTATTAGCAAGAGTAAAGACAGCTCATTTTGAATTTAATTCAGTCTCCAGTAATATTTTTACTTGTATATTTCAATGTAAATTTTTTTTTTCTTGGTCAATAGTCCTTTAAATTGAGTTTTCCTTCCTCTTGCAGTGTATAGACATTATTAATTCTGCTGAATTAGTTGTATATCTTTTCATTTCAATTCTAGAATTTTATATCATTTTATTGTTCATTATTTTTGCTTTATTTGTTCTCGTGTTACTTTGCCATTATGTCTCACATACCGTCAAGTGATACTTTAGTTAATGTCGACACTCAGACCTCTCAGGCTATTGCTGCTCCTGTCATCAGTCCTTACATTCCCTTACTGACTGACAGACAATACCTAGCCCTCGAGCAATGTGTTTGTTCTCACAGCTTGTATCTGAGATTTGTTAAAGTGCTGCGAAATGTGAAGTTCAGATTAAGTTCCTATAGATCCGTGAATTACTTATTAACGTAACCGAGCGGTCAGGCACTAGTAATACTGTCACTCCTGTCTGGACTCCAGCCACAATATCATGCACGCAGGATAGTGCTACTATCCTTGCGATGGCGACTTGTTCAAGTATTCGTTCCTTCCCAGGGGACGCTTTGAGAAGAACTTTACTTGCAACGAGTTATGCCATCTCTTGCTGATGCCACAAGCCGTGCAGAAAGACGTTTCTGTGGCTAGTGTGCTCACTTGAGTGTTGTTGTTGTCCCTTGTGTTTCAGATTGTGATCCCATCCTAGTTGACAGTAATCAGTGCATTGTAAGAAGTTATTTCTCGAGTAACTTCCACGTTGTTAAAGTTTGTAAGTGTAGTTTCTTTATAGTTGATACCTCGTGTCACTGTGTGCGACTCAGTATATCAGCATTGTTCACCGTGTTCATTTCTTTTCTCCTGTGCTTGCAGTTTGAGATAGTAGATTCGTTCTCCCTTGCTCATATTGCGTGTTATAGCATTAATTTTTCAACCGGGGGGAGTATCCACTTCACAGAGTTTGTTCATTCCTCCAGTAAGAAAGAACAGATCCCATGTGTTCTGGTGATTCGATTCCTGCTCCAGGAAGATCTTATTCTGAATGTGAAACCACCAGCTCCCATCAGTGACTTTCTCATGAACCAAGAATTACTGTATCGAACAGCCGAGTTGGGTACTCCTAGCAGAAGAGTATACCAGTTAGTAATTCCACAGTCACTAGTGAATGTAGCCTTACAGCTAGTTCACGATGTACCAGGTGTTGCACACCCTGGTATGGATCGTTCAGTAAAACAAGCCAGATTGAAATACTTTTGGCCTCGTATGGCAACTGATATTTCTGAGTATGTTAGGAAATGTAGTGTCTGCATGCAACATAAAGGCAATGCTAATGGTCCTAATCCAATCCAAGTGTATCCAACTACTAGCGAACCTTGGGAAAGAGTTGCGCTTGATTTGTTAACTAATTTTAAATGTTCCCTCCAAGGTAACAAACATCTGTGTGTTTGGTAGACCATTTCACCAGATATTGTGAGTTAGTTCCTATTGCAGATAAGACTGCCGAGACAGTAGCTAAAGCGTTTAAAGAACGCATTATCTGCAGGCATACCACTCCTAAGTCCCTAGTAACAGACAATGGAGGTGAATTCTGTAATGAAATTCTTGAAAATTTGTGTACCTTGTACAAGATCTCTAAATCCACCATTGTTCCTCATCATCCTGCCAGCAATGGGTTAGCGGAACGAACCAATAAGAAAGTACTTGATGTCTTGAGAGCCACTATCAATCCCAACAGTGAAACTTGGGATGAAGTTATACCTGATGTGCAGTGTGCTATAAATTCTGCTTACAATGTTTCTATAGGTGACACTCCACATTATGCATTGTATGGTGTAGATAAGCGTTTGCCTTATGAGTTGTTATATTCTAATCCGAAACCAAATTACAACCCTGATGATTTCGTAGCAGCTCGTACCAGCTTAGCTCAAGGTGTTTTTAGGAGAATCCGTGAAACACTTCATAAATCAACAGCGGAATTTACGAGAGTCGCAAACACTCGATCAAAGCCATCCAAAATTAAAGTAGGTTCGAGAGTTATGCTGATTAATTTTAACAAAACGTCTGCAATGCCAAAGCTTGATCAAAAGTTTGTTGGTCCTTATCGCGTAGTTGAACATATCACTGGAAATAAGTATAAGGTTAGAGAGATTAGTACTGGTCAGTATAAAGAATCGCATTTGGATCATATGAAGTTAGTATGTGATGATAATGATGTTCCAACCCAGACTAATGTGACAGACTCTGACAATCCTCCTGATCCTGTACTCTCTTCCTCTGATACTCAGTCAGACGATCAACCTGAATGTCGTTATTCCCTACGTACACGACAGGTATTGAGAAATCCTCAAGTATCATTTGTAACTTCCAATTCAGATTTGCCTCAAATGCAGCATGAGTTAGCCAATGCTACAGAGTTTGATCCTCCTAGAGATGACACCCATTCTGCATATGCCAATCTTACCCTAGCAGAGTTGGGGTTAAATGTAAATAACCTGTATAGATGAATAATTACAGTATCAACTTATCAGTGTTCAAGAATTTTTTTTTGTGTTCATGTTCTCTCCGCATTCTGAGAGTTAACAGTTAGATTTGCGTGCACCGAATCTGCCTTTCTGTTAAACACTCTTTCTTTGTATATATTCCTTCCTCAGAATCCGTAGATCACATGAATACAGATCGATCGATCAAAATTTTTGTTTTTATCACTTGTAATCTCAATGTTGAGTTCGTTGTTCATTTGTTGAGTTTTAAGTTGTACTATAGTATACCTTGTATGCATTACAGTTTCAGTTACGTAAGCTTTCATTCCAATGTTCTACTTATGTATCTATAATGTTCATGTTGTGTACTTTGACATTGTATAGAATCAGCCCAAGCCGTATACCTGCCATCTCTAGTTTGTATTAGTTGTATGTCGGGACGACATACGTTAGCGTCGCCGAGCTCTCAGTAGTAGTAACCAGTTACCAGTCTAGTAACCAGTTACCGTAACCGTCCGTTGACTCAACGACCAACCGTCTTGAGTCACGGTCTTCATATTGTGCTGAGCTGACACTATTTCAAAACACCCACTACGGGGTACTGGCCAGACGGCTAGTCAGTATTACGAGTGTAGCCAAGGAGATAGGTAGGGCTGGCAAGGGCTCTCTCCACATAACAGCAATTATAAGTAATAACAGCCTACGTGAGTATTTCTACCCTAATCCACGTATCGAACTCCCACATGATACTGACTCCTGCGGAACACCGCTTGTGACGTGCCCCCATTCTGATTTCTTCCCATTTATGCAAACTCTCTGCTGCCTAATTTGTCACCCATGCCTCTACCCAGGAAAATTTTTTTCTTCCTATTCCGTGTGCCTTAAGTTTCCTCAATAGCCTCTGATGTGGAACTCTATCGAAAGCCTTACTGAAGTCCATATACACAATATTATATTCATTACCATGATCTACCTCCTCAAACACCTTAGTTAAAAAAGTTAGTAAATTCGCAAGACAGGAACGCCCTTTTTTAAAACCGTGTTGAGATTCATTAATCAATTTATGACTGTCAAGATGGCTACGAATTGCTTCGGCAATTATTGATTCCATAAATTTTCCCACTATGGAGGTAAGGTCTATAGTTCGAAGCTAAGGACCTATCACCTGCCTTGTAAATAGGTATTACATTTGCCATTACAAACTGTGCCAGTTTGTAGTGATATGTTGAAAAGATAGATTATCCAAAGGTATGCTAAGTTCCTCTTTAGATTCCTTGAACACCCTTGCAACAGTACATCAGGGCCTGGGGATTTGTTAGGTTTCAATTTCTCTGTTTGCCTGAGGACCATGTCACTAGTTACCGCAATCGTGCATAGTTTATTATCGTCCTATTCTCCATACTCTGTTATTTCAGGAATTTCGCTAGTATTTTTCTGGGTAAAAACTGAGAGGAAGTAATTATTGAAAATTTCACATATATCCTTATCACTGTCAGTGATCTGACCAGAGTTACTCTTAAGTGGGCCTGTCTTGTCCCTAATCTTACTTCTGTATACCTGAAAGAACCCTTTTGGGTTAGTCTTCGAATCCCTTGCGACCTTAGCCTCATAATCCCTTTTTTATTTTCTTATTCCTTTTTTTATTTCTCTCTTTAATTGAATATATTGATTTCTTAACTGCCCATCCCTCTTTTGATACGCCTATATATGCCTCTCTTTTGACCAATGAGATGTTTTAATCTATTGTTCATCCATTTGGGATCATTTTTGTTAGATCTATTTTCTCTACACAGAACAAAAGTTGTCTGGGCAGCTAGAACTATGCTCTGAAAAACGTCATATTGGCAACCAAGATCACCTACCTGACCCATAGTCATGTCATCCCAATTTAGCCCACCCAGGTAATCTCTCAACCCCATGAAATCGGCCAAGCGAAAGTCTGGGACAGAGATTTGATTGCGGTTATCTGGGTAATTCCATGATATATTGAAACTAAGTGATTTGTGATCACTTTCCCCAAGCTCATCATTAACCTCAAGATTATTAATAATACACTCTGAGGACCAGAACATACTTAACACTATTTACTCAGTGTCAGAAGTTTGTCTCACATTAATTACCCACAGCGTGTCACGTGTCCCACAGAATAATCCTGAGACATTTCTCACTCAGGGCGAATAAATATTAGAAGTATAAAATAAATGCGCACGTTATTGAGTTGTTGTTATTATTATTATTATTGCCATTGTTATTATTATTATTATTATTATTATTATTATTATTATTATTATTATTATTATTATTATTATTATTATTAAAGACAAGCGTACAAGTCACACACACAGGATGCATTATGGAACTGACTCACAACTAATAATATATAAAACCTATAACGTCACCTGCTGTTGATATTTTTTTATCAAAAATTTACCTGATAATGCTTTTTATCAAATATATTTGTCGGTCAGTTGAAGGAGAGGGGTGAGAGGGACTGCCGGCCGTGTTTGTGTACACTCTGGTGAGAGGGACTGCCGGCCGTGTTTGTGTACACTCTGGTGAGAGGGACTGCCGGCCGTGTTTGTGTACACTCTGGTGAGAGGGACTGCCGGCCGTGTTTGTGTACACTCTGGTGAGACGGACTCTGGACCGTGTTTGTGTACACTGGTGAGAGGGACTGCCGGCCGTGTTTGTGTACACTCTGGTGAGAGGGACTGCCGGCCGTGTTTGTGTACACTCTGGTGAGAGGGACTCTGGACCGTGTTTCTGTATATTCTGGTGAGAGGGGCTGTGGGCCGTGTTTGTGTACTCTCTGGTGAGAGGGACTCTGGACCGTGTTTGTGTACACCCTACCAGAAGTCTACCTGGATGGTATTCCGGGGATCAACGCCCCCGCGGCCCGATTCACGACCAGGCCTCCTGGTGGTTCAGGGCCTGATCAACCAGGCTGTTACTGCTGGCCGCACGTAGTCTAACGTACAATCCACAGCCCGGCTGATCCGGCACCAACTTTAAGTATCTGTCCAGCTCCTTGAAGGCAGCCAGGGGCCTATTGGTAATTCCTCTTATGCATGGTGGGAGGCTGTTGAACAGTCTTGGGCCCCGGACGCTTATGGTGTTTTCTCTTAGTATACCAATGGCACATCTACTTTTCATTGGGGGTATTTCGCACCGCCTGCCCAGTTTTTTATTTTCGTAGGGAGTGATTTCTGTGTGCAGATTCGGGACCATTCCTTCTAGGGTTCCCTGGTGAGAGGGACTCTGGACCGTTTGTGTAGACCCTGGTGAGAGGGACTCTGGACCGTGTTTGTGTAGACCCTGGTGAGAGGGACTCTGGACCGTGTTTGTGTAGACCCTGGTGAGAGGGACTCTGGACCGTGTTTGTGTAGACCCTGGTGAGAGAGACTCTGGACCGTGTTTGTGTAGACCCTGGTGAGAGAGACTCTGGACCGTGTTTGTGTAGACCCTGGTGAGAGAGACTCTGGACCGTGTTTGTGTAGACCCTGGTGAGAGGGACTCTGGACCGTGTTTGTGTAGACCCTGGTGAGAGAGACTCTGGACCGTGTTTGTGTAGACCCTGGTGAGAGGGACTCTGGACCGTGTTTGTGTAGACCCTGGTGAGAGGGACTCTGGACCGTGTTTGTGTAGACCCTGGTGAGAGAGACTCTGGACCGTGTTTGTGTACACCTGGGTGAAGCAGGGGCTATTTGTCCCTACGCGGATGTCACATATCACTGAGATGAGAACTATTATAGGTGGCGTCCTGTCAAGTTTATCTTCAATCAAGGCAGGTATGAGCGAGACACGCGACGTGGTGCTCCGCGTGTTCTGTTAATCTCTGACATTTGGTTATTAAACCATTGCTTAACTTTATCTTTCATATACCTTTGATGGGTTTCGAGAGGTTTCCTACTCTCGGATCCCAGTCCTGGGCCAGCCTTGTCTGGTCATTCATGTTGTTACTGCTGGCGGCATGCTGGCTCACCAATTAATCACAGCCTGGTTGATCCGTCATCTGGTGGAGGTACTTGTTCAGTTTCCTCTCCCGACAGTGTCAGATTAAACATATTAACACTTAAAAATTATATAAAATTTATTATCTATTTTTCACAAAGAATTATTATTATTAATAATTTAAGCGCTAAACCCATGTGGGCCATTTTTCACAAAGAAGAAATCTTGCAAGTGCAAATTGTTTGGTGGGGAGGGCGCGTCTTGATTTCTGGCCCCACTTCTTAAACTTCTTAGACGCACATTATTGGTTTCTGGCCAGTTAAACTCCGTCATACCATCCACTCCATCATACCATCCACTCCATCATACCATCCACTCCATCATACCATCCACTCCATCATACCATCCACTCCATCATACCATCCACTCCATCATACCATCCACTCCATCATACCATCCACTCCATCATACCATCCACTCCATCATACCATCCACTTCATTCCATTTCCCAACTACCTTTTCCTGATATTTCTGTGACTCATCTTGGCTTTTTTATTTTAGCTTTCATATATATTCCGTTATTCTTGATCCTCTTGTTTAAAACTATCAGTCCATATCTGTCTTATCAGGGCCACTAAATATCCAATACACAGTAATAATGTCCTGCCTAGCCTTCTCTTCAAGTGTCATCAGGGTCACTTCATTTATTCCTAGTTCTTATTGCACACAGCTCAACGCAATGCAATTATGTAGTCTGGTTGCGCACCTCTATATATATTTTTTAATCGTTTGAAGTTGCTTATCTAGGCGGGACTCCAGCTGGTTCTAATATTGACATGTTTGTGTTGTATACAGAATTCTAAAAAAAGAATAATCTTTATTGATGTTCCTAAAGGTTATTCCCAGATTTTCTGCCTTGCGTCAGTAGTTGATGTGTTATGATTGATGCTCTCGTGGGGTAATATGTACAGTGTGATGGTCACTGCTAGATCATTCTTTCTTTCATACTTGTAGTTTGTATCCTGCTTATCTGGTCTTACATCTCTTTTGCCGTAGTGCATGGCCTGGTCAAGGACCGGGCCGCGGGGGCGTTGACCCCCGGAACACCCTCCAGGTAGACCTTCCTCTCTCTTTTCCTCCATCCTTCCACTACCCTGCCACATTTTCCTCACCCCTCTCTTATTCATGCTTCACCCTTTATAATTTTCCTCTCCCTCATCCTCTCATTTCTTCCTCCCTCAATCTCCCCTACCTCCCACACTCTCCCACCCTCCTTCCCTCCCTCACTACCCCCTTCCACCCTTCCTTCCCTCTCTTGCTGTCACTATGACAGGTCCCGGGAGCCCACTTAAACCTTTCCTTCATCAATTATTTACTTCCTTCACTGCCAGCTGGGACGGCACCAGCTGCTTCGTACCTCCTTTTCCCCCACCTGTCTTGTGGTGGGGAAGATGGACAAGGGTTAGAAAAGACAGATGAGGTAAAAGGAAGCATAGGAGACAGGTGACAGGTGGCATAAAATGTGGGAAAAAGAAGTCGGAACGTTGGGGGAGATATGGAAGTTGAAAGAAGAAAGAAAGGATCAGTGATGAGTAAGAGGGAGAATAGGGAAAGAGAAGGTTAAGCAAAGGAACGATGAAAGAGTATGGGAGAGTGAAATGAGGGAGGATGAAGCGGAAGTAGCAGTAGCTGGGTTAGTGGTGCTAGTAAGGATGATTATAATACACTTACTAGTGGTTGTGTCCATGGCAGCGTCATAGGAGGCGGCGGCGGCGGCGGCAGAGAAGGCGGCAGTGGCGGCAGAAGAGGCGTCGGCGACGGCTATTATTATTATTATTATTATTATTATTATTATTATTATTATTATTATTATTATTATTATTATTGTTATTATGGTGGTGTTGGTAGTGTGAGGTAATACATGTGGTAGCAGAAAGTTGTAGAAAATTGGGACTTGTGTTACTTATGCTTGTTACTATACAATCCAAGTGGTCTATTAGCCTTATTACCAGCACTTGGGTATTGCTCTCTTGTCTTCGGATTTCTTCTAATCATGACTCTTAAATCATTTTTTCGCATGCTGAGTACCTGGGCTGTTTTCATTCCCAGAGTTTGAGACTTGCACTGGTCTGCATTTGTAACTGGTTCCCATTGTGACTTCACACCATTTACTCAAACTGTTGTTTATCAGTCTGCCATGCATCCATCCTCTTTTTCTCCAGTACGGAGCCTGGCCCAAGGCCGGGCTCCGTGAGTAGAAAAGCTCTCGAAACTTGTCATAGGTATACGCTACTACTCCCTTCAACAGCCTCTTGTATGTGACTCTCTAAAGCCTTGTTAGATTGCTTATCATAGTCCACCGGTAAATTTTTTAGGCAATTTTCAGCAAATTACTCAAATTATGCTTATCAAGGTAACTTGATAAGTATAATTTGATTGTATCTGCTATTACTGATTTTAATAATTTATCCACTATCAAAATGAGACTCATTGGACGTTAAAATTTGACAGCAGGGACCTATACCTTGCTTAGTTGACTGACCATCTTCCACATCTCTGACGCGATATCTGGCCTCAGTGATGTACTGACGTGACTAGCTGGCTACCCACATTATTATTATGATAATCATAACTAAGCACTAAACCCACAAGGGTCATACAGCAGCTAGCCAGCCAGATTAGCGAGTTCCTTTCCTGGAGAACACTCGAAAACATTTCGTTGAAGTGCGGTGACTTAATTTGCTGCAATTGGTCTATTTGTTTTGAGAACCATTTCTTTTGTTTACCTTAATATTACAGACTTTTTTTTTTTACTACTCCTCGAATCAATATTAATTTCTAGGATTTCGTTTGGTTCTAATTGCTTGAAAGCAGAGAGGAAATAATTGTTAAATATTTAACACATTCCTTTCCCATAATCAGTAAGTTGCCCTGAGTTAGATTTAATGAATGTGTCCTTTTCCCTTAATCTTTCATCTATGTATCTGGAAAAAAAACCTTTCAGAGTTGTCTTTAATTCCCTTGTAACTTTAATTTCATAATTCCGTCTAACGTTCCTAAATTCCGTGTTTTACCTGTTATTTTTTATAAGCATTTACAGTCAGTGCCTTGTTTTCTCCCACATGAAAAGAGGTTTTAGATACACGAAAGTTCCCCAGTCTTCTAATAACATGTTAATTTTTCCACTATAATCTACCTTGTCCATAATTACTATCACATTTGCTTTGTCTGTTTCGTAAAGTGAAGTCCAGGATCTTTCTTTAATTCATGGTATAACTTAACAAATCTTTAAATACATTTATGTTGTAGAAGACTGAGCTTTGCTCAGACTTCTACAACATAATTGTTTTGCAACACAATTGTCCTTAAAGATTTGTTAAGTTATACCATGAATTAAGGAAATATCCTGGACTTCACCTTACGAAAGAGACAAAGCAAATGCGATAATAATTATGGACAAGGTAGATTATAGTGGAAAAATGAACATATTAGAAAACGGGGGAACTTACGTACCTCTTTAGTTTCCTGATCCATTTAGGGTTCATGTGCGATTCATGACGTAGTTGGAGACACTGGTGATATATGTGGTGGTGGAATAAGGGTAGAGGGCAGAAGTAGAAGTATTGATTCTCATTATTTGCCTGCCAAGTTGATGGCGCAGCAATTCCATTTTATGACCCATTTTGTAAATAGTTATCTATCACAGTATTCATTATCCACATATCCAGCGTGATAGTGTTTTTCAGTCATATATAAGTTCGGGTTTAATATGTATACTTGTTTGAGATGTTGCTACTGACTGATTTCGTATACTTTGTCTTCGTCAGGACTTCCATAATTGTTGATTCCTGGAATTTCATCTTTATCTTGTGAGAAAACAGATAAGAAATATTTAAAAATTCGATAAATACCTAGTGAATGGCAGAGAGCATCCATAGTTCCTTTGTATAAAGGCAAAGGGGACAAAAGAGAGTTAAAAAATTATAGGGGAATAAGTCTGTTGAGTATACCTGGTAAAGTGTATGGTAGAGTTATTATTGAAAGAATTAAAAGTAAGACGGAGAATAGGATAGCAGATGAACAAGGAGGCTTTAGGAAAGGTAGGGGGTGTGTGGACCAGGTGTTTACAGTGAAACATATAAGTGAACAGTATTTAGATAAGGCTAAAGAGGTTTTTGTGGCATTTATGGATTTGGAAAAGGCGTATGACAGGGTGGATAGGGGGGCAATGTGGCAGATGTTGCAAGTATATGGTATAGGAGGGAGGTTACTGAAAGCAGTGAAGAGTTTTTACGAGGATAGTGAGACTCAGGTTAGAGTATGTAGGAGAGAGCGAGATTATTTCCCAGTAAAAGTAGGCCTTAGACTAGGATGTGTGATGTTACCGTGGTTGTTTAATATATTTATAGATGGGGTTGTAAGAGAAGTGAATGCGAGGGTCACTCTGAAGGAGGGGTGTTAATGTTGCAGTTTTATAACTGTAGTGTACAGCACCCCTCTGGCAAGACAGTGATGGAGTCAATGATGATGAATGTTTTTCTTTTTCGGGCCACCCTGCCTTGGTGGGAATCGGCTGATGTGTTAATAAAAAAAATTATGTTTTATCAGTAAGCTACCCACAAACCATTTGACAAGGTACCCATCGAATTGCTGGTCAAAATAAAAACACAGTTGCTGGAAGTCAAGAGTGTAGTGGACCCGGGAACGTTTCTTGGTTCAATCCTCTTCATAATTAATTAGATTTAAGCGGACCAGTTTCCTGCTTACTTCTAATCTCTTATACCTGAATGAATCCTTTAGGATTGGTCTTAGATTACTTTGTAACTTTAATTTCATTTGATTGATTGGCTTTTTATGGTTTTTTTTTCCTCTTTCTCTTATTGTGAAGATTTCTGTTGGAGCAATACTAACATAATGTCGTCCTTATCAGTGCTATCAGTACAGAGGTGTTATAGGGTTCACTGGAGAAACAATGGCATCAAGGAAACAACTGTAGACTGTTTTGGAGGCGTTATATTGGTAATCATGGCAGAGCCCAGCCTGTCCGTCTGCCCGTCTGGTAAGCTTGCTTAAGTCTGAGGGCGAGGACTATGGCCTAGGGTGCCTGGTTCAAACGGGAGGTCACTTGACTCAAGGCTCGTCCAGGGAGCCTTCCTATAAATGTTGCTGAGACATAAATAGTACACAAATAATACTGTTGCCAGAGGCATCAATTAATGAATCACCACTGCGGTATTGAATCCCTCTGTGTTGATTCTCAGTATTAAACTAGAAATGTTTGAATTACTCTATTTCTGTATTTTAAAACAGGGATTAATCCTATACCCTGGATCTTCCCACTACGATATAAACCTCCTAATAGACCCTATTTCCCTATGTCACATAGATCCAGTTAAATTCTGACATAGCTCCTCCCCCATCACTTACACATAGGCCCCTTTTTCAACGTCAAATAGGCCTTAAACCCTGACAAACAAACCACATCACCCCCACCCCCCACCCACTCTCACAGACTCGTCTACCCTCTATCCCATACACAAAAAGCATCCCCCTATTTTCTAGTCTTCACCATTCCCCTTTAAGCACCTAAATTTAGGAAACTTGTGTATATTGGGCCATCTGGTGTTCAAGATGGTGTACATGTGCTGTAACAAGGGAGGACGGGTGTACTTAGTGTGACTGGGAATGGTTTTTTTTTTTAAGCCTGTGGATAGTTGAATGCGAGGAATGGCGGCACTTGGGGTGGGAAGAAATTGAAGGAGTGAGGAAAATAGAAGAATGGAAGAGGAGAGGGTGAAAAGTAAAGAGATGACAGTAACGGAGGGTGGAGAATAAATAGAGAGAGCAGAAAATAAACAGGAGGGTGGAATAAATAAGAGATAGGTAGAGACCGAAAGAAAGGGAATGTGTGCGTGATCACCTATTAATGTGTGGTGTAGCTCGGCTTCAGCTCCTGAGTTCAGTTTCTCGAGGTTTGATGGTGTGATATAGCAAGTGTCATTACTAACTGTTTTGAGTCTATATCTAGTAGATTTAAGTAAGTATTAGTTCTGTCTGAAGTACGTCTCTCTTCGTGGCTCCACTTTCTACCCTTATATTAAAGAATTGTATATCTCTGTAACACATTTTTGTTTATAGTATTTTGCATGTCATGATCATGTCTATCCTGATTCTTCGCTTCGGTACCTTAAGCATTAGTTGATTTTATATTATTACATTCATACAGAGGGATTACCTGATATTTATAATTGTTACACTACTCTCATCAGAATTTATTGCCGGAAGGTAAAGGCTTAATATTCCTGAAAATGATTGTACTAACATTAGGAAATAAGTTCATGTCTGCCAGTAATAAAGTTTAGATAATTTGTGAAGTTGTGTTGGTCTTGCTGGTGCATTGTTATCTCCGGTCTCAGTATTAACTTGTATTGTCGGATGAGGAATCACTGAAGATGGTTGTTAGTGATTAAAAGGATGCACGAGGAACTACCGTATTTTCCGGCATATAAGGCGCACGAGCAGTACCAGTATTGTAACTTTGTTACTATAACGAACTGCTGATCTCACCTTCAACATGTAAGGTGACCCTGGACCCTCACCTTCAACATGTAAGGTGACCCTGGATCCTCACCTTCAACATGTAAGGTGACCCTGGATCCTCACCTTCAACATGTAAGGTGACCCTGGACCCTCACCTTCAACATGTAAGGTGACCCTGGATCCTCACCTTCAACATGTAAGGTGACCCTGGATCCTCACCTTCAACATGTAAGGTGACCCTGGACCCTCACCTGCAACATGTAAGGTGACCCTGGATCCTCACCTTCAACATGTAAGGTGACCCTGGACCCTCACCTTCAACATGTAAGGTGACCCTGGACCCTCACCTTCAACATGTAAGGTGACCCTGGACCCTCACCTTCAACATGTAAGGTGACCCTGGACCCTCACCTTCAACATGTAAGGTGGCCCTGGACCCTCACCTGCAACATGTAAGGTGACCCTGAACCCTCACCTTCAACATGTAAGGTGGCCCTGGACCCTCACCTGCAACATGTAAGGTGACCCTGGACCCTCACCTGCAACATGTAAGGTGACCCTGGACCCTCACCTTCAACATGTGTACGAATGGTATATAATACCGACAAGATGAGATTAAGACACATGTGCAACATCTGGGTATCTTTATTGTAGACGTTTCGCCATCCAGTGGCTTTATCAATACAAATTCTAGGACATAACTTGAAGACAGTAGAACTATGTACAGAAGATGAGGTAATCAGTCCCTCAACCTAGGAGTAGGTGCGAAGAGCACCATAGTCGTGGAGATTCTGAAGCAGAAGAAAGGATCCTGGCGCTTATATAGTAACGTCAGGTGTAGCAGACGAGGGCATAGTCACTGGTAGGCGGGATTCCCCAGTGGAAGTAGGTCCTTCCCAAAGAGATGGGTTAGTTGTAGTAGTAGTTGTCGTAGTCGTGAAGGTTATGTACATGTCCTCAGAATGTACATAGGGTTAGCCTGACCTGAGACCGGACCGCGGGGGCGATTATATATATATTTATTTATTATTATCACACTGGCCGATTCCCACCAAGGCAGGGTGGCCCGAAAAAGAAAAACTTTCACCATCATTCACTCCATCACTGTCTTGCCAGAAGGGTGCTTTACACTACAGTTTTTAAACTGCAACATTAACACCCCTCCTTCAGAGTGCAGGCACTGTACTTCCCATCTCCAGGACTCAAGTCCGGCCTGCCGGTTTCCCTGAACCCCTTCATAAATGTTACTTTGCTCACACTCCAACAGCACGTCAAGTATTAAAAAACATTCGTCTCCATTCACTCCTATCAAACACGCTCACGCACGCCTGCTGGAAGTCCAAGCCCCTCGCACACAAAACCTCCTTTACCCCATCCCTCCAACCTTTCCTAGGCCGACCCCTACCCCGCCTTCCTTCCACTACAGACTGATACACTCTTGAAGCCATTCTGTTTCGCTCCTTTCTCTCTACATGTCCGAACCACCTCAACAACCCTTCCTCAGCCCTCTGGACAACAGTTTTGGTAATCCCGCACCTCCTCCTAACTTCCAAACTACGAATTCTCTGCATTATATTCACACCACACATTGCCCTCAGACATGACATCTCCACTGCCTCCAGCCTTCTCCTTGCTGCAACATTCATCACCCATGCTTCACACCCATATAAGAGTATTGGTAAAACTATACTCTAATACATTCCCCTCTTTGCCTCCAAGGACAAAGTTCTTTGTCTCCACAGACTCCTAAGTGCACCACTCACCCTTTTCCCCTCATCAATTCTATGATTCACCTCATCCTTCATAGACCCATCCGCTGACACGTCAACTCCCAAATATCTGAATACATTCACCTCCTCCATACTCTCTCCCTCCAATCTGATATCAAATCTTTCATCACCTAATATTTTTGTTATCCTCATAACATTACTCTTTCCTGTATTCACTTTTAATTTTCTTCTTTTGCACACCCTACCAAATTCATCCACCAATCTTTGCAACTTCTCTTCAGAATCTCCCAAGAGCACAGTGTCATCAGCAAAGAGCAACTGTGACAACTCCCACTTCATGTGTGATTCTTTATCTTTTAACTCCACGCCTCTTGTCAAGACCCTCGCATTTACTTCTCTTACAACCCCATCTATAAATATATTAAACAACCACGGTGACATCACACATCCTTGTCTAAGGCCTACTTTTACTGGGAAATAATTTCCCTCTTTCCTATGTACTCTAACTTGAGCCTCACTATCCTCGTAAAAACTCTTCACTGCTTTCAGTAACCTACCTCCTACACCATACACCTGCAACATCTGCCACATTGCCCCCCTATCCACCCTGTCATACGCCTTTTCCAAATCCATAAATGCCACAAAGACCTCTTTAGCCTTATCTAAATACTGTTCACTTATATGTTTCACTGTAAACACCTGGTCCACACACCCCCTACCTTTCCTAAAGCCTCCTTGTTCATCTGCTATCCTATTCTCCGTCTTACTTTTAATTCTTTCAATAATAACTCTACCATACACTTTACCAGGTATACTCAACAGACTTATCCCCCTATAATTTTTGCACTCTCTTTTGTCCCCTTTGCCTTTATACAAAGGAACTATGCATGCTCTCCGCCAATCCCTAGGTACCTTACCCTCTTCCATACATTTATTAAATAATTGCACCAACCACTCCAAAACTATATCCCCACCTGCTTTTAACATTTCTATCTTTATCCCATCAATCCCGGCTGCCTTACCCCCTTTCATTTTACCTACTGCCTCACGAACTTCCCCCACACTCACAACTGGCTCTTCCTCACTCCTACAAGATGTTATTCCTCCTTGCCCTATACACGAAATCACAGCTTCCCTATCTTCATCAACATTTAACAATTCCTCAAAATATTCCCTCCATCTTCTCAATACCTCTAACTCTCCATTAATAACTCTCCTCTCCTATTTTTAGCTGACAAATCCATTTGTTCTTTAGGCTTCCTTAACTTGTTAATCTCACTCCAAAACTTTTTCTTATTTTCAACAAAATTTGTTGATAACATCTCACCCACTCTCTCATTTGCTCTCTTTTTACATTTCTTCACCACTCTCTTAACCTCTCTCTTTTTCTCCATATACTCTTCCCTCCTTGCATCACTTCTACTTTGTAAAAACTTCTCATATGCTAACTTTTTCTCCCTTACTACTCTCTTTACATCATCATTCCACCAATCGCTCCTCTTCCCTCCTGCACCCACTTTCCTGTAACCACAAACTTCTGCTGAACACTCTAACACTACATTTTTAAACCTACCCCATACCTCTTCGACCCCATTGCCTATGCTCTCATTAGCCCATCTATCCTCCAATAGCTGTTTATATCTTTCCCTAACTGCCTCCTCTTTTAGTTTATAAACCTTCACCTCTCTCTTCCCTGATGCTTCTATTCTCCTTGTATCCCATCTACCTTTTACTCTCAGTGTAGCTACAACTAGAAAGTGATCTGATATATCTGTGGCCCCTCTATAAACATGTACATCCTGAAGTCTACTCAACAGTCTTTTATCTACCAATACATAATCCAACAAACTACTGTCATTTCGCCCTACATCATATCTTGTATACTTATTTATCCTCTTTTTCTTAAAATATGTATTACCTATAACTAAACCCCTTTCTATACAAAGTTCAATCAAAGGGCTCCCATTATCATTTACACCTGGCACCCCAAACTTACCTACCACACCCTCTCTAAAAGTTTCTCCTACTTTAGCATTCAGGTCCCCTACCACAATTACTCTCTCACTTGGTTCAAAGGCTCCTATACATTCACTTAACATCTCCCAAAATCTCTCTCTCTCCTCTGCATTCCTCTCTTCTCCAGGTGCATACACGCTTATTATGACCCACTTCTCGCATCCAACCTTTACTTTAATCCACATAATTCTTGCATTTACACATTCATATTCTCTTTTCTCCTTCCATAACTGATCATTCAACATTACTGCTACCCCTTCCTTTGCTCTAACTCTCTCAGATACTCCAGATTTAATCCCATTTATTTCCCCCCACCGAAACTCCCCTACCCCCTTCAGCTTTGTTTCGCTTAGGGCCAGGACATCCAACTTCTTTTCATTCATAACATCAGCAATCATCTGTTTCTTGTCATCTGCACTACATGCACGCACATTCAAGCATCCCAGTTTTATAAAGTTTTTCTTCTTCTCTTTTTTAGTAAATGTCTACAGGAGAAGGGGTTACTAGCCCATTGCTCCCGGCATTTTAGTCGCCTCATACGACACGCATGGCTTACGGAGGAAAGATTCTTTTCCACTTCCCCATGGACAATAGAAGAAATAAAGAAGAACAAGAGCTATTTAGAAAAAGGAGAAAAACCTAGATGTATGTATATATATATGCATGTGCGTGTCTGTGAAGTGTGACCAAAGTGTAAGTAGGAGTAGCAAGATATCCCTGTTATCTAGCGTGTTTATGAGACAGAAAAAGACACCAGCAATCCTGCCATCATGCAAAACAGTTACAGGTTTCTGTTTCACAGTCATCTGGCAGGACGGTAGTACTTCCCTGGGTGGTTGCTGTCTACCAACCTACTTCCTATATATATATATATATATATATATATATATATATATATATATATATATATATATATATATATATATATATATATATATATATATATATATGTATGTATTCTCCCTGAATCTGTAAAATATGCTGTATATACTGCAATATTTATTTTCGCATGGCTGTTTATGTTTGGTACCTGTTGGCTTATTCATTTGTTCGGCATATATTTATTTTTTACCGTAAAGTCTCTCTCTCTCTCTCTCTCTCTCTCTCTCTCTCTCTCTCTCTCTCTCTCTCGCCCATCATTCACCAGTGAGTTATGGTTCTGCCTTCGAATCACTGATAGAAAGCCGAAGGATCAGATTCTTTGAAATCAAGGCAAGATGTATTTCCCTTTCTGACAGGGATAAATTTCCCTCCTGGCAGGGATTAATGCCCTCAACTGGGATTATGTCTCTCCTGGCAGGGATTATATCGGTTATGAAGGGAACTAATCCCCTCATAAGAGTGATTTACTCCCATGTAGAACTACTCTCATTTGTAGAGTTTAATCCGCCTCCTGACAGGAATTAATCTCATAGCAGGAATTTCTCTCTTCGGGTAGGGATTAATTTCCCTCTTAGCAGGGATTAATCTGCATTTTAGCAGGGATTTATCTCTTTCTAAAGCTCGGCACTGGATAAATTCATGGAATTGTTGTGTTTCTGTGTAGTAGGTTGACAGTAATCATCCATGGAGGCGCTACAGCCCTTTTACATCAGAGTGAAGCGGACGCTCGTTAAACATTTTGCACTCTGGCAGGATTACCGGTCTTTTCTGTCTCGGGGACATGTAAGATGACAGGTAAATCTTACAAGCCTCTACTCACATTTAGTTTACATTTTACTTTCCTGTGCGCTTCTTAATAGTTCCTAATCCTGTCGTGAGTTTCTTTCCAGTGTGGCAGGTCTGGTTTGAGGCCCTGGATCACTATACGAGTATTTAAAACCTGTCTACTACACGAGGCCTTTTAAAGTGTCTTGACCACACTAGAGTTAAAGCTGCATGTCACCTGTTCACCACCAGTCTATTATTATTAGTGTTATTATCATGGGGGAGCGCTAAACCCGTACCCGTAGGGATTATACAGCTTATGTGGGGGAGGGGATATGGAAGGAATTCGAGCTCACGTCAGGGAACTGGAGCGCAGATCCTATTCCCTTGATTAAGAGCCCCTCACCAGCGTCAAGAAACGTCCCTTGAGAGGACCACAAGTCAAGAGTAATTTTATCCCTGATAATAACATCTAAAACATGTGTGCTTATGTTTGGTGCTAAGAGTGCTAAGAAGCAGGATTGCAAATCACCTGGATTCCCAAAATCTGCACAATCCAGGGCAACATGGGTTCAGGGCAGGTCGCTCCTGCCTCTCACAACTACTGGATCACTATGATATGGCCTTGGATGCACCGGAAGAAAATCAGAATGCAGATGTAATATACACAGACTTTGCAAAAGCATTTGACAAATGCGATCATGGCGTAATAGCCCATAAAATACGTGCTAAAGGAATAACTGGGAAAGTGGGGAGATGGATCTTCAACTTCCTAACAAATCGAACACAAAGAGTAGTGGTCAACAGAGTTAAATCGGAGGCTGCCATAGTGAAGAGCTCTGTTCCTCAAGGCACAGTACTCGCCCCCATCTTATTCTCCTCATATCAGACATAGACAGAGATATACACCACAGCACCGTATCATCCTTTGCGGATGATACTAGGATCTGCATGAGGCTGTCATCTGCTGAGGACGCGGTTAACCTCCAAGAAGATATAAACAAAGTTTTCCAGTGGGCAACGGTAAACAATGTGATGTTCAACGAGGACAAATTCCAACTACTCCGTTATGGAAAACTGGAGGAGATAATAACTAGAACAGAGTATACTACAAACTCTGGCCATACAATAGAGCGGAAAAATAATGTAAGGGGCTTAGGAGTAGTAATGTCTGAGGATCTCACTTTCAAGGATCACAACAGTGCCACGATCGCACGTGCAAAGAAAATGATAGGATGGATAATGAGAACGTTCAAAACGAGAGATGCCAAGCCAATGATGATCCTTTTCAAATCACTTGTTCTCTCTAGGCTGGAATACTGCTGTACATTAACATCTCCATTCAAAGCAGGTGAAATCGCAGATCTAGAGAGTGTACAGAGATCCTTTACTGCACGTATAAGTTCTGTCAAGCACCTTAACTACTGGGAACGCTTGGTAGCACTTGACTTGTACTCGTTGGAACGCAGGAGGGAGAGATATATCATAATCTACACTTGGAAAATCCTAGAAGGAATGGTCCCAAATCTGCACACAGAAATCACTCCCTACGAAAGTAAAAGACTGGGCAGGCGATGCAAAATGCCCCCAATAAAAAGTAGGGGCGCCATTGGTACACTAAGGGAAAACACCATAAGTGTCCGGGGCCCAAGACTGTTCAGCAGCCTCCCATCAAGCATTAGGGGAATTGCCAATAAACCCCTGGCTGCCTTCAAGAGAGAGCTGGTCAAATACCTAAAGTCAGTGCCGGATCAGCCGGGCTGTGGCTTGTACGTTGGACTGCGTGCGGCCAGCAGTAACAGCCTAGTTGATCAGGCCCTGAACCATCGGGAAGCCTGGTCATGGACCGGGCCGCGGGGGCGTTGATCCCCGGAATAACCTCCAGGTACCCTCCAGGTGGTACTTGTTGTCTTAGTCACTTGTTGTTTTAGTCACTTGTTGTCTTAGTCACTTGTTGTCTTAGTCACTTGTTGTCTTAGTCACTTGTTGTCTTAGTCACTTGTTGTCTCAGTCACTTGTTGTCTTAGTCACTTGTTGTCTTAGTCACTTATTGTTTTAGTCACTTGTTGTCTTAGTCACTTGTTGTCTTAGTCACTTGTTGTCTTAGTCACTTATTGTTTTAGTCACTTGTTGTCTTAATCACTTGTTGTCTTAGTCACTTGTTGTCTTAGTCACTTGTTGTCTTAATCACTTGTTGTCTTAGTCACTTGTTGTCTTAGTCACTTGTTGTCTTAGTCACTTGCTGTCTTAGTCACTTGCTGTCTTAGTCACTTGCTGTCTTAGTCACTTGCTGCCTTAGTCACTTGCTGTCTTAGTCACTTGCTGTCTTAGTCACTTGCTGTCTTAGTCACTTGCTGTCTTAGTCACTTGCTGTCTTAGTCACTTGCTGTCTTAGTCGCTTGCTGTCTTAGTCACTTGCTGTCTTAGTCACTTGCTGTCTTAATCACTTGCTGTCTTAGTCACTTGCTGCCTTAGTCACTTGCTGTCTTAGTCACTTGCTGCCTTAGTCACTTGCTGTCTTAGTCACTTGCTGCCTTAGTCACTTGCTGTCTTAGTCACTTGCTGTCTTAGTCACTTGCTGTCTTAGTCGCTTGCTGTCTTAGTCACTTGCTGTCTTAGTCACTTGCTGTCTTAATCACTTGCTGTCTTAGTCACTTGTTGTCTTAGTCACTTGCTGTCTTAGTCACTTGCTGTCTTAGTCACTTGCTGTCTTAGTCACTTGCTGCCTTAGTCACTTGCTGTCTTAGTCACTTGCTGTCTTAGTCACTTGCTGTCTTAATCACTTGCTGTCTTAATCACTTCCTGTCTTAGTCACTTGCTGTCTTAGTCACTTGTTGTCTTAGTCACTTGCTGCTTTAGTCACTTGCTGTCTTAATCACTTGCTGTCTTAGTCACTTGCTGCTTTAGTCACTTGTTGTCTTAGTCACTTGCTGTCTTAGTCACTTGTTGTCTTAATCACTTGCTGTCTTAGTCACTTGTTGTCTTAGTCACTTGCTGTCTTAGTCACTTGTTGTCTTAGTCACTTGTTGTCTTAGTCACTTGTTGTCTTAGTCACTTGTTGTCTTGGTCACTTGCTGCTTTAGTCACTTGTTGTCTTAGTCACTTGCTGTCTTAGTCACTTGTTGTCTTAATCACTTGTTGTCTTAGTCACTTGCTGTCTTAGTCACTTGTTGTCTTAGTCACTTGTTGTCTTAGTCACTTGCTGTCTTAGTCACTTGTTGTCTTAGTCACTTGTTGTCTTAGTCACTTGTTGTCTTAGTCACTTGTTGTCTTAGTCACTTGTTGTCTCAGTCACTTGTTGTCTTAGTCACTTGCTGTCTTAGTCACTTGCTGTCTTAGTCACTTGCTGTCTTAGTCACTTGTTGTCTTAGTCACTTGTTGTCTCAGTCACTTGTTGTCTTAGTCACTTGCTGTCTTAGTCACTTGCTGTCTTAGTCACTTGCTGTCTTAGTCACTTGTTGTCTTAGTCACTTGCTGTCTTAGTCACTTGTTGTCTTAGTCACTTGCTGTCTTAGTCACTTGCTGTCTTAGTCACTTGTTGTCTTAGTCACTTGTTGTCTTAGTCACTTGCCTGGGCTAAACAGTATTTATTTGTTTTTTATCTTAATTTCCAGTATTAAAATTTTATCATATGGGTTGTAACGAATTATCTTTCATTTTCTCACTGTTCACTTCTTGAAGTAATGTGAATCACTAGTCTGTGGAAATAGGGAATGAGGTGTGGAGGAAAAGAAAGAAGGGTAAAAGGGAAGGGAGGGAATAAGAAGTGGAAAGGGATATAAAGGAGGGAAGGGAAGAGGAAGGTGGGTACGATGGAAGGAAAGAGGTAGGTAGGTAGGATGGAAGGAAAGAGGTAGGTAGGTAGGATGGAAGGAGAGAGGTAGGTAGGTAGGATGGACGGAGAGAGGTAGGTAGGTAGGATGGAAGGAGAGAGGTAGGTAGGTAGGATGGACGGAGAGAGGTAGGTAGGTAGGATGGAAGGAGAGAGGTAGGTAGGTAGGATGGACGGAGAGAGGTAGGTAGGTAGGATGGAAGGAGAGAGGTAGGTAGGTAGGATGGAAGGAAAGAGGTAGGTAGGTAGGATGGAAGGAAAGCTGTAGGTAGGTAGGATGGAAGGAGAGAGGTAGGTAGGTAGGATGGAAGGAAAGAGGTAGGTAGGTAGGATGGAAGGAGAGAGGTAGGTAGGTAGGATGGAAGGAAAGAGGTACCTGGAGTTTACCTGGAGAGAGTTTCGGGGGTCAACGCCCCCGCGGCCCGGTCTGTGACCAGGCCTCCTGGTGGATCAGCGCCTGATCAACCAGGCTGTTGCTGCTGGCTGCACGCAAACCAACGTACGAGCCACAGCCCGGCTGATCAGGAACTGACTTTAGGTGCTTGTCCAGTGCCAGCTTGAAGACTGCCAGGGGTCTGTTGGTAATCCCCCTTATGTGTGCTGGGAGGCAGTTGAACAGTCTCGGGCCCCTGACACTTATTGTATGGTCTCTTAACGTGCTAGTGACACCCCTGCTTTTCATTGGGGGGATGGTGCATCGTCTGCCAAGTCTTTTGCTTTCGTAGTGAGTGATTTTCGTGTGCAAGTTCGGTACTAGTCCCTCTAGGATTTTCCAGGTGTATATAATCATGTATCTCTCCCTCCTGCGTTCCAGGGAATACAGGTTTAGAAACCTCAAGCGCTCCCAGTAATTGAGGTGTTTTATCTCCGTTATGCGCGCCGTGAAAGTTCTCTGTACATTTTCTAGGTCGGCAATTTCACCTGCCTTGAAAGGTGCTGTTAGAGTGCAGCAATATTCCAGCCTAGATAGAACAAGTGACCTGAAGAGTGTCATCATGGGCTTGGCCTCCCTAGTTTTGAAGGTTCTCATTATCCATCCTGTCATTTTTCTAGCAGATGCGATTGATACAATGTTATGGTCCTTGAAGGTGAGATCCTCCGACATAATCACTCCCAGGTCTTTGACGTTGGTGTTTCGCTCTATTTTGTGGCCAGAATTTGTTTTGTACTCTGATGAAGATTTAATTTCCTCATGTTTACCATATCTGAGTAATTGAAATTTCTCATCGTTGAACTTCATATTGTTTTCTGCAGCCCACTGAAAGATTTGGTTGATGTCCGCCTGGAGCCTTGCAGTGTCTGCAATGGAAGACACTGTCATGCAGATTCGGGTGTCATCTGCAAAGGAAGACACGGTGCTGTGGCTGACATCCTTGTCTATGTCGGATATGAGGATGAGGAACAAGATGGGAGCTAGTACTGTGCCTTGTGGAACAGAGCTTTTCACCGTAGCTGCCTCGGACTTTACTCTGTTGACGACTACTCTCTGTGTTCTGTTAGTGAGGAAATTATAGATCCATCGACCAACTTTTCCTGTTATTCCTTTAGCGCGCATTTTGTGCGCTATTACGCCATGGTCACACTTGTCGAAGGCTTTTGCAAAGTCTGTATATATTACATCTGCATTCTTTTTGTCTTCTAGTGCATTTAGGACCTTGTCGTAGTGATCCAGTAGTTGAGACAGACAGGAGCGACCTGTTCTAAACCCATGTTGCCCTGGGTTGTGTAACTGATGGGTTTCTAGATGGGTGGTGATCTTGCTTCTTAGGACCCTTTCAAAGATTTTTATGATATGGGATGTTAGTGCTATTGGTCTGTAGTTCTTTGCTGTTGCTTTACTGCCCCCTTTGTGGAGTGGGGCTATGTCTGTTGTTTTTAGTAACTGAGGGACGACCCCCGTGTCCATGCTCCCTCTCCATAGGATGGAAAAGGCTCGTGATAGGGGCTTCTTGCAGTTCTTGATGAACACAGAGTTCCATGAGTCTGGCCCTGGGGCAGAGTGCATGGGCATGTCATTTATCGCCTGTTCGAAGTCATTTGGCGTCAGGATAACATCGGATAGGCTTGTGTTAATCAAATTTTGTGGCTCTCTCATAAAAAATTCATTTTGATCTTCGACTCTCAGTCTGGTTAGCGGCTTGCTAAAAACTGAGTCATATTGGGACTTGAGTAGCTCACTCATTTCCTTGCTGTCATCTGTGTAGGACCCATCTTGTTTAAGTAGGGGCCCAATACTGGACGTTGTTCTCGATTTTGATTTGGCATAGGAGAAGAAATACTTTGGGTTTCTTTCGATTTCATTTATGGCTTTTAGTTCTTCCCGCGATGGAAGGATGGAAGGAAAGAGGTAGGTAGGTAGGATGGAAGGAGAGAGGTAGGTAGGTAGGATGGAAGGAGAGAGATAGGTAGGTAGGATGGAAGGAAAGAGGTAGGTAGGTAGGATGGAAGGAGAGAGGTAGGTAGGTAGGATGGAAGGAGAGAGATAGGTAGGTAGGATGGAAGGAAAGAGGTAGGTAGGTAGGATGGAAGGAGAGAGGTAGGTAGGTAGGATGGAAGGAGAGAGGTAGGTAGGTAGGATGGAAGGAGAGAGATAGGTAGGTAGGATGGAAGGAAAGAGGTAGGTAGGTAGGATGGAAGGAAAGAGGTAGGTAGGTAGGATGGAAGGAAAGAGGTAGGTAGGTAGGATGGAAGGAAAGAGGTAGGTAGGTAGGATGGAAGGAAAGAGGTAGGTAGGTAGGATGGAAGGAAAGAGGTAGGTAGGTAGGATGGAAAGAAACAGGTAGGCAGGTAGGATGGAAGGAGAGAGGTAGTCGGAGGATGAAGGTAAGGAAGTAGATAAAAGAGTGGAGGTAGGAAGGAAGGTAGGGAAGAAGGTAAAAGTTAGACAGGGAGGGAGGGTGGGGAGAGAGCAGCAGAGGGAGGGTGGGGAGAGAGAAAGGGTGGGGGGAGAGAGAGTGGATGAGGAAAGGGCAGAAGGGAAGAAAAACGTTCAAATAGGCTCCTGGGAACACACACAGGTGCACATCCACCTTTTTTTGTGTGTTTGTGTTGTGTTGTGTTACGCAGTGGTGTTTTTTCCTGTTTGGCTTGTATGCTGTGTTTGTGTGTGTATTTGGTTGTGTTTGTAGCTATCGACTTACAGCTCCTGGACTCGCCTGTTAACTATTATTGGCCAGCTTTACTGATGCCTGGCCTCCACGTCCCGATCATACCTACACTTGTAACTGCGTAGGGTGTTTATCTTCACCCCTTCGGTTTGTTCCACATGCCACCCACCCGCTGCACCCAGAGGCTGAAAAATTACTTCCTAACGCCCGTGAATCATCTGTGTCTATATATGCCATCTGTACCCTGATTCCCTCTCCTTGCATCTTAATCTGCCTCTCTCTATACACTAGATAATCTACGTTATATCCCTCTTGACTCTCTCCCAGTACTGTTACATTATGTTCCTTAACTCTCCTAACAATACATCCTCTTCCTCCATTCCAGTTCCACCTCCTCTTCCCTCAGTACTTCATCGTATTCCTATCTTGGTCATCTTTTGTTTGACTGAGGATTGTAAACTACTCTTATTGTTACCTTACGTCCTTCCACTACTGGTGTCCTGACTGCCTAGTCTCAAAAAAAAAAAATAAAACATACTACGGACGGTGATTGAACCCGCAATCAGAGTCTCAAAACTCCAGACCGTCGCGGGTTCTATCCCCGTCCGTGGCATGATTTGTTTGCAATCGTGTCATTACGATTTCGTGAGTCATGTAGTCTCTAAAGCCTGTGGTGTAAAGGTCGTTCATCTCTTCAAATTGTTGTATATCTCTAATCAGTAGTGTCACCTCTACCCACTACGTTTTTCTCTCTTCTTATTATGTGACATCTCTCAGGAAATATAATATTTGTTATATCCAGAAGCTACGTTTTCTCTATGGGCATTATATATGGTTTTGCTTGGGATATTCTCATATTTTCATGGCTTTCGTTTGTAATGTTGTTTCGTGCATATTCACCACCAAACTTTTATTTTTTTATTTATCTCATTTTAATTCATCTAATTCCTGTCTAGTATGGGTGAGTGGGTGGAGGGAGAGCTCTGGTATGATTTTGGGATCATTCCTCCTGGGGAGAAGTCTCTCCTCGGGGTGGCTGGGGAGGGTCACTTCTATAATTGAATAACTTGAAAGGGTGTAGGGGGCGCGGGTGGGTTGGCTAGGTATAGGAAGTACATGTATTCAAGTTGGCATGGAGTGGTGGTGGTGGTGGTGGTGGTGGTGGTGGTGGTGGTGTGTGTGTGTGTGTGTGTGTGTGTGTGTGTGTGTGTGTGTGTGTGTGTGTGTGTGTGTGTGTGTGTGTGTGTGTGTGTGTGTGTGTGTGTGGTTCTGTTGTGACGGTGGTTGTGATAGGTGTGATGTTGTGTTGGGTAGTGGTTGTCTCAGAGTGTGTTAATTTGTATATAATATGGAGGTGTTATTTGAGTGTTTGTGTTGCTTAAGCGGTGGTGAGAGCTGTGATGGTGGAAACAGTTGTGCTGTTAATGAAAGTGTTAGTGATTGTGGTGATGGGTGATAGCACTGAAGGTGATTGTGGTGATGGGTGTTAGCACTGAAGGTGATTGTGGTGATGGGTGTTAGCACTGAAGGTGATTGTGGTGATGGGTATTAGCACTGAAGGTGATTGTGGTGATGGGTGATAGCACTGAAGGTGAGTGTGGTGATGGGTGTTAGCACTGAAGGTGATTGTGGTGATGGGTGTTAACACTGAAGGTGATTGTGGGGATTGGTATTAGCACTGAAGGTGATTGTGGTGATGGGTGTTAACACTGAAGGTGATTGTGGTGATGGGTGTTAGCACTGAAGGTGATTGTGGTGATGGGTGTTTGCACTGAAGGTGATTGTGGTGATGGGTGATAGCACTGAAAGTGATTGTGGTGATGGGTGTTAGCACTGAAGGTGATTGTGGTGATGGGTGTTAACAGTGAAGGTGATTGTGGTGATGGGTGTTAACACTGAAGGTGATTGTGGTGATGGGTGTTAGCACTGAAGGTGATTGTGGTGATGGGTGTTAGCACTGAAGGTGATTGTGGTGATGGGTGTTAGCACTGAAGGTGATTGTGGTGATGGATGTTAACAATGAGGGTGATTGTGGTGATGGATGTTAACAATGAGGGTGATTGTGGTGATGGATGTTAACAATGAGGGTGATTGTGGTGATGGGTGTTAACACTGAAGGTGATTGTGGTGATGGGTGTTAACACTGAAGGTGATTGTGGTGATGGGTGTTAACACTGAAGGTGATTGGGATGGTTGACTGCTGTAAGTGTGGTGGTGGTGTTAAGTGTGATGCAGGTGGGTATGTGTTGGTTACCTGGAGGTTACCTGGAGGTTATTCCGGGGATCAACGCCCCCGCGGCCCGGTCCATGACCAGGCCTCCCGGTGGATCAGGGCCTGATCAACCAGGCTGTTACTGCTGGCCGCACGTAGTCCAACGTACGAGCCACAGCCCGGCTGATCCGGCGCTGACTTTAGGTATCTGTCCAGCTCTCTCTTGAAGGCAGCCAGGGGTTTATTGGCAATTCCCCTAATGCTTGATGGGAGTCTGTTGAACAGTCTTGGGCCCCGGACACTTATGGTGGTGGTGTAAATTGTGATGGCGGTAGTGTATGTGGTGGCGGCGGTGATGGTTGTGGTTGAAGTGGTGTAAGTGATGATAGAAATGTTAATAAGTATGGTGGAAGTGATGTTGAAAATAGTACCATCTTGGAGGTGGTACTGATGTCTTGCGCGCGACCACCAGTGTTAAGAAAGTCACTGAAAATGTACTGTAACTACTATTTTTTAAGTTGGTTTTACCTGTGGATGATAATCGCTTAAATTTATTAAACCAATGACAGATAACAGTCATTTACAATTATTTAGGTAAAAGACACAAATGCAACTAATGTGACACCTTATTGTGGTACAGAGTGAGGTACAGACACCTCACCTTGTATTGTTTGTAACAGCTTGACGAAGCTCCTGCAGAGCGAAACGTTGCCACAATAAAATGTCACATTAGTTGCACGTGTGTCCTTTTGCATGTTGCTGGTAATTCTACCAACATTATTACAATTATTTAACACTTTAGATTTGACGAATAAGTTTAAAATTAAGCGTCACTGTGTGTAGGGGTTTCAGTATAAGTAATATAGCAAACGTTCATTAAGGCTTATTAACCAACTTATTTTATCATAAGAGTAGTAGTGTTATGTTTGAGTTGTGTATCCCGCTGTCTCGTTAATGCTCTGTAGATTTTACAATACATCACGGTGTCTCCCTTTACCCACCATGTTTCAGCTCGACTGTAACAGAAACGAGTGGAGGGAGAGAGTTTTCTGCTGTACTAACCTCACTTCTTCTGTCTAGACGGAAGCAGTGATGGAGAGTAGTTTAGGTTATCTGGAGTATCTTGGTGTCCACCGTAAGATCTTCGGTCTTCTGTCTTATTTCACATCTTTTTTTCCATACCACCTCGTCATTCACCTTTCTCCCCTTTTTTGTCCCGTTTTTTCCCGTCTTCATGACCCCCTTTCCCCCACTCCTATTCTCCCTTCTCAACTCCCACTCCTCATCATTTCATTTTCCTGTTTTTCTCACCAACTCTGAGTACCCTCTTTCCCTACATCCCCTACTTCTTGCTTCTCCCCATCTTCCCACTTCAATCCTTCCTTCTGGGCATTGCTCACTCCCTCCCATCCTCTCCCTTTTCTTCTCCTCTCCCCATCCCTCTCCACCCCTAGCCCTAGCCAGGCTCCAGGGGTGGGGGTGCCCTCATATACGTGTCCAATTCCACGGGTTAACGACCGCTCGTTACATGCCAACCCGCCTGTCATCCCTGGTGGAGGGGGTGAGGTTCTTGTACTAGAATGGACGAGGGAGGCTAGATGGTCACAGGAGACGTAGTGGATAGATCAGACGAAGGAGTTGTAAAGGGTGGGGTAATAAAAGAAAGGATGGTAAAGGGAGTAGTAAAAGAGGAGGTAGTAAAAAGTGAGGTAGTAAAAGGGAGGTAGTTAAATAAGAGGTAGTAACAAGAGGTGATAATAGAAGAGACGGTAAAGAAGGAGATAGTAAAGAATTTAATAAAGCGTGAGGTAGATGGATAAAATTTGACACACGTGTTTTATATCTGAACTACCAGGAGCTCTTGAAGTCCCTTCAGCTATATTCCTTGGAACATAAGCGAGAAAGATGCGTCATAAAATCAGTTCGTATTAAAACAAAAGACTTGGCAAGCAGTGCAGCGTAGCTGCCATAAAATGTAGGGGCACAACGAGTGCACTAAGAAAAAACTCGATGAATGCCATAAGTCCCCGAATTGTCACCGTCCAAACTTTGTGCATAAAGGAAACACCAACAAACCTCTCACTTCGTTCAAGAGGAAACCTGACAAGTTCCTGAAATCAGTTCCTGATCAGCCGATCTGTGGTTCATATGTTGAACTTCATGCAGCCGGCAGTCATAGTCTGGTTGATTAGACCCTAAGTATCTTCCATTTATATATTATCAGACATCTCTTCTTTTCTTTTTGTTTCAAAGGCAACAGTCAAATGCTCTGAGGTGTTCCCAATAGTTTACACGTTTTATTATTTCTGTGCTGGCAGTATACAACCTCTGTACATTTTCCAGCTTCACTGTTTCTATCTTGGAAGCACAGACCAATATTCAACTCTAGAGAGCACAAATTATTTGAAAAATACCATCGTTGGTATTGTTTCTATTGTTTTAAAAGTTTTCATAATCTACTTTATAATTCTCCAGGTATTTGCTGTATTTGCATGATTGTGTTTTCTAAACGACAGATCCACTGACATAGTTATTCCTGAGTCTTCTACCTCCTACCTATTCTTTACGCTCTGCAATATGGTGTTCTTGTGTTTTGTATTGTGTGCTCGTTTTGAGTTCTTCAATCCTCCCATAACTAAGTAGTTAAAATTTGTCACCATTGAACATTATGTTATTGTCATTTGCCTATTAGAAGACTGTGCTAATGTCTGTTTATATTTTTCCTGTCTATGAGGATGAGAAACACTAATGGTGTCAGAACCGCGCCTTGGGATACTGAACTTTTTTCTTTGCTGAGATTGGACTTTAGTTTTGTTTGCTACCACTCTGTGATTTGTTTGTTAGAAATTTTAATATTCATTTCCCTACTTTTCCTATTGCTCTATGATCGCATTCATTTAATGATTTTTCAAAATTCGTGTAGATTAAATCAGCATTTTGTTTTCCTTCTAAGGCTTCCGTAATTTTGTTGTGATGATCTAATAGTTGTGAGAGACAGGATCTTCTTGATCTAAAGTCATGACTTGAGTTACGTAGCTCTCAAGTCATCATGACTTTATTATGTATGCTGTTAGTGTTACTGATATGTAATGGTTTTGTTTATTGTTCTGCCAGCCCCTTTGTGACGAGGGGATATGTCTACATTTTTTAAAGACTCTGTTTTCACCTAAATCTAAGCTCCTTCTCCAAAGAACACTAAGTATTCTACGTATTTATTTACAAATAACGCATTTCATGAATCAGGTTCCGGTGCTGCGTTTACCTGGAGACCTGGAGAGAGTTCCGGGGGTCAACGCCCCCGCGGCCCGGTCTACGACCAGGCCTCATGGCATGAGTGGGAATCTTGCTTATTTTCCTTACGAAATTTTAAGGCTATGTGTTAATGTCAGAAACATAGTTTATATTATTATTATAATCAAAAAGAAGCGCTAAGCCACAAGGGCTATACAGCAACATAGTTTATAGAGTGGGCTGAAATTATGAAAAACCTATCTATATCTTCTACTCACATGGAGTCGATGGGCTCACTGAACATTGATTCACAATGCGCTTCCAGGATATCGTTCATTTCTTTGTTGCCATCTATGTATGAATCTCCTTTGAGTAGAGGAGTTTAAGATCAAGAGAGAAAGAGGGCACAGTGAATCAAGAAAGCACAAGTGCAGTGAATGAGGAAGGAGAAAAACAAGAGAGAGGAATGGAAGAGTTGTAAAGAAAGGAAGTAGGTTTCGGGGGAAGAGGTGTTAGTGCTCTCTTTGTACTCCCCATCCCCCTCCTTCCCCTACCTCTAGATTACGGAGGCCGAGAGGAATATATGTTTACCATCAGTGCTGGCCGTGTGTACACATATAATGCTGTTATTAAAGGCAAATTACTACACCTGAAGCTGTGAATGGACATGTTTAATTGTTTCCGAACAAATTATTGGAATGTGAATTTTAATATTGTTGAAATGAGAGCACTTAAAGAGTCTACGGTGTATACAGACGACCAGGGATGCTGCTAAAATGAGAGCACTTAAAGAGTCTACGGTGTATACAGACGACCAGGGATGCTGCTAAAATGAGAGCACAACTCCATTATTGTTCATTCAATTACAAACATTCTGTGAATATTCTAAATATCTGCTTATATTCTGAGTTTAAAATAACTCGACTTACTAATGCACTTTTTATCTGTGGGATGATTTGCTCACTGAGAGTCTGAAATGTATATGGTTATATTTACACATATGTTTCTATATGTATTGCTAATGAACAATATTCTTGAAGCAATGGTTTATAATGAAGTTGAGAGAAGGAATGAACTTGCAAACTCTTAATGCTTGAATAGTATTTCATCATTTCTTCCAACTTTTCCACGCTGCAGATCATGGATTTTTTTTAGAGTTGACCCCTAGCCAACCTCTTGGTCCTAGGGACACCTACAAAGTCAGTTAATTAATAGGTGAAGTCCGGAACGGAACCAGTGTCAATGCTCAACTGAAGATTAAACGTAAACTCTCAACTCTGTGGTCATACAGGCATTGAAAAAAACATTATTAGACCAGAGACTGTTAATGTCAACTTTACACCACAGACATCATCATACAGACGCCAGGATGAAGAAATTTTCAGGTTTCCGATCCCTTTTTGCTCAGCAAATCGATAATTTGACCTTTACAGTTGTTCACATACACACCTCTCCTACGGTCCACACTTTCACAATACATTCAAAGTTTCCTGTGTATTCTTCTTAAACTGGAATAAACTTGGTTTTCAAGAGAAAAGTTGTCGTAATGAAGTGCCCTTTCTATCTCTATATTTGTTTGGCACCATTTTTCCCTTTAATTAATACTGGGATGCATTCATTTACTTTCGACCGCTATCTGCTGGGCATAGGTGGAGAAATTCTTGAAATATATTGAAAGAAAAAGAAAAAGAAAGGAACGAAAGGGAGAGATGTGAGGTATATAGACAGAAAAAAGGAGAGAGAAAGAGACGGACACAAACATATATTAAATATTACACTCTGGTAAAACGATATGTAAATACGCAGACCAGATAATCAGGGGTAAACTTTGTATCAACGTTTGTGCGCAATTATCGAATATTCAGAAAAAATATTGCTCAATACATCTTACTGAATCCCTGACGCTTAGCATCTTTTGAGAATACGAGGCAACAGTATCGAAAAGCAATGCTCCAACCCACTAATGGCAGAGAAGAGAAGAGGCGGCGCGGCCAGGCAGTTGTTTTGGGGTTTAAGGTTTATCGACTGCACGTGGGTCATTATGGAAGCATTTCACTTATACACTAACATCAATAAATCTTTAATACCAAAAACGAATTAAAATAAACCTTTGGTGTACACTGACAGGTACATATTTCTTGGTGCATATTCACTGAGTACACACCTCTCGGTATATATAAACTCAGAGATACACTCATCAGTGTATATACACTGAAAGGGTTACACCTCTTGGTGTATATACACTGAGAGGTACACATCTCGGTGTATATGCTCTGTACAGAATGGAAAACTAGTGTTGTGATGCCCTCCATAAAATATAATAACGAATAACTACCTTAATTGCCTCCGCTCAACAGAAAGAAGAGAGAGAGAGGTTCTTGTAATCGCTTTCCTGCTGTGTATAGAATTTCTGTGAGCGTAATTCCTATCCTCACTTTTATCTTCTTCGTGAGTGAGCTATAATACTTTAAAAAATATGTATTCATTCTTCTGATTCGAGACTAAATGATGACTTAGAGCGACATTGTACATAAAGTGAAAAATTCAGTTTTTCTGATCAGCTCAAAACGCATTGATTCGCAAGACCATCTGTCAAAGAATAAATACAAATATCTGCAAACACACAGTGCTCACAGTAATGTAAACACACAGTGCTCACAGTTATGTAAACACACAGTGCTCACAGTTATGTAAACAAACAATACTCACAGTTAGTACTGTGATGCTCTTGAGTTACTCTTCCTCGTCATTCACTTCTCTAATAATAAAAATCGGCTGAAGGGATATATATATATATATATATATATAGATATATATATATATATATATATATATATATATATATATATATATATATATATTCAAGCAATAAGATCACAGTAAACAGGTGATTTCAGAATATGCAAAACAACCACTGTGAAAGAATAATGAAATTCCAAGCGCTTTCGTGACTCACGAAAGCGTTTGGAATTTCATTATTCTTTCACAGTGGTTGTTTTGCATATATATTCATATGCATATTCATTACATAAGTGCGGTCAATAGATCTTAAACCTAGCAAGAGTCGATATACAGAGTACTTGCATCGAAAAGTATCTCTCAGTGTATATGTAATTAGATTCTACTCAATTTCACACGTTAGGCATTAAAGTATCTCTAATAATACCTGGAGAATTGAGGCTTTAAGGATCCTCGTGTGGTCGATGCATCCAAAAGAGGCCATTGAGTACCATCCGCCATTACGAAAAAAAAGTCACGGAATTGCACAGATGTCTGAAGAAAAATATTTTCAATTTGCACAAAAGCTGGTGACGGTTTTGTAGATATATACAGATATTCACAGCGACTATTGGGTTGTTTTGCTAACTTAACATAAAGATGAGGCAAAAGAAAAACTTTTGGGTAACATCATTTTATGGCATATATAATGAAACGTACAGTCAGAAAAGTTATTGGAAAAGACTAGAATGACTAGAATAGCACAACCAAGTTCCCGACTAGTCCATTAGAGGAGCATAAAATCAGCGTTCTTCATTGGTCAACACAGTTCCCTGACCTTACTCCAAAAAATTAAAAATATGTGTATATTCACCTGTATGTGTGGCTGCAGGGGTCGTGTGTGTGTGTGTGTGTGTGTGTGTGTGTGTGTGTGTGTGTGTGTGTGTGTGTGTGTGTGTGTGTGTGTGTGTGTGTCTAGTAGAACATGACGTGAAGAAGAACTCGCCTGATAAAGGTGAGCCAGCAGAGCCTTGAGGAGCTGGAGAGGTTTTGGAGTGGTCGAATATCCCCTCGAGAGGCTGATGAACCTATTGAAAATTATGAGTATATTCATGAGGATGAGCTAAACCCGTAAGGGTGATATAGCACTCAGGCAACTGGAGAAGTGTGAGTAATTAGGTTTGAGGAAGGGGAGGGTAGCTCCAGTTTCATGGATCAAGAACCGTTCACAGTAATAAGACACCTTCTGTGAAAGGATTGAAATGAAAAGATAAAGTTCCTTATCAAAGACCTCATAAATACTGATGGACAGGGATCAGGCCGTGATCCACCGGGAGGCCTGGCCATGGACCTGGCCACGGGGGCGTTGATCCCCGAAATACCCTCCAGGTAGGTAGACAGGTAAGCAAAACTGTTCTTCCAGTATGTATGTTCCAGGAAAGTATATGTAGCGATATTTTACTTTTTAATGGCATTTATCCCTTCTTTCAATGAGAGTGCTGTGATCCAGAGGAAAAAATGCCTGCAGCATTCTGGGCACACCGCCGGGAAGTTGAAGTATATATTTATTATTTTTATTAACACATCGGCCGTTTCCCACCAAGGCAGGGTGGCCCGAAAAATAAAAACTTTCATCATTCACTCCATCACTGTCTTGCTTGTGGAGGCTAGTACACAAAACGAGGAGTGGAATGAAATTAGCTCAGAGGCACCCACACCACCGTATGTCCTCGGATCCCGGTAAAACACCTAGCTCTGCTGGGTGTGATTCTTGTAGGATTTGGTGGTCCTGTGGGTTAGAGCGTCATGTGGTTTTCGCTAACCATGAGCCAGGCCAAAGCAACATGGGTTCGATTCCTTGGCTATATATATATATATATATATATATATATATATATATATATATATATATATATATATATATATATATATATATATATATATATATATATATATATATATATACATACATATATATATATATATATATATATATATATATATATATATATATATATATATATATATTTATATATATATATATATATATATATATATATATATATATATATATATATATATATATATATATATATATATATATATATATATATATATATATATATAAAGTTTTTCTTCTTCTCTTTTTTAGTAAATGTCTACAGGAGAAGGGATTACTAGCCCATTGCTCCCGGCATTTTAGTCGCCTCATACGACACGCATGGCTTACGGAGGAAAGATTCTTTTCCACTTCCCCATGTGTATGTGTGTGTATATGTATATGCAAGAATCGCGAACAAGCGATATAAGATGCAAAACAACTACAAGGGGAGTTGAATAATATCTCTAGCCTTTTCGTGTTGCAATCAACACATCATCAGGAGCTTGGAAAGTTGCATAAATGAGTAAGAAATCTCAAGCAGATTCGTTCAGAGGGAAGCTTGCTAAGACTTTATCAGGAAGCTCATGATGATGTGTTGATTGCAACATACAAGGCCTAGAGCTATTATCCAACTCTTGTGGTTGTTTTTCATATAATATTCACGTGCATATTCTTGCTAAACTAACTTTTAATATTTTAAATACACTGAAGGTACTGTATAAATTAGTTTACAGGCTACTATAATTAAAACGTACATGAACCATTAATTATGAGACATTTTAAATGAAGTTCTCGAGGAAATGAGCAATTTATTTTTTATTGATGCTAGAACAAGATGGCTGGTCGGGATCATAGTTCTTAGTGCAATAATTTACAAAGATCAAGAAAGCCAATTTGTGTTTTAATTGTAAAATTGACTTTTATTTGTCACTTCGCGTACGTGTTAGCTGTGTCAGGTGAATCTCTTCAAGCTTTAGCAGTCATGCGTCTCTTGACAAGATTTAGCTGACGCGTGTGTCGTGGCATGCGAGTCTTGAGCTTAGGATCCTAAGCTTTAATTGTAGCGGCGAGAGGAAGAAGTGAATTAATTTACGTAACTAATAAGACCCTGGATCATTCTGCACTCTTGGGAACGTATAAAGTTTTTAAAGTGAAGTTTCCATATTTAAGTTTCGATGTAATGAAAGTTTTGATGGTAATAAATTGCATTGAACTTTTACTCCTGAGAGGCTGTTGTGTCCACCTAGTGAGGCTGTTGTGTCCACCTAGTGAGGCTGTTGTGTCCACCTAGTGAGGCTGTTGTGTCCACCTAGTGAGGCTGTTGTGTCCACCTAGTGAGGCTGTTGTGTCCACCTAGTGAGGCTGTTGTGTCCACCTAGTGAGGCTGTTGTGTCCACCTAGTGAGGCTGTTGTGTCCACCTAGTGAAGCTGTTGTGTCCACCTAGTGAGGCTGTTGTGTCCACCTAGTGAGGCTGTTGTGTCCACCTAGTGAGGCTGTTGTGTCCACCTAGTGAAGCTGTTGTGTCCACCTAGTGAAGCTGTTGTGTCCACCTAGTGAGGCTGTTGTGTCCACCTAGTGAGGCTGTTGTGTCCACCTAGTGAGGCTGTTGTGTCCACCTAGTGAGGCTGTTGTGTCCACCTAGTGAGGCTGTTGTGTCCACCTAGTGAGGCTGTTGTGTCCACCTAGTGAGGCTGTTGTGTCCACCTAGTGAAGCTGTTGTGTCCACCTAGTGAGGCTGTTGTGTCCACCTAGTGAGGCTGTTGTTTCCACCTAGTGAAGCTGTTGTGTCCACCTAGTGAAGCTGTTGTGTCCACCTAGTGAGGCTGTTGTGTCCACCTAGTGAAGCTGTTGTGTCCACCTAGTGAAGCTGTTGTGTCCACCTAGTGAGGCTGTTGTGTCCACCTAGTGAAGCTGTTGTGTCCACCTAGTGAAGCTGTTGTGTCCACCTAGTGAAGCTGTTGTGTCCACCTAGCGAGGCTGTTGTGTCCACCTAGTGAAGCTGTTGTGTCCACCTAGTGAGGCTGTTGTGTCCACCTAGTGAAGCTGTTGTGTCCACCTAGTGAAGCTGTTGTGTCCACCTAGTGAAGCTGTTGTGTCCACCTAGTGAAGCTGTTGTGTCCACCTAGTGAAGCTGTTGTGTCCACCTAGTGAAGCTGTTGTGTCCACCTAGTGAAGCTGTTGTGTCCACCTAGTGAGGCTGTTGTGTCCACCTAGTGAAGCTGTTGTGTCCACCTAGTGAGGCTGTTGTGTCCACCTAGTGAAGCTGTTGTGTCCACCTAGTGAAGCTGTTGTGTCCACCTAGTGAGGCTGTTGTGTCCACCTAGTGAAGCTGTTGTGTCCACCTAGTGAAGCTGTTGTGTCCACCTAGTGAGGCTGTTGTGTCCACCTAGTGAAGCTGTTGTGTCCACCTAGTGAGACTGTTGTGTCCACCTACTGAAGCTGTTGTGTCCACCTAGTGAAGCTGTTGTGTCCACTTAGTGAAGCTGTTGTGTCCACCTAGTGAAGCTGTTGTGTCCACCTAGTGAGGCTGTTGTGTCCACCTAGTGAGGCTGTTGTGTCCACCTATTGAAGCTGTTGTGTCCACCTAGTGAGGCTGTTGTGTCCACCTAGTGAAGCTGTTGTGTCCACCTAGTGAAGCTGTTGTGTCCAGTTAGTGAAGCTGTTGTCTCCACCTAGTGAGGCTGTTGTGTCCACCTAGTGAAGCTGTTGTGTCCACCTAGTGAAGCTGTTGTGTCCACCTAGTGAAGCTGTTGTGTCCACTTAGTGAAGCAGTTGTGTCCACCTAGTGAGGCTGTTGTGTCCACCTAGTGAAGCTGTTGTGTCCACTTAGTGAAGCTGTTGTGTCCACCTAGTGAAGCTGTTGTGTCCACCTAGTGAAGCTGTTGTGTCCACCTAGTGAGGCTGTTGTGTCCACCTAGTGAAGCTGTTGTGTCCACCTAGTGAGGCTGTTGTGTCCACCTAGTGAAGCTGTTGTGTCCACCTAGTGAAGCTGTTGTCCACCTAGTGAAGCTGTTGTGTCCACCTAGTGAAGCTGTTGTGTCCACTTAGTGAAGCTGTTGTGTCCACCTAGTGAAGCTGTTGTGTCCACCTAGTGAAGCTGTTGTGTCCACCTAGTGAGGCTGTTGTGTCCACCTAGTGAAGCTGTTGTGTCCACCTAGTGAAGCTGTTGTGTCCACTTAGTGAAGATGTTGTGTCCACTTAGTGAAGCTGTTGTGTCCACCTAGTGAAGCTGTTGTGTCCACCTAGTGAGGCTGTTGTGTCCACCTAGTGAGGCTGTTGTGTCCACCTAGTGAGGCTGTTGTGTTCACCTAGTGAGGCTGTTGTGTCCACCTAGTGAGGCTGTTGTGTCCACCTAGTGAGGCTGTTGTGTCCACCTAGTGAAGCTGTTGTGTCCACCTAGTGAAGCTGTTGTGTCCACCTAGTGAGGCTGTTGTGTCCACCTAGTGAAGCTGTTGTGTCCACCTAGTGAAGCTGTTGTGTCCATTTAGTGAAGCTGTTGTGTCCACCTAGTGAAGCTGTTGTGTCCACTTAGTGAAGCTGTTGTGTCCACCTAGTGAAGCTGTTGTGTCCACCTAGTGAAGCTGTTGTGTCCACCTAGTGAAGCTGTTGTGTCCACTTAGTGAAGCTGTTGTGTCCACCTAGTGAAGCTGTTGTGTCCACCTAGTGAAGCTGTTGTGTCCACCTAGTGAGGCTGTTGTGTCCACCTAGTGAGGCTGTTGTGTCCACCTAGTGAAGCTGTTGTGTCCACCTAGTAAAGCTGTTGTGTCCACTTAGTGAAGCTGTTGTGTCCACCTAGTGAGGCTGTTGTGTCCACCTAGTGAGGCTGTTGTGTTCACCTAGTGAGGCTGTTGTGTCCACCTAGTGAGGCTGTTGTGTCCACCTATTGAAGCTGTTGTGTCCACCTAGTGAAGCTGTTGTGTCCACTTAGTGAAGATGTTGTGTCCACTTAGTGAAGCTGTTGTGTCCACCTAGTGAGGCTGTTGTGTCCACCTAGTGAAGCTGTTGTGTCCACCTAGTGAAGCTGTTGTGTCCACCTAGTGAGGCTGTTGTGTCCACCTAGTGAAGCTGTTGTGTCCACCTAGTGAAGCTGTTGTGTCCACCTAGTGAGGCTGTTGTGTCCACCTAGTGAAGCTGTTGTGTCCACCTAGTGAAGCTGTTGTGTCCACCTAGTGAGGCTGTTGTGTCCACCTAGTGAAGCTGTTGTGTCCACCTAGTGAAGCTGTTGTGTCCACCTAGTGAGGCTGTTGTGTCCACCTAGTGAAGCTGTTGTGTCCACCTAGTGAAGCTGTTGTGTCCACCTAGTGAGGCTGTTGTGTCCACCTAGTGAAGCTGTTGTGTCCACCTAGTGAAGCTGTTGTGTCCACCTAGTGAGGCTGTTGTGTCCACCTAGTGAAGCTGTTGTGTCCACCTAGTGAAGCTGTTGTGTCCACCTAGTGAGGCTGTTGTGTCCACCTAGTGATAAAAAAAGTCACAATACCATGACTGGAATGATACACAAATAACCCGCACATAGAAGAGAGGAGCTTACGACGACGTTTCGGTCCAACTTATACTATTTACAAAGTCACACTGTAAATGTTCCAAGTCAGACCGAAACGTCGTCGTAAGCTCCTCTCTTCTGTGTGCGGGTTATTTGTGTATCCACCTAGTGATAACCTCCTTTCATGTTATTATTTATTGATTGATTATAAATAAAGTTATACTGTTTTTTGCAGTAAAGTGATATTAAATGGACATTTAAAATTCGTTTTGATAACGTTTCTTGAAAAGCAATGGTAACCAAGCATCATTACTATCAGGGTTTTTGTTATTTTTTTTCCGTCATGTTGTAATTTATTTTATTATGTAACTACCTAAGCTAAAGTTATACTTTCACAATATGAATCATGTCGAGAACTATAATATATTTTGAAAAGTAAGAAATAATATAGTTACTGTTTTAAATAATTTTATAATGCGTAGATATAACATCTATTGTCGTTATGGTAAATGTATATGTACGCAGCATTGATTGATTTATTTTCAAAATATATAAGAAAGGATTTTATTAAAACGTGTTTAAAGACCTGCTTCACTGGCTAGATTAGGTTAGGAAACAGGACAAGAGTTTCCTGACGAGGATCTTAGTCATATAATGACCCACAGCTGGAGCTTTTGGTCATCTGACCGAGGCCTTCCACTGGCTTACCGGTCCACCCCTTTAAAAATAATAGTTATGATTATTCCCACCATGCTACCTTCATGCAGGACTGTCAGCATAGTTGCTGATCCCCTTATATGTGTTGTATAGCGTATTATAGTACCATCCATGTGCTTTATATAGAAGATCCCTATTAGGCCGAGTGACTGTATGACGTCACGGGATGCAGCGTGAGTGACGAGCTGCCTCTTCCTCACTCGACGGATAGACATAGACAGGCGAGCAGGCAGGCCTGGGCTCCCATCTCCCTTTATCACAGTCTGACAATATAGCATTACCATCCAACAAGTGTGTCTACATTCAACTCTAAAATCTCCTACCGAACCCCACACGACAAATTGGTGGCAGTGCTGGGATTGAACTCTTGGATAGTCAAGGTCCATCTGGCTAATCTTCCAGTAGGTTGTTTATTCTGGAATAAGGGTATCAGTGGTGCATGGTCTGTCAAGACATGAACAGGGTACTGGTAAATAATGTCTCGGAAGTGCTTCAAAGACCATACTATTGCTAAAGCTTCTTGCTCCGTTACTGTATAATTACGTTCAGCCTTCGTAAGGATTCTACTAGCAAATGCAACTGTGTTGTACTTGCCATCAGTCTTCTGAGCTAGTACGGCACCTATGCCAATTGAACTAGCATCAGTTGTCAAATAGATGGGCTTAGAAAAATCTGGGAATTTCAAAATGGGAGCGGACGTTAGGTTTTCTTTTAGTGTCTGGAATGCTCTTTCTTGACGGAAGGTCCAAACGAATGGAGCATCTTTCTTAAGCAATTCAGTTAGAGGAGCTGCTATTGAAGAAAAATTAGCAATGAAAGATCTGTAGAAACCTGCTAGACCCACAAAGGATCTTACAGCATCAGCAGTTTTGGGGGATGGAAAATTTAATACTGCCGTTACTTTACTTTGATCAGTCGTAACCCCTCTAGGAGTGACTACATGACCAAGAAACTTAATTTCTGATCTGAAAAATTGACATTTGGACAGTTTGATCTTTAAATTGGCTTCTTCAAGCTTACCAAGTACTATATCAAGTCTTTTCAGGTGTGTATCCACCTCTTCGGACATGACGATTACATCATCTAAGTACACCATAAGTGCTTTACCTATAAGACCTCTAAAGATATTGGTCATGAGTCTAGAGAATGTGATAGGAGAGGATCGTAATCCAAAAACCATTTGAAGGAAGTGATAATGACCTGTGGGAGTAGAGAATGCGGTTAACTCATGGCTGTCCTCGTGAAGAGGGACTTGCCAAAATCCTTGTAACAAGTCCAGGGTCGAGAAGACTTTGTTATCTCCGATATTGCATAAAAGATCACCCAGTACAGAAAGTGGGAAGCGATCTGGAATAGTTTTTGCATTTAACTTCCTAATGTCAATCACCGGGCGCCAAGTACCGTCCTTCTTAGGCACTAGGATCAAGGGCGCATTCCAGGGTGAATTACTAGGTGCAATAACTCCATCATCGAGCATTTGATTGATCAGTTCTTCTGCGACAGCAACTTGGGAATGAGGCATTCTGTATGCAGGTATATAGATAGGCCTAGTACTAGGTTCAAGTGGAATACGATGGGACAATAAGTTCGTTATACCCATCTTCTCACCTGGTAGGGCTTTACGACGTTTGTTCAACAGAGTCAACAAACGCTTGACTTCATCTGAAGTCAGTGGGAGCTAAGTCTTTCTCCTCGACTGGTGGAATGGATTGATCCAGTGGAGTGGATGAGATCTCCCCTGTTGAAATAGCACCGACCCACTGGTCAGGTGGCACGTCATCCTGTACTTGAACAGAGTAAGGATAGTGAACTAGGTCAACGAGACTGGTATTTGCTCTGAGATGAACACTGTGACCCGATGTATTAGCAAGGAATAAATGGATCTTACTGTCTCTTACAACGTGTAAGGAAGGTTCAACAAATAAACCTTGGATAGTAAAGGTGAGCGAAGTCTGACCTCGGACACGCAGAAGGGAACCAGCTACTCCACTAAGGGAGGTTACAGTAGTTAGTTCAACGAGGAGGACACGGCATAACTGCTTCTCTTTAAACAAGCTAGACCTGATGATATTAACTTGCACACCAGAGTAAATGAACACATGAACGGGCGCATTATGGATAGAAGCTTGTACCAAAGGACCTATCGTTTCGTTTGGAGTTATGTGCAAACAGAAGGGTGGGTTGTCGTCGGAGAAGGCATTTTCTACTTCATCCCCAAATTCCTCTATGTCAGAGACGTGTGAAGCAGCATCAACAGCGAGGTTGTCATTCTCAAGGCTGGCTAAGGCTTCATAGGAATTTTGAACTGGGATGGTGTACTCATTATCACCTACTGTCACGACTGGACAAGTAGACTGGGGTGCTCGGATTCCCCCGAATTGGAAGAATGAGCCTGGTTCTGGTTAGTTTGAAAACCACGACGTCTGTTTCCTCTCCTGGCTCTGCAGTTGGAATGGCCACGGAAGGATCTAGAGTACTGAAGGTTGTAGAGAGCATTGCACTCAGATGTGTCATGTCCATGTATTCTATGATAAGTACAGTAGGGAAGATCTGACTGGTACTCATCATCAGTACGACGCCTCTTAGGGTGACTATCAGGACAATTAATTGCAATATGACCACGGAAACCACAATTGTAGCAAGTTCTTTGACTATAGGTACTATACATGCTACGGGTGCTACCGGTGCTACGGGAATGATGGCTCTTAACACTAGCTTTGGATGACATAGACAGGCGAGCAGGCAGGCCTGGGCTCCCATCTCCCTTTATCACAGTCTGACAATATAGCGTTACCATCTAACAAGTGTGTCTACATTC
>NC_091315.1:26136769-26163122 GCF_038502225.1 Cherax quadricarinatus
TAGTCATGCACGTACCCTGTAGCACGTAGTCAAGCACGTACCCTGTGGCACGTACCCTGGGGCACGTACCCTCCTGTAACCATACCTTTATTGCTTAAATTCACACCGCACTTTGGCATCCTAATCACATTTGAATATCGGTATCTTTCTTTTTCTCGATTTTTTCCGAATATTGTATTTTACGAATAAAGGTGCATCCGAACACAGATTCTACTGTATACCCGACTTGTCACTATCATATATACCCGACTTGTCACTATCATATATACCCGACTTGTCACTATCATATGTACCCGACTTGTCACTATCATATATACCCGACTTGTCACTATCATATATACCCGACTTGTCACTATCATATATACCCGACTTGTCACTATCATATATACCCTACTTGTCACTATCATATATACCCAACTTGTCACTATCATATATACCCGACTTGTCACTATCATATATACCCAACTTGTCACTATCATATATACCCGACTTGTCACTATCATATATACCCGACTTGTCACTATCATATATACCCGACTTGTCACTATCATATATACCCGACTTGTCACTATCATGGACTGTCGTAACTAACAGTGTGTCAGTTGTTAACACTGTCAGGAAGACATGTAAACAGAGTGTCCCGTCATGTCAGGTTGACATGTAAACAAGAGCATCGCTGGTGCAGGGTTGTTGCAAGTGACCTTCTCACCTGCAACACCATAACACACTGACAATCATTTTCTGTTCAAGTTTTTATAACAGTTGTATAGTGAACCTTCATAGATGGTGAACTGATGCCGCTGAAGGCCTCTTGATCCAGGTTATTTGAGCTATCCTTCCCCTGATAAATTAGACACATGTGCAACACTTACGCATGTTTACTGCGGAAACGTTTCGCCACACACTGGCTTCATCAGTCCAGTGCAAAGAAGCATAGTGATGATTAGAAAGGGTTTCAGGTAATGAGTCCCTCAGCCTGGAGTCAATGTAATCAGTCCATGAATCAAGATTGATTACATTGACTCCAGGCTGAGGGACTGATTACCTCAAACCCTTTCTGAACTTTACTATGTTTCTTTGGTATAAGGCCTGGTCACAGACCGGGCCGCGGGGGTGTTGATCCCCGGAACTCTCTCCAGGTAAACTCCAGGTAATTGGACTGATGAAGCCAGCACTGTGTAGCGAATCGTTTCCACAACAAAGATACCCAAATTATTGCACGTGTCTAATTTATCAACTTGTTGGTTTTCTGAATCATTTATCTCTGTCCTTCTCTTTCCTGCATCGAACATGATTACCTCCCATTTCCCTGCGTCAGTATGACCCCCTACGGATTTAGCGTTTTCCTATGTATACGTAAATAAGACACTCATTGAGGGTTACAGCATTTTGTCGTGAAGACATTTTTCTCATCAGGAACTTCGTCAGATGTTAAAGTCTCTGGTGGAAGAAAAGTTCTCAGTAAAATGCCATGACCCACATTGTCTTACGTATATATTATATCTACTCTACTACTGTATTACCTTTATTAATGAATATAATAATAATAATATTATTAATAATAATAATAATAATAATAATAATAATAATTACATACTGATATGTATGGTGGATAACTTAAAATAATTCATATTTATTCATTTTTATTTTAACTCTAGTATTAAATCATAGTAATATCTGTGTCTTGTGATTTATAAATAATATTGTAGTTTTTATTTGGGTGGGAACGATTGATGAATTTCACTGAATTTTAATGAGTTAATAAATTTAAATTAAGCAGGTAATTTTGGTGTTAGCAATAAACACTGCACAACGTTATTACAAAAATGTACTTAAAACAATATTCGTGTTCAAACAATATTTTTTTTTTTATGGAAAAATCGAGTTCAATACATCTATCTTAGCATTATGTACCCAGTGACTAGATGTTCAGCCTGCATGTAATGCTGTAATATAATTGGTTTAAAAAACCGACATGTTGAGGAATGAGACACTTGTGCAACAAGACACTTGTGCAACAAGACACTTGTGCAACAAGACACTTGTGCAACAAGACACTTGTGCAACAAGACACTTGTGCAACAAGTATCTTGAGGTAAGAAGGGAAAGACAGAGCCTGACCAGCACTTCGTACGGTGACGATGTGCGCACTGTTAAAGCATGAAGCGAAATATTTTGACCAACATGGAGCAGGAGCGCCTTGCTGTTACTGTGATCAGAAACATAGTGGGAGATGTAGGATGTTGAGTGAAAAACTTAGCCCATTGTGTAGTTTGAGACGTAGTATTCTTCTACATGCACTGCACCTGCTGTAATATATTATTACGAATACAATTAACTTTTAAAAAATTTGTATATAATAATCTCAGGAGCTTTCCATAATCTTTGAAATATTATGAATATAAATGTGGACTGGCACCTTCCACTCACCGCTATTAATAATGTATCCGGTAAAATTTGCATTTCATCTTAAAATTTTGAGTTTAGTGAGCGTGTTGCGGATGATGTGATGTGTGGTGATAGTGGTGGTGATGGTGTTATGTATGGTGGTGTAATATGTGGTGGTAATGATGGTGTAGTAATGTGTGCTAAGAGAAGGGAAGAAGATGGCAAGGTACTGTGCATACATACGCTTGCTGACATGTGCACCCGCACTTTAATTAAGCGTCACCTACAATAATGTAAGCTTATGTGGCTTTAAGTTTTTATCAATTACACGTCAATCATCACGGCTGTAGAATCACATGTACCCTAACATCAAAAATACTGTAATCCCTAAATTAGTGATTAAAGTAAATCTCGGGGTATGTAACCACGTATATACATCTCTCTTTGTATTTACCTTGTGTGTAGGATTTACGAGGTGTGAGGGCCATTTACCACGACTGGGAGACTAACGAGGGTCTGGGATGAAGCTTATGAGGTGGTCCACCATTACTTACCTGCTTCTGGGTAAACACCGATTCTCTTCGCAGAAAAGGGTGAGAGAAAGCGTGGATGTGCACCTGTGGGTTGGACTGTGTACGTGGGTGGATGTGTGCGTACGTGTTTGTGTGCGTATCTGTTACTGTGTGGAGAAGAATGTGTGTGTACTTGAATCTGCCGTTTTTCGTGGTTGTCTTAACATTTATGTGATAATGAGAAAAACCAGGCAATGAATTTAGTATGGATATATAAGTGAGTGCAGTTATTTGCAAATACTCCCAATAATCACATTTGTAACATAACTTTGCTTATTTAAAGAAAAGTTGCATTACAAACTACTCCGTTATGGAAAACTGGAGGAAATAATAACTAGGACTGAGTATACTACAAACTCCAATCACACAATATAGCGGAAAAGTAATGTGAAGGACCTGGGTGTGGTAATGTTCGAAGACCTCACCTTCAAGGACCACAACAATGACACTATCACATTTGCGAGGAAACTGATAGGACGGATAATGAGAACACTCAAGACAAGAGATGCTAAGCTAATGATGATCCTTTTTAAATCATTTATTCTCTCTAGGCTGGAATACTGCTGTACATTAACATCCCCATTCAAGGCAGGTGAAATTGCAGAACTAGAGAATGTACAGAGAACCTTTACTGCACTTATAAGTTCCATCAAACACCTTAACTACTGGGAGCGCCTGGAAGCACTTGACTTGTATTCAGTAGAGCGCAGGCGACAGAGATACATCATAATCTACACCTGGAAGATTCTGGAGGGACTGGTCCCTAATATGCACACAGCAATCACTCCATACGAAAGCAAAAGACTTGGCAGGCGATGCAACATACCCCCAGTAAAAAGTAGAGGCGTCACTGGTACACTAAGAGAAAACACAATAACTGTCCGGGGCCCAAGACTGTTCAACAGCCTCCCACCAGCAATAAGGGGCATTACCAGTAGACCCCTGGTTGTCTTCAAGAGGGAGTTGGACAGATACCTAAAGACGGTGCCGGATCATCCGGGCTGTGGTTAGTACGTTGGATTGCGTGCGACCAGCAGTAACAGCCTCGTTGATCAGGCCCTGATCCATCGGGAGGCCTGGTCGTGGACCGGGCCGCGGGGGCGTTGATCCCAGGAATGCCCTCCAGGTAGGTAGGTACCACTATTTTGTGTTAGGGCCGCCTGAAAAAGATCTTTCCCTCTAAGAAAGCCAGTTAACTAAAGTTATGCAAAAATTGTATACCAATTTATAACTTTGTACCAAAAACTAACCTAACAGGAGGCCTGGTCACAGACCGGGCCGCGGGGGCGTTGACCCCCGGAACTCTCTCCAGGTAAACTCCAGGTAAACAACCTAACCCATTGCTAAAATTCATGCAAAATAAAATTATTTAATTTAACTAATCTCTCTTAAGAATTTGCAAAACTTTTACTGTTATCTTTGGGCGAGGAATTAGTTTTCAAGCGACGCCTTTGGCGTATATTCAGGCAATAAATATAAAAAAATTTATACGCATCTAAATGTTTCCCACCATTATTACTAATGTTTACTAACTTTAAAGTAGCCTAAATAAGTATAAAATTGTATTAACACTGACCAAGAAAGTTTTCCGAGCATTCTGAAGTACACTGCCTTAAATATGACCTGAAATCAATTTTGGTGACGTCAGTTCACCCACATAAAGTAAAAATAAACGTGAGGGAAGAATAACCGCCAACTACATGAAAAGATTTTCCTTGCAACTTTCCTGTCATTGTTGCTTCTGACCTACTAATACGGGCGATACCGCAAGTACTCTTGAAATAACAAAAATAACACAGTTATAACACTAAAGCAGAACATTCAGACATATTTATAGTTTTTCATTTCTTCATTTTTGTGTTTGAAAGATGAAATGCCATAAGATATAGCACATAACTCTACTTACTAAGTTAATTGTCCACCACACCAGAGCTCGGTCATGTTTACATCCTGAGTTTAGGCGGTCGCAATTTCCCAGTCAGAAAATCCGGCGTCTGCGTGCACGTTACAAGACCTGCTGACTGGCAGTTTGTAGCTCACACAGTCAGTAACCCGTAGTGACCTTCTCAGGGTGTGCGCACACAAACACATTCACTGCTGACTAGCCAGTGCTGAGGTCAGCTTCCTCTCCTTATGGTGAGTAATGGTTGATGAACCACACTAACATGTTCCTTCACCAGGTACCTCAACAGGTTTATATTCCCTTTATTTATCCCTGTTTTTCCATTTGTACACTTCAATCACATCTTCCCTAATTTTTACGTCTTTCCGTCGAGTGCAGGTTCAGTACCTTCATTTTCATAGTAAAGGTTTAATACATGGAATCAATTTCGTCACTGTATATTTTTAAGCGCATTTACATCCGTTCTGTAATACAGAGACCAGAACTGAGCAGCGTAATCTAAACGAGGCCTTACCACAGATATATAAAGTCAGGGATACTTCGACTTAGGGCCTTATTATTTATATCTCTTGATATGAAGCCAAGAATTCTGTTAGCTCTTTTACAAACTTACGCTATTCTCTTGTCGTTAAATTTCTGCTAATCTTTTTCACATTCGGTTTACCTAACATCTATACGCATCTGCCATTTCGACCACAACATCACCGTGTGCATCCTATAGCTTTCTCGTGTCTTCAAATTTACCTTACGCGCTATTTTAGTGTTATTGCGCAAACTTATGTTGCTTATCGGTCAGTCATGACTTGATCCATGAGATAATTTCTCCTATGCAGTGTGCTACAATTTTTTTTTTTACCAGTCTCCTGTGTGGAACTATCCAAAAGCCTTTTACTATATTGCACTCTTTATCTTGGTAGTCTACTGCCTCAAATATCATACGCTAGCTTTACTGCTGGAAAATTTTCAAATATAATAGAGAAAATGTTTTTAGTTTTATATGAAAAACAAAGTTGCAACATTTCTCAGGCAGTGTCATTTGCTGTCATTTCATAAATGTTGCACAAGTTTCAACGTCACCTTGGTCTGACTACACCTCCCATTAACAACTTCTAGTGAAATATAAAATTACAAAGATTGCAGCTGTGTATAAAAAAAATTATGAGAAAACCCGTGACTGGTCGAGCCGTTACTTATTTAGTCTTCTCCCGTTCTTGTTGTTATAGTCAAAAATTGAACCATTATAAGGGGGTGATGATCATAATGTTGGTAAATGGTTCTTTATCCAAAGATTTATATCTATACTTCCCTTTAGAACAAAGCTTGTTACCTCAGCTTAGAAACTAAGGGACTGACCACCTCAAAACTAAGTCTACCAGGGTGATGGACTGATTACATCGTTTATACATCTCCACTGTCTCCTCTGTACTCGACTGAAGAAGAGCACGGTAGTCGTGAAGACTACGGTGTTCTTCACACCACCTCGAAGACTAAGGGACTGATTACCTCATTTTTTGTATATAGTTCTACTGTCTTCAAATTATGTCCTAGAATTTGTACTGATAAAGCCACTGGATGGTGAAATGTCTACAGTAAAAGATACCCAGATGTTGCACATGTGTCTTAATTTTCATCTTGTCGGTAATGTATACCATTTTTGTTTGACTGAAGAAGCCTACAGTGTAGGCGAAACGTTTCGGAATAAAGTTGCCTAACTGTTGCACATGTCTTACTTGGCTGTAAGAAACGCTGACCCTGAGCCAACTGAGTGACTGTCCCTAATATACACGCAGAAATCACTCCATACGATGCAACATACCTCCAGTGAAAAGTAGGGGCGTCACTGGTACACTAAGAGAAAACGCAATAAGTGTCCGGGGCCCAAGACTGTTCAACAGCCTCCCACCAGCAATAAGGGGCATTACCAGTAGACCCCTGGTTGTCTTCAAGAGAGAGCTGGACAGATGCCTAAAGTCGGTGCCGGATCAGCCGTACGTTGGACTGCGTGCGGCCAGCAGTAACAGCCTCGTTTATCAGGCCCTGATCCATCAGGAGGGCTGGTCGTGGACCGGGCCGCGGGGGCGTTGATCCCCGGAATACCCTCCAGGTAGACTCGACATTAATTAACCTCTTCATTATTCTTTCATTTATAACTCATCGATTTCAAAGTCTTGTGCTTCTTTGGAAGATCTTAACAGGTGGAACAGAAATACCTGGCTATGTTCTGTATGACTTACCAGGATACCTACTTCACATGTGTTGTAGATGAGTGAAAGAAACTGCTAAGTAATGTCTTTTAAACGAATTACTTAATCTATCCAACTTGACTTTAAAACGCACCTTAAAGATATGTTAAATTTTAAAGATATACTAGTAGAAATGGTTGGGTGTGAGATATCTTTTGACGCCATACACATTCTCTGCTAATACCACCCCTCAAGGGAGGCTCCTTGACGCTGGTGAGGGGCTCTAGATCTAGGGAATTGGATCTGTGCTCCAGTTTCCTGAATTAAGCCTGAATACCTTCCACATCCCTCCACAGGCGCTGTATAATCCTACGGGCTTAGCGCTTCCCACTTGATTATAATAATAATCTGATAATACCAGGATGTCACAACACCCCTCTGCGTCCACACATTTTTTCAGTGATAATTAATTATTCATATTTACGTGGTTTATAATTGATTATTCAGTTTTACAGGACGATTAATTAATTATTCAGCAGTTTATGGAGCCTCTAGGCCTAGGGTATTACGTGGCAGGCCTTGTTTACTTCACCAAGGAGTCGTTAATCTGTTTTCGTGCGTGATAGAGACTAACGGACGTAAGGAGTAGCATTCTACAGGAATGATATGAACTTCAGACAAAAACGCAGTAATGGCTGACTTTAGGAGTATTTGGAGGAGCCTGGATAGTTTCGGTATGGGCATCGATACAATGATAAAATTTCTGAAAATTCATTGAGATAACAAAAGAGAATGACAGGAATAGTCTATAGTAATGACTGATACGAGTGTATATATATATATATATATATATATATATATATATATATATATATATATATATATATATATATGTCGTGCCGAATAGGCAGAACTTGCCATCTTGGCTTAAATAGCAACGCTCATCTTGCCATATAGGACAAGTGAAAATTTGTGTATGCAATATTTTCGTCAAATTTATTCTGAACCTAACGAAAAAATATATTTCACTGTGTTTGTTTAGTATTAAATTATTGTAAACAAATCTAAAATATATTTAGTTGGGTTAAGCTAAAATAAATTGCACTTGTTATAATAAGGTTAGGTAAGTTTTCTAAGATTCTTTTGGTGCAAAACTAAAATTTTTTACATTAACATTAATGAAAAAATCTATCTTTAAACGTACAAGAGAAAATTTTAGAAAGGACTTAATTTTAAACGAGTTCTTGCTAATTGACCAGTTTTACATATTCGGCACGACATATATATATATATATATATATATATATATATATATATATATATATATATATATATATATATATATATATATATATATATATATATATATATATATTTAACAAGTCGGCCGTCTCCCACCGAGGCAGGGTGACCCAAAAAGAAAGAAAATCCCCAAAAAAGAAAATACTTTCATCATCATTCAACACTTTCACCTAACTCACACATAATCACTGTTTTTGCAGAGGTGCTCAGAACACAACAGTTTAGAAGCATATACGTATAAAGATACACAACATATCCCTCCAAACTGCTAATATCCCGAACCCCTCCTTTAGAGTGCAGGCATTGTACTTCCCATTTCCAGGACTCAAGTCCGGCTATATAAAAATAACCAGTTTCCCTGAATCCCTTCACTAAATATTACCCTGCTCACACTCCAACAGATCGTCAGGTCCCAAGTATCATTCGTCTCCATTCACTCCTATCGAACACGCTCATGCACGCCTGCTGGAAGTCCAAGCCCCTCGCCCAAAAAACCTCCCTTACCCCTTCCAACCTTTTCGAGGGCGACCCCTACCCCGCCTTCCTTCTCCTACAGATTTAAATGCTCTCCATGTCATTCTACTTTGATCCATTCTCTCTAAATGACCAAACCACCTCAACAACCCCTCTTCAGCCCTCTGACTAATACTTTTATTAACTGCACACCTTTTCCTAATTTCCACACTCCGAATTTTCTGCATAATATTTGCACCACACATTGCCCTTAGACAGGACATCTCCACTGCCTCCAACTGCCTCCTCGCTGCAGCATTTACCACCCAAGCTTCACACCCATATAAGAGTGTTGGTACTGCTATACTTTCATACATTCCCTTGTTTGCCTATATAGATAACGTTTTTTTTTTGACTCCACATATACCTCAACGCACCACTCACCTTTTTTCCCTCATCAATTCTATGATTAACCTCATCCTTCATAAATCCATCCGCCGACACGTCAACTCCCAAGTATCTGAAAACATTCACTTCTTCCATACTCCTCCCCAATTTGATATCCAATTTTTCTTTATCTAAATCATTTGATACCCTCATCACCTTACTCTTTTCTATGTTCACTTTCAACTTTCTACCTTTACACACATTCTCAAACTCATCCACTAACCTTTGCAATTTTTCTTTAGAATCTCCCATAAGCACAGTATCATCAGCAAAAAGTAACTGTGACAATTCCCATTTTGTATTTGATTCCCCATAATTTAATCCCACCCCTCTCCCGAACACCCTACCATTTACTTCTTTTACAACCCCTTCTATAAATATATTAAACAACCATGGTGACATTACACATCCCTGTCTAAGACCTACTTTTACCGGGAAGTATTCTCCCTCTCTTCTACACACCTTAACCTGAGCCTCACTATCCTCATAAAAACTCTTTACATCATTTAGTAACTTACCACCTATTCCATATACTTGCAACATCTGCCACATTGCTCCCCTATCCACTCTATCTTATGCCTTTTCTAAATCCATAAATGCAATAAAAACTTCCCTACCTTTATCTAAATACTGTTCACATATATGCTTCAATGTAAACGCTTGATCTACACATCCCCTACCCACTCTAAAACTTCCTTGCTCATCCGCAATCCTACATTCTGTCTTACCTCTAATTCTTTCAATAATAACCCTACCGTATACTTTTCCTGGTATACTCAGTAAACTTATTCCTCTATAATTTTTACAATCTCTTTTGTCCCCCTTCCCTTTATATAAAGGGACTATAAATGCTCTCTGCCAATCCCTAGGTACCTTCCCCTCTTTCATACATTTATTAAACAAAAGTACCAACCACACCAACACTATATCCCCCCTGCTTTTAACATTTCTGTCATGATCCCATCAGTTCCAGCTGCTTTACCCCCTTTCATTCTACGTAATGCCTCACGTACCTCCCACACACTTACATTCTGCTCTTCTTCACTCCTAAAAGATGGTATACCTCCCTGGCCAGTGCATGAAATTACCGACTCCCTTTCTTCCTCAACATTTAAAAGTTCCTCAAAATATTCTCGCCATCTACCTAATACCTCCCTCTTCCCATCTACTAACTCCCCTACTCTGTTTTTAACTGACAAATCCATATATATATATATATATATATATATATATATATATATATATATATATATATATATATATATATATATATATATATATATATATATATATATGTCGTGCCGAATAGGCAGAATTTGCGATCTTGGCTTAAATAGCAACGCTCATCTTGCCATATAGGACAAGTGAAAATTTGTGTATGCAATAATTTCGCCAAAATCATTCTGAACCTAACAAAAAAAATATATTTTACAGTGTTTGTTTAGTATTAAATTACTGTAAACAAATCTAAAATATATTTAGTTGAGTTAGGCTAAAATAAATTGTTCTTGTTATAATAAGGTTAGGTAAGTTTTCTAAGATTCTTTTGGTGCAAAATTAAAATTTTTTACATTAACATTAATGAAAAAAATATATCTTTAAACGTATAAGAGAAAATTTTAGAAAGGACTTAATTTTAAATGAGTTCTTGCTAATTGACCAGTTTTACATATTCGGCACGACATACATACATATTTATATATATATATATATATATATATATATATATATATATATATATATATATATATATATATATATATATATATATATATATATATGTCGTGCCGAATATGTAAAACTGGTCACTTAGCAAGAACTCATTTAAAATTAAGTCCTTTCTAAAATTTTCTCTTAGACGTTTAAAGATATATTTTTTTCATTAAGGTTGATGTAAAAATTTATAATTTTGCACCAAAAGGAACTTAGAAAACTTACCTAACCTTATTATAACAAGCTCAATTTATTTTAGCCTAACCCAACTAAATATATTTTAGATTTGTTTACAATAATTTAATACTAAACAAACACAGTGAAATACATTTTTTTCGTTAGGTTCAGAATGATTTTGGCGAAATTACTGCATACACAAATTTTCACTTGTCCTATATGGCAAGATGAGCGTTGCTATTTAAGCCAAGATCGCAAGTTCTGCCTATTCGGCACGACATATATATATATATATATATATATATATATATATATATATATATATATATATATATATACATATACATATATATATATATATATATATATATATATATATATATATATATATATATATATATATATATATATATATATATATATATATATATATATATATATATATAATCATGTGGGAGTTCGACACGTGGATTAGGTAAGAAATACTCACGTAGGCTGGTATTACGTATAATTACAGATAAGGTGGATAACGCCCTTACAGCCGTGACCTGCCTCCTTGCTCACTCTCGTATCACTGACTGACTGGCCGCCCGTACCCATATGTGAGAGGGTCTTTGAATAATGCCAGGTCAGCGCAATGAGTTCAGATAGTGACTCAGGCAGAGACGGTTGGTCGTGAGTCAACTGGCACAGTGGTTACTGGTAACTGGTTACTACTACTGATATATATATATATATATATATATATATATATATATATATATATATATATATATATATATATATATATATATATATATATATATATATATATATATGTCGTGCCGAATATGTAAAACTGGTCAATTAGCAAGAACTCATTTAAAATTAAGTCCTTTCTAAAATTTTCTCTTATACGTTTAAAGATATATTTTTTTCATTAATGTTAATGTAAAAATTTTTAATTTTGCTCCAAAAGAATCTTAGAAAACTTACCTAACCTTATTATAACAAGTGCAATTTATTTTAGCCTAATCCTACTAAATATATTTTAAATACGTTTACGGTAATTTAATACTAAACAAACACAATGAAATATATTTTTTTCGTTAGGTTCAGAATGATTTTTGCTAAATTATTGCATACACAAATTTTCACTTGTCCTATATGGCAAGATGAGCGTTGCTATTTAAGCCAAGATCGCAAGTTCTGCCTACTCGGCACGACATATATATATATATATATATATATATATATATATATATATATATATAATATGTATATATATATATATATATATATATATATGTATATATATATATATGTATATATATATATATATATATATATATATATATATATATATATATATATATATATATATATATATATATAAAATATAGGGAGGTACCACCTCTAGAACTGTTATAGGGACCCTCATCCTCAGAGAAAAGAATAAACTTGCTTCAGGGAAAACTCAAGGTTCTCCCTGAAGCTGTTTGAGAATTTTCTCCTACTACCCCCTATATTTTATATATATATTTTATTTAAAGACAAAATACATTGACAAAACATTCACAAAAATACGATAGAAAGTAAAACAACATAGGTAACTCAGAGCTACATCTCGAATACTTCGTCCAGCTCCCCAGTGGTGGGCTGCGTGCCCAGAATGCTGCAGGCATTTCCTCTCTGGATCGCAACACTGAGTCTCTGAAAGAGGAAGCTGGTCGCCCTGTGGTCCTTGGTTTCTATGAAGAGCTTTTCACCCAGCTCTATTAGGAACTTTAGAGCACACTTGCCCCATGCTCCAAGGGTCTCTGACCCTATTGGGATGAAGTTATAGCAAGGGGGAAGGTCTTCATATTTGCGGATCTTCTGGGTCTCCCTGTGGCTGGCAGCTCCACCCCCTTCCACTAAGGAGTATGGCAAGTAGGTGTCTGCCAATGTGGCGGCACATGTGTAGTCCCAGGCAATCTGCTTTCCATCCTTCCAAGTGGCTCCATCAGGACGCTTTAGACTTCCGTCAGACCTCTGCACTTGGGGTTCCCGTTGAGAAGGGCAACGGGCTGTGGTGAGGCTTCTCTTTATGATGTCATTGACCTCCTCATGCCTGTCATACTTCCCTTCTGCTGTGTGACACACGAGACCATGAAGTCCGAATTGATCAGCTGTCGCCCTGCCGCAAATACACCTATGTTCGGTGAGGATGGGGGCGGCTAGGCGAAGAGCAACACCAATCCGAATGGCCTGTGGGTCTAGTCGAGTGCCCAAGGAGGAATTGGGAACAGCTAACAGGAAATCTCCTGAGTGTGGTGCCTTCACTGCCAGGAGACGAGCTTTGTCCTTTCCTGAGGCGTTGGAGAGCATTGTGTTGGCGATTTTTTCCATGATCGGTTTGTCCCAGTGGGACTGTTTGTGTTCTTTGGGAGGAGCTGGTCTACCAGAGAAATCTGTAAGGGTGTCCCACCGAATTGCTGCTTCAGTAAACCTGGGGTCTTGAGCTCCTACCACGTCTCTCAAGCGTTCAGGAACAATCTTCTTGACTAATGCACTGGAAGCCAAACACGAAGACAGAAAAGCAGGTAAAGCAACATGCGTTGCTTTGCGCACCCCTATACCTCCCAGTCGTACTGGGAGGGTTGTCTGATCCCATTGCTGGTCCTCTAGTGACAGGTTCAGTGCCTTCTTAAGGTTTGACCTCAGGTGTGCGTCATATTCGTCGAGTGTTGGGTTGTCAAAAGAGGGTGCACACCTCAGGAAGTGAGTGAGTCTTGGAATAGTAAGGCACTTTGTGAGAAGATACAGAGCATCATGGACATCAAGATTGCTTATTCTCTCCTCCATTCTCATCAGGTCATTCAATTTGTCCTTGAGGACTGTGTCGATGGCCTGGTGACCCAGCGGTGCTCCCAGGAGGGTACTGTTGGACGGAGTGGTGGTAGAGACTTCTGGGAGTATTCTTCGCACAGCATTGATTATTTCCTGGTTTGCTGCGATGATTTCACACTTGGAGGGATTGAGGATGAGTCCCAAGTCTTCTCCCTGTGTTTTCACCAGTTGTAGGTCCCCTACCAGGGACTCTTCAGTACCTGCTACAGTGCCATCATCCAGGTACCAGATGTTGAGCTCGCTGCGTAGGCTGGAAGTTAGTTCTTTTACTGCCAAGCAGAAGAGAAGTGGAGCTAGTGGGTCACCCTGCTGAACATCTTCTGATGAGAGAATTTCATGTTCTCCAAACAAAAGAATTGAGGGTTTGCTGTAGCCGGCTGAAATGAAAGGAAAAAGACTGGGGAAGCGATCCCGAGCAGCTGGCAAGACAGCATCTCTCTTTACCATATTAAAGGCATTTCTAAAATCAAGTTTGACTACGGCCTTGTCTTCTGGTAGGTCCCTGATGTAGGCCCTTGCCGCATGAGCTGCAGCTTCACTGCCTTGAGAGACCCCAAAGCCCAGTTGGTGTGGCTGGAGTAAACTGGCAGCTTCTAGGCGAATGTTTCTTACTGCTGCTTTGGCAACGAGACGGCGAAGAGTGTTTCCAACCGCACTGGGTCTGATTCCCCCATCCTTCTTCAACGCACACAGTGAGGCTTCAAAAAAGAAAGGTTTAATTTCTTCTTGGATTCGCCCAGCCAGGCAGTTGTTGACGAAAGTTGTTAACTCGGTGAGAAGTGATGCAGATGCACCGAGCACTGGATTTACCATCTCCTTGAGGTGCTGAGGTCGAATTCCAGTGTAATCTCCTGCAGATCCTGCAGGAAATGACACAATCGCCTTATTGACTTCCGATTCAGGCAAAATTAATTGTTCAGTGATGGGGTCTTCCTCAGGGTTGTTGTTGATGGCTATGGTGTCCCTGGTTGGATGCTTGTCTCTTAGTGCCTGGGCTGTGGTCTCATCTTTGGGGGCTACAGTGTCGTCACTTGTAATTATTCGGATTGCTCCCACTGTGTTACCTTCTTCAATTTTTTTTTGCTAACCTGTGCGCAAATTTTCTCGTTTTCAGTGGGACTTTTCTTGGGTCTACCTTTGTGATTCCTGCGATGGTGGGGCAGAGGGACACAATTATCCGTTCTTGGGTAGTTGCGCACTGCCTTGATAACTGACGTGGTTAGCAATTTGCCTCGTCTCTCAGGAATTGCAAGGCAGACATTGCCGAACATATATATATATATATATATATATATATATATATATATATATATATATATATATATATATATATATATATATATATATATATATATATATATATATATATATATATCGTGGTGCCGAATAGGTCAGAGTAGCAACAACTCGTTTAAAATTAAGTTCTTTCTAAAATTTTCTCTTATACGTTTAAAGATATATTTTTTTTTCATTTATGTTAACCTAAAAATTAATAATTTTGTACTAAAAGAACCTTAGAAAATTTACCTAACCTTATTATAAAAAGCGCAATATAATTTAGCCTAATCCAACTATATATATTTTAGAAAAGTTTACGATAATTTAATAATAAACAAACACAATGAAAAATATTTTTTCGTTAGGTTTAGAATGATTTTTGCGAAATTATTGCATACACAAATTTTCGTTTGCCTTATTCGGCAAGAAGAGCGTTGCTGTTTAAGCCAAAATCGGAAGTTTTACCTATTCGGCACGACATTATATATATATATATATATATATATATATATATATATATATATATATATATATATATATATATATATATATATATATATATATATATATTAAAACCTATCTACGAGCACTAGAGTCAACAGTATTTGAAAGTTGATGTCACTAAATTTAGAGTATAAAACACCACAAAAAAGGAGACATTTTATAAAACATGTCACATCTCACCTTCAATAGACTATCCGCTTTTGGTCTCTGAATTATATTAAAGATAAACTGGAAAAGATGCAGATAAGAGCAACAAAGTTCAAATTTTCATTAAGAAACAAACCATGTAAATTTAACTCTGAATTACGACCCATAACATTTAACATTTTATTTCGTTAGGAAACAAAGTTTACGAGATCTCATCCAAATAATTAAGATACAAAGAAAAAAAATAACGACCAAAAAACGAAAAAAAAAAAACACGAAGAACTACTAGAAGTGAGAAGTTATTTAATAATGTAAAACAACAGTATTAAAAATTCAAGGCAAGAGATAAATACAAATGTGAGCAAAGCTTTTCGCATATATACACTGATACAGACTGTCCTCTGAAGCTGTACATGTAAAAGCAACTGGATAGACAAGCACTTTGTAAAGAAAAATTCAACTATCTATCAATATCTCTCTCTCTCTCTCTCTCTCTCTCTCTCTCTCTCTCTCTCTCTCTCTCTGTATATATATATATATGGAGTGTAAGCAGGGTAATATTTAGTGAAGGGATTCAGGGAAACCGGTTATTTTCATATAGTCGGACTTGAGTCCTGGAAATGGGAAGTACAATGCCTGCACTTTAAAGGAGGGGTTTGTGATATTGGCAGTTTGGAGGGATATGTTGTGTATCTTTATATGTGTATGCTTCTAAACTGTTGTATTCTGAGCACCTCTGCAAAAACAGTGATAATGTGTAAGTGTGGTGCAAGTGTTGAATGATGCTGAAAGTATTTTCTTTTTGGGGATTTTCTTTCTTTTTTTGGGTCACCCTGCCTCGGTGGGAGACGGCCGACTTGTTGAAATATATATATATATATATATATATATTTTTACCAATAGGAATATTTTATTACATAATATGGTAAAGAAGATTTAAGAGATACATTGTTGATATAAAGGTGACATATACGGTACATGTTGTTACGTGTGTATCACCGATTATAAGGCGAAAATCTCATCCAGCTCCTCAGAGCTGGGGCGTGTGCCCAAAATGCATTACCCCTTTGAACAGCCGCACTGAGCCGCTGGAACAGAAAACTAGCTGCCCTGGGATCCCTAGTTACCCTGATGAGTCTTTTTCCCAGCTCCTTAAGGAATTTAGATGCACTCTTTCCCCATATATGAAGGGTGATACCATCTGGACGCTTCTGGCTGCCATCAGATCTGCATAGTTGGGGTGGCTCCCTTACTGCTGGGCATCCAGCTGTTGTGAGGCTCCTCTTGATATATATATATATATATATATATATATATATATATATATATATATATATATATATATATATATATATATATGCTGGAGCAGACTATGGCCATTAGTGATATAAATTCGTGAATTACTCATGATTACCAGTGAGTCGTACATAATCTAGAGCATAGTAGTTATAGTACTCCTTCCTTTCTCTACTCTTCTATATTCCTTCTCTACCACCCCACAATTTCCTTCCCATCACTACTACCTTTCCACTCTCCCACATGTCCCCAGCTCCGTAATAACAAGACCAATGTAAATGTCAGCCTTGGGATCATCATACTCTTGACACGACGTGCAGACGGGTCTCCCTCACCCTCACTCTCCATCTCTCACTAAACTTTGTTTTTCTTTAGGAATAATGTGTGTGAGTTTTCCTGTTATAATAACACAGAAATGAAGGAGCACTACAGTATGCCTACTGGCCCTTGCTAGGCAGATCCAGTTCACACCCACTTATGTACCCGTCCAACCTGTACCTAAAGCTGCCCAAAGTTATTGCGTCAAGACGCTACCTGGGAGTTTGTTCCTGTCATTCACAATTCTATTGTCAAAACAGTACTTCTCTATATCCTTTATGAAACTAAATGTATCCAACTTTAGTTCGCTGTTGCGAGCGTCCTGTCTCGGTTAGGTATTTGCAACACGCTGTTCATATCCTCTTTATTTATTCCTGTTTTCCATTCGTACAATTCAACCACATCTTCCCATAATCTATTTCTCGCCAGAGAAACAAAAAATTATATTAGCTATATTGCGAACACTTATGCGCTGTTGTCTTTAAATTTCTGCTAACCTAAATCTTTTTCGCATTGAGAGTGATTAAGAGCTACACTATTTAGCTTATAAACAGTTTCAAAGACGTTCCCATCAAATATGTGTTTGCATTCACTGGAATGGTTAACAGAGAGGGAAGGGAGGTGACAACGTCTTCTATGAATTTTATTTAACATGTTCATTGCCAGTCAGTGCGGTCACTAACCATTCATTTAATACTAAGTGATGAATGTTTTTAACAATCATTGGTATAAAGTTATTAATTTATTTTCGGATTTATCTGTTCAATGATTTCAAAAAATATGGAAAGGTTATGTTAGGTAAGATTCGTCAAGAAACAGGCCAGTTGTTTCCTGACGCAGATCTTAGTCATATGATGACCCGCTGCTGGAGTTTTTGGTTATCTGACCGAGGCATTCCGCTAGCTCACAGGTCCAACCCCTTTAAAATAAAGTATATAATATGGGAAGCCTAATGCTCTGCTGTTTATGTGACAGCCTTCCACACTTCAAGCTCCATAAATCTAAATCATAAAGCGAAAAACATAAAAGCTAGACTAAGGACGCCAGTATTATCATTATTGGCTCTGGAAAAGATTCTCCTTAAAAAATATTCGCCCCATACGAATTTTGCAGTATTGAACTGCAGTGTTGTATGACAAACGTTGATGATACATCGGGTAAAATAAAAAAAAAGTGCCACTATATATGTAGCGCGGGTGTGTGAGATAGACAAGGGTAGAGATGATAGAGGGGAAAGAAAGGGCGAGGGGAGAACTGAATACGCCATGGTTGAAGGGAAGACTGAGAAGTGGATGGCGTTGGTACGTGTGGTTGAAAATGTTTGCAGTGGATCAAGAGAGGAGAAAGCAAGAATGGTCTTTGATCCTGAATTGGTTGAAAAGAACGAGTGTATGTGTAGTTTTAGTGATAGAAGAGAGAAAAAGGAGCATGATTCACAACAATAAAAATGTAATGGAAATTTTATGTATATCATTTAGAGGATATGAAAAAAGAAAATAAAGAAAAAATTAAGGGTGCGTTGGGGGATGATAGTGTAGGTGGTGGAGTAAGAGTGGCAAGTGTTTGTCTGTCATAGTGGCTGGGATGAGAGGTGAGGGGTGGAAATGGGAGAAATTGGTGGTGTCAGTAAAGATAAGAGGACTTGACGCGTATGGTCCAGCCGGCCTGCTGCAGCAATCCTTTTATTGTGTTGTTGGAGGGTGTTGCAGTGAAGCTAGGATTGTGGTGTTGATGCTGATGCAGGGGTGCTGGTGGGTACTAGAAGGGTTTATGTGAAGGTGGAGATGTGTATTGGAGCTGTGGTGGTGAGATGGTGTTGGGTGATAGGGATGGAGGAGGGAGGGATGAGGTGGATCATACACTGAGACGGACACCAAGTGGGTCATTGTCAACACTTGTGTGTGTCAGTGTTGATACATGATGCTGGCTGCCGCCTCATTCTCTTCTACTGCACACACACACCATGAATGGCGCCACCACACGCCCTCCCTCACCAAGAATGGCGCCTCCATCACAGAAAGCGCCTACACGTTGCCAAAGTATACACATTTATGTTTATTCTTTAAAAGTTTCGTGTTTTAAGCAGTTTCATCACAATTTATACACTTTATATTTTATGCTGCTTCCATGAAGTTTAAATTTACAACCTGGGATTCCACACTTTCTAGCATACATGACGTTTCGTTTATACCCTTTAAATTTCCAGGAGAAAAGGGAAGAATATTTGGCACCTTTATATTGCAGTGCCCCCTTATGATCAGTTCCATTTTCTTTATCACCACGTTGCCCAAGTTATGAATATTGCTAACATAACTTATTCTTTGACTATTCCTTCTGGTGTGTTCATGTTTTCCTGTATGCATTCGTTTTACTCCTTGTATATTGTAATGGTAGTCTGCGTTTTTCCTTAACTTTGTTTCCAGAACGCGTGTTGATTACTAACAATTGTGAAGCAAGTATGTAAAATCCTTTGGTATTTATTGTATTTTATTAAGCTTGCAGCTTAAGGTCTGAAATGTGTAAATTTTATAGACTTCAAGCATGACTAAGCATGAGGCCACTAATATTAGCATGGTAGGTGGGAAGTACAGTGCTTGTACTCTGAAGGAGAGGTGTTAATAAGTAGCAGTGTTATAACTTCAGTGTAGGCGCTCCTCTTGCATAAGTGTCTCAGTCTTCAACTTGTCAGTTTTCAGAATCATTATCACATCCGATGATGAAATTGTTTCTTCTTTTTCGGGTCACCCGGCCTTGGTGGGTAACGGCCGATGTGTTAATAAAAACATTTTTATTATACTAATAATACAAGAATGAGGAATACACAGTTATTGGTACATTACCACTTATCCAACGTTACTGGGGAGAGAATAATACAATTTGAGTTATTATAATAACGTATTCTACAATTATGAGAAACTGGAATACAAAATATATTTGTGAAAGGTACACATACACATAGCTGGCTGTAGTTCGGTTATAAACCTCCACACTTTCGCTGTTGGTCCAGCCACGTCCCAGGTCTGTCCCCCTTCTGTCTGTCTCGTCACCTGGGTCCTTCGCACCCGTTGCAGAAGCTTCACCGTTAGAAATAGGTCTCACTAGACTTTGCAGTATTTCTTGCAATTTGGCAGACACACACACACACACGATAAATCCAAATGCAAAGTATTTGGTCACTGTTTCATAGTCCACCACTACTGCCACCCACTACCACTACCACCACCACCCACTACTGTCAGTAGTGTTACTGCTTCCCTATGTGATATACTTGTGTAGTTATCCACAGCATGTTAGTACTGTGTACTGCTGTGCTCATAGTAACCGTTACTGATTTACCTCCCTGCGTGAATCACTGACTGTTATATCACTGACCGTTATGTGACTCACTGCTGACCTAGCATGATGTTTGAATGCCGCCGTCGCCCTCCGGGCACCATATGGCAGTTCAAATCGAGATGTTAGAGAGGAGGCAGGTCAGGCTATGGCGCTCCTTATTTTACCGTTAATATAAGTTACCAAACCACCCATCGTGTTTATTCCCTAATCCGTGACTGAACCCCATTCGACACTACCACCACCACCCACTACCACAACCACCAACTACCACAACCACTTCTACCACCAACACTGCCACCACTACCATCATTACCACCACCATCATTACCATTACCACTACCACCACCATCATTACCACTACCACCACACGCAGGCCTGTCCTGTACAATTATATCATAACGACCACTTATCTCATCAGTCTAATATTAATAGTGGACCTTGCTCATTAGCATTTATGCACGCCACTTTAACTCTTAATGACTTTCACTTTGGTTCGTGTTCCATGGAGTGTTTTGTCCGGGCTGCGGGACGAATTATTAAAAATTACTAAGTCGCTGAAAGTTTAAATAAAAACAACCTGCGAAGGTTGCCCGAGTTGCCAGATGGTGTCATCAAAATTCTCGTGTAAATGCTGGCGTTATTTGTTGCTCTTATTTGCTTATTTATGAATAAGTATTTGTTATGTTTAGTGGTTGATTTACTAGATTTAAAACCAGCTGAGTACAGAAGGGTGATTTAAGGCTGTAACTTTCATCAGCCAAGAATACTTTAATACCCTAAATAAATTAAGTTAAATGCTCACTTTATATATATATATATATATATATATATATATATATATATATATATATATATATATATATATATATATATATGTCGTGCCGAATATGTAAAACTGGTCAATTAGCAAGAACTCATTTAAAATTAAGACCTTTCTGAAATTTTCACTTATACGTTTAAAGATAAATTTTTTTCATTAAAGTTGATATAAAAATTTATAATTTTGCACCAAAAGGAACTTAGAAAACTTACCTAACCTTATTATAACAAGAATAATTTATTTTAGCCTTACCCAACTAAATATATTTTAGATTTGTTTACAATAATTTAATACTAAACAAACACAGGGAAATACATTTTTTTCGTTAGGTTCAGAATTATTTTGGCGAAATTATTGCATACACAAATTTTCGCTTGTCCTATATGGCAAGATGAGCGTTGCTATTTAAGCCAAGATCGCAAGTTCTGCCTATTCGGCACGACATATATATATATATATATATATATATATATATATATATATATATATATATATATATATATATATATATATACACTGATATACACACTACTCGATGTATATAACCTTGGATTTGATATAGACTTGTATGAAAAAGTATGTATTTTTTTTAATTCTGGTGGGAAAAATCGTGTTTCTGTATATGCAGAGGTGAAAATAAATTTCATATATGTGCACAAATAAATATTACCTGAAAACTCTAATTGTTTATCTTTATTACTCTTTACATACAGTAAATAAAATAAAAGATAAAGGTTTTTACTGTTTAAATTTAAACCACGGTCAATGGCAGGTCAAAAATGACCCTTAAGAGAGAGCTCATATTAATATATTTGTATAATGCCTGTTTTAGCCTAGCTACATATTTTTTTAAAAGATACTAAAGTGACCGCCACGAATTCAAGAGTTACCGTTTTGTTATGACGGAGAAATAAGTGGGTGGTAAATGTTACATATGAAGGTGGTAAGTTACACAGTGTATAATTACTGTGAATGTCTTCACTACCAACCTTCCACTCACTGTCCGCGAGAACTGTGGTAGAGGTGCAGCAGAAGGCTTAGACGTCAATTCCACCTATTCAGGCCTTCTACCATTCTCTCCCCCCTCAAGGAAGATTCTTGATGTTGGTGAGGGGCTCTTGATTTAGGGAATTGGATCTGTGGTCCAGTTCCCCGAATTATGCCTGAATGCCTTCCACATCCCCCCCCAGGCGCTGTATAATCCTCCGGGTTTAGCGCTCCCCCCTTGATTATAATAATACCATTCTCTCCTACCCTTCACTCCTTTTCTTGCTCTCTACTCGTTTCCTACCCTTTACTTTTCTCTCTTTCACTCCATTCCTCTCTTACTCTTCACTCCACCCTTACCCTCCAATCTTTTCCTCTCCGAACGCCCGTTCCTAGTGAGCTTGCCAAGACATATTTAGACACGTTCTGTACAACTCCATGCAGCTCCTTAATGGTCGAGGAGAGGTACGTTAATTATTCCGTGTCCTGCCAAGGAAAGATAGGTCTATCCTAAATGGCTGTGCCCTCCCAAGGAGACACAGAGCTAAAATAAGAACACAAGGAACTGAGCACTCCCTTTCCTCCAAATAAGAACACAAAAAAGGAGGAACACTGCAGCAGGCCTATAGACCCATACTAGGCATGTTGTTCTCAAACCCAAACCCTCTTACAAAAATATTCACTCAACCCAGGAATAAACTTTGTTAACCCTACTATGACATGTTGTGCAAATCCCACTCAACTCTAACCCTACTCACTCATGTATTTATTCAACCTATATTTGAAGCTACCCAAGGTTTTAGCTTTAGTAACCTTATTAGGCAGACTGTTCCACTCATCGACTACTCTGTTTCCAAACCGGTACTTTTTACATCCTTTTCTGAACCTAAATTTATCCAGTTGAATCCATTATTTCGAGTACTTTCTTGAAGGGATATCCTCAGAACCTTATTTTTTCCTTTATTTATGCCATCTTCCACTTATACAATCCAGTCATGTCTCCCATCATACTACGCCTTACAAGAGAATGTAGGTTAAGGGCTATGTCCTGCCAAAGAGAGATAGAGCTATCCTTTGTGGTTGTGTCCTGCCGGAGAGAGATGGGTAATCCTGTATCCTGACAAGTTGTCGCTGAGAGGTTATCTTGTCTTGTCAAGGTGCCAGAGGTTGATTGGTTATCCTATCCTATATACAAGATTTATCTTACTAGAGAGTGTACAGAGATCCTTTACTGCACGTATAAGTTCTGTCAAGCACCTTAACTACTGGGAACGCTTGGAAGCACTTGACTTGTACTCGTTGGAACGCAGGAGGAAGAGATATATCATAATCTACACTTGGAAAATCTTTGAAGGAATGGTCCCAAATCTGCACACAGAAATCACTCCCTACGAAAGTAAAAGACTGGGCAGGCGATGCAAAATGCCCCCAATAAAAAGTAGTGTCCGGGGCCCAAGACTGTTCAACAGCCTCCCATCAAGCATTAGGGGAATTACCAATAAACCCCTGGCTGCCTTCAAGAGAGAGCTGGGCAGATACCTAAAGTCAGTGCCGGATCAGCCGGGCTGTGGCTCGTACGTTGGACTGCGTGCGGCCAGCAGTAACAGCCTAGTTGATCAGGCCCTGATCCATCGGGAGGCCTGGTCATGGACCGGGCCGCGGGGGTGTTGATCCCCGGAATAACCTCCAGGTAACCTCCAGGTACTTTACTATGCCTATTATTAGATAATATCCCATCCTCCTTTTACATTGTTAGTTTTTTATAAGCATTATCCAGGGCCATTTGCCATTTTCTGAACGTTCCCAGTGTACAGGAAATCATTTTGTCTTAGATTAAGTTTTTTAACCACAGAAAAGCAGATTTAAATAATGGGAGCTACATGTCGGGCTACCGGGTGTCTCGGCGAAATGAGTAACATTAATATATGAACGCTGTGACCACTAACACACGTGTGACCTGTCCTAACAGGCAGTGAACCTGCATTTCCCCTTCCTCACCCTTCTTTCTTCCTTTTTTTTTTACCCCCTCAATGCAGGTTCCTTGATGCTGGTGAAGGGCTCTTGATCTAGGGAATTGGATGTGCTTCAGTTCCCTGAATTGAGTCTGAATACCTTCCATCCCCTCCCCACAGGCGCTGTATAATCCTAAGGATTTAGCGCTCCCCTATGATTATAATAATAATTCTTTCTTTTTTATCACGATTCGTCGTCCTCACTATTTCTCAGTTTGCCTTCACCCTCCCCTCCCCCTCTCCCCTCCCCTCCCCGCCCCCTCCCCTCCCCCTCCCCTCCCCTCCCCCTCCCATCCCCTCCCCCTCCCCCCCTCATTATTCAACTGAAATGTTTACCTTAAGAACAAGAACGTAATAAATTATTTTCTGTTGCAGTTAGTATCATATCTCTTAAGTTTTGAACGAAAGCGAAAGGAAAAAGAAGCGCTAAAAAAAAATTGAAAGTCGTTCTTAAAACGAGTTTCTTGACACCCAGCCTTGTTTTATGCTTTCTTCTTTCCAATTTAACTTAAACTGACATTTTGTTGTCAAGATTCTTTTTCATTACTTAAAGAGGGTCGCTATGCTATTTTTATTTTTTCCCCTCAAGGGAGGTTCCTTGACGCTGGTGAGGGGCTCTTGATCTAGGGAATTGGATCTGTACTCCAGTTCCCTGAATTGAGCCTGAATGTCTTCCATCCCCCCACATGCGCTGTGTAATCCTACGGGTTTAACGCTCCATGATTCTAATAATAATAATAATAATTTTATTTTTAGAGACGCTCATTAGGAGAGTGTTTGTCTTCACGTGTAACTGTACATCCCATGACCCGGAAATAAATGGTATAAAATACCAACACGATGGAAAAAAAGAGACAAATACCCAAAAGTCCACTGTGTGAGCGAAACGTCGTCAAAAAATATCGCATTATACTGCATTTGTCTTGTATTCCATTCCTTGAACTGTCCGCACTGCAGAAAGTGTTATTTTATGGTTGGAAACTTATTAGGTTTGAAGCCTATCGACTACACGACGGTCATTGAGGGCGCATGTAACCTGTAGACCACCAGACAAAGGTATATAATTCTTAAAGATATACGTCTCTCGGTGTATAATTAATTATACAGAGATATCAAGTGAAAGCTGTCATGTATTTTATCCTTTATCAAATGAAAACAAGCATACTTATCAAATGAAAATAACACACATATTAAGTTTATTTTATTTAGACGTTTCCCAGTTTCTTGGCTGGAAAAAAGTATTACTGTTGATGTAATTTTCTCTTCATTCCATTACGAAAGATATATGGAAGCTTTTGGAATTCCTGTAGGAATTGTTTCGGCTTTTAATGGCTCATTCTCGTCTGCGTCTAGTGGCATTTATTTACATTGTCACTTGGTGAAAAGGGAATATGTTGTGCTGTTTGTAGTCTAGCATGTCTTTGATGTGGTAGCTGTCTATAGCCTAACATGGATTTAATGTGCTGTCTCTAGCCTAGTATGTCTTTGATGTGGCGTCTATAGCCTAGTATGTCTGATGTGGCGTCTTTAGCCTAGTATGTTTTTAACGTTGCGTCTGTAGCCTAGTATGTCTTTTGATGTTGCGTCTGTAGCCTAGTATGTCTTTTGATGTTGCGTCTGTAGCCTAGTATGTCTTTGATGGACGT